>NW_027556098.1:288528139-289128139 GCF_003287225.1 Phascolarctos cinereus
AGAAGCAGAAGTCCCCCTGAATTCCACTTCCTAAGGAAACATTTTCATCAGTTAGCTTCCATACCTCCTTTTCCACTTCTCCAATTATACTTTTCAAGGACTTTTTTTTCAGCCAATTTTTGTCTTTCCTGTTGACTCTTTCTTGAATACTTCTAATCTCTTCCACAATCTTTCCTCCATCTCTTCCATCTCACTCCTAAATCCTCCTTCTGGTCCTCTAAGAAGGCTTCTGGGGCTTGAAACCAATTAGCACTTTGAGACTTCAGATGTAAGTATATTGACAATGTTGTCCTCTATGTCCAGGTCCCGGTCTTCTTTGTTACCACAGAAGCTCTCCATGTTCATGGTTCATTTTTACTTCTTGCTCTTATTTTTTTTTTACCTATTTCATGACTTTTAAAGTTGAGCTCTTCTAATTGTCTCAAGCTTTTTGTGCTAAAGGCCAGGTACCTGGTCACTAGCTTTGTGTGCTGGGAACTTAGGTGTTGGGAGCAGGTGGTTTTAGGTGTTTTGAACATTGCCTGGTGCTGAGCTAGTGTGCTAGTGTTGGTGTCTGGGGTGTGCTGAGGCCAGGTGGCAATTTTCTGCACTTCCTAATGGCTACACTGAAGCACTTGGTTGTCTGGCCCCTGGAGGATGCCTGTTTGCTCTGGACTGTGCTAAAGTACATAGAGATCCGGTAGCTAGAAGATGCCCAACTATCCTGAGATGTGTTGAAGCAAGTGGAGGCCCGGCCACTGGAGGATGCCTGGCCACCTGAGGCTGCACTGAAATATGGGGTGGTATAGCAGCCTGAGGATGCCTATCAGCCCTGAGCTACACTAAAGCATTGTGGTGTTGTTGGCACTGATGGATACATGACTATCCAAGGCTATACTAGATCATGTGCTGATTGTCAGAGCTAGAGCCTGCTGGTTCCCCAAGCTATGCTAAAGCATGTGTGGTGTACTTGTGTTGCCATTTGTTAGCTCCACCACCCTGAAGATCAGGATCTTCTGCTGGTTTACTGATGTGGGCTTGCTGCTGGCTTGCTGGGATGCTTCCTGTGCTGGAATGCATTCCCCTTCTACCTGAGTGATATGGACACTTTTTGCACATCCTGTAAGTCTTCAGGAATAAAAGGCTGCTCCACCCAATCTTTGCATTCACTCTTCTATTCCAGGATTTATTTTGGAGTCTATTTTATGATTGATTGGTTGTTTAGAGGTGAATATAGGAAATTAACAGAGAGTTATGGCTTATTCTGCCATCTTTGGCCCCAGAAATTCTTATTTCTGCCTTAAGTATATTAGTAATCTTTACTACCTGTTGATGATTTATATATTTTGGATACCAAACGATTCTCAGAGAATTCTGAAAAAAGGTTTTTTTTTTAATTTGACCACTTAACTTCCTATTATTTTTTTTAAATTTATTTATTTTTAGTTTTTAATATTCCCTTCCACAAGATTTTGAGTTCTAAATTTTCTCCCCATCTCATCCCTCCTCTCACCGCAAGATGGCTTGCATTCTGCATACCCCTTCCCCTAATCTGATCTCCCTTGTATCTCTCCCCTACTTCTCTTATCCTCTTCCCCTTCTATTTGCCTGAAGGGCAGGATAGATTTCTTACCCTATTTCCTTTATTTCTTATTTCCCAGTTGAATGTGAAAACAATTTTTTTAACATGTGTTTTTAAAACTTTAGCTTCCAAATTTTCTCCCTTTCTCCCTCCCCACCCACCTTCATTGAAAAGGCAAGCAACTCCATGCATATTTAGTCATGAAAAACACTTCCATAGTAGTCATTTTTTGGAAAAACTAATTATATTTCCTTTCATTCTATCCTACCCCCAGTTTATTCTATTTTCTCTTTTGACCCTGTCCTTCCTCAGAAGCGGTTGCTTCTGATTACCCCCTCTCCCAAATGTGCCCTAGCCTCTATCATCACACCACTCTCTTGTCCCCTTCCCCCCCACTATTTTCCTGTAGGGGTAAGATAGATTTCCATACCCAATAGAGTGCATATGTTATTCCCTCCTTAAGCCCAATCTTATGAGAATAAGATCCACTCATTCCCTCTCACCTTCCCCCATTTCCCCTCCACTGTAAAAGCCTTTCTTGTCTGTTTCATGTGAGATAATTTACCCCATTCTACCTCTCCCTTTCTCCCTCTCCCAGTATAATCCTCTTTGGCCCCTTAATTTTATTGTCCAGATATCACCCCTTCATCTTCAACTCACCCTGTGCCATCTATCTATCTATCTATCTATCTATCTATCTATCTATCTATCTATCTATCTATCTATCTATATCTATATCCATATCTATATCTATACTGACATAGATATAGATATGGATATAGATATAGATCTAAATATAGATATAAACAAATAATTTTTCCCTCCAACTACCCTAATACTGAAAAAAGTTTCATGAGTTACAAATTTCATCTTTCCATGGAGTTCAACCTTACTAAGAATCTTATGACTTCTATGCCTCTTCATGTTTCACTTGGGTCTTGTATTTGAAAGTCCAGTTTTCCATTTAGCTCTGGTCTTTTCATCAAAAATGCTTGAAAGTCTCCTATTTCACTGAATGACCATTTTTTCCCCCTGAAGGCTTATACTCAGTTTTGCTGGGTAGGTGATTCTTGGTTGTAATCAGATCTCCTTTGCCCCATGGGAGTATCATATCCCATGCCCTGCAGTCCCTTAATGTAGTTGCTGCTAGATCTTCTGTTATCCTGATTGTTTTTCCACAATACTTGAATTGTTTCTTTCTGGCTGCTTGCAATATTTTCTCCTTGATCTGGGAACTCTGGAATTTAACTACAATTATCTTAGGAATTTCCCTTTGTGGATCTCTTTCAGGAGGAGATCAGTGGATTCTTTCAATTTATATTTTGTCCACTGGTTCTAAAACATCAGGGCAGTTTTACTTGATTAGCCCTTGAAAGATGATGTCTAGGCTCCTTTTTTGATCATGGCTTTCAGATTCTCTAATAATTTTTAAATTCTCTCCCCTGGATCTATTTGCAATGTCAATTGTTTTTTCCAGTGAGATATTTCACATTCTTTTCTTTTTTTTTCATTCTTTTGGATTTGATTTACAGTGTCTTGATTTCCCATAAAATCGCTAGCTTCCAATTCCTCCATTCTAATTTTTAAGGAAGTATTTTCTTCACTAAGCTTTTGGACTTCCTTTTCCATTTGGCCAATTTTGTTTTTCAGGGCATTCTTCTCATTGCCTTTTTGGATCTCTTTTGCCATTTGGGTTAGTCTATTTTTTAAAGGTGTTATTTTCTTCAGTATTTTTTGGGTCTCCTTTAGCAAGCTGTTGACTTGTGTTTCATGATTTTTTTGCATCACTCTCATTTCTCTTCCCAGTTTGTGCTCTACTTCTGTTACTTGTTTCTCAAACTCCTTTTTGAGCTCTTCCATGGTCTAGGATTGATACATATTTTTCTTGGAGTCTTTGGATGTAGGAGCTTTGACATCATCATCTTCTGGTTTTATGTTTTGATCTTTTTTGATACCAAAGAAAGAATCAAAGGACTGACTTTTTTTTTGACCTTTGTTTATTCATGATCGTAGCCAATTAATTCAGTTTTAAACTCTTTGTTAAGGTAGTGGTCTCCTTCCAGTATGGAGAATGTACTGTCCCAATTTTCAGGGGTTTTGTGCAGCTGTTTTCAGGGATACTTCTAGGAAAATTTTCAATTTTTCTAAGTGCTCTGATCTATGATTTACCACAAGCACTCTTTTGTTTCTTGGAACTGTGAGGAGGATTTTCCTCTATCACTACTACAAGCTTTGCTATGCCTCTCTCCTCCTTGCCCCAGGACCATCACACACTACTGTGGCCCAGATCTGAATACAGGCAAAGCAAGAGCATAATGACCAGCAGAGAGGTCCTTCCAACCCCTCTCTGATCAGACACGCAATTCCCCTTCAGTATGTGGGTCAGCAGCGCTGGAGGCAGCAACCACCCTCAGGCTGTGCTCGGGGACTGATGCTCGAACTCAGCTTCTCTCTCTCTCCAAAGTCACAGACTTTTCCCCTGACCTTCTAAGTTGTACTTGTCATTTGTGGGTTGAGAAGTCTGGAAAATGGACACATCTGCCCATGATTCCATCCTCTGAGGCCTTCTCCAGGTTCACTTAATCCTGCCTTGCCTGGGCACCCATGACAAACTGAACTTCTCTCTGCACCCAGCAAAATATACTTTTCTGATCAACCATCTAGGTTTTCTTGTGCTCGAAATTTGTTTTGCTCTGCCTTTTTGTATGTTCTGCACTTTAGAATTTGTTTAGAGCCATTTTTTACAGGTATTTGGAGGGATTTGGGGGAGAGCATAAGCAAGTCACTACTTTTACTCTGCCATCTTGGCTCTGCCCCCCTAACTTCCTATTCTTGTTACAACAATTTTTTCTCAGTCATTTCTCAGTTTAATGAGATCAAAATTTTATATTTGCTCTTTTGTAATCACTTCTATCCCTTCTTAGTTTTTCTAGGGTAGCTAAGTGGTTCAGTGGATAGAACACTGGGTCCAAAATCAAAAAGACATGAATTCATAGTGGACCTCAGATGCATACTATATGAACGACAGAGTGTATGAGTTTTCAAGAAGTTTGATCAGACATCAAAGATAACAAGGTCTTACATCCACTGCATCTTGAGCCATCACCAGTAATCTTGACTTTTGTTTTGCCCCTGGACTTCAATGACTCTGAAAGAGAAAGTAAGGCCAACTTCACACATCTCTGCCTCACTTAAATCCAATTTATTCATGAATCAATTTTTACCATTTTTATCTATCAGAAAGTACTTTGGAAAAGTACAAGTTATGAAGTAGCAGGTGTGGATAAACTGGATGATGTAGCCACAAACCTGCACACAGGCAGCCAAGGCCATATAGTTGTCTTCTTATTGGACTGAGAAATTGAAGCTGGTGACTTTGTGAGATTCCTTCACTTAAGACCAATTCAATTTCATGTCATGGAATCACCTCTCTGGTGTCATGGTCATCTTCAATAACAAAGGACAAATAAAAATCTCTGTGAATAGTTGTAGGAACTGCCTCACTGGGGTCTCAACTGGAAATGGCAAGATGAGCAATACAGTTCTTCTTTCCTTTCTCCCTTCCTCTTTCCCTCTCTCCTTCCTTCCCTTCGTTCCTTTCCTTTTCCTTCCTTCCTTTATTCCTCTTTCTCCCTTCCTACTTCCTTCTTTTATTCTTTCATTTCCCTTTCCTCTATCCACATAAGGTATCATACCCTTCTCTTCTGTGCTCTATTCAAAGGAATATAAACTTTGATGGCTGAAACTTTTTTTTCCTTAAGAACCACACCTTAAACCCAAATCACTCTGGCTTTCACTGATGTTAAATCCCCAGCCAGGCCCCAGTTGATCACTGATTGGCTCAGTGTGAATGTAAATACCAATTGGTTTTCTTCTGGCCAAAATCCTGAAGGTCTTCTCCTCCCAGACTTTTTTTTTTGACTAGGTAAAGAGGACATTCTCTGCCTCATTTCTTGTCTATCCTTAATTACTAAATGAGCATTTCCTCAGTCAAATGAGACCTGGGGGAAAAAATTAGCTTAAAAAGGTCAAGGTCTCCTACTGCATCCAAGGCTATCTCCTGTCATCCTGACCTATATCTCACTAGTGCACTCAGATTTCCAAAGGAGAAAGTAAGGTTGGTGGTTTTGCACAACCTCTCTCCCTCAAATCCAATTCTATTGCAAGTCATGATATCACCTCCCTGCTGTCATGGTCCTTTTTTGAGAAGGAAAGACAAACATCGATAGGACTGAAGCAGCAATGGGATTTTACAGCTCCCTGGGTATCTGAGCAGCCTTTTTTAGGGATTGCTCTGCTCATCTCCTGGAGTGTGGAAGGGGCTAGAAATGGTGTTCTAAAAATTGTTTGCTTCACCTAACATAACCCTGGCTTGTTTGCTACGGTAGGCAGAGATTGTAACATTGTTCTAGATACACACACACAACACACACACACACACACACACAATGTATAAAAACTTTTATAAATATGATTCCATTTATTACTGGTACAAGGAATGTGCACATGCTTATGGACAAGAAATCCAGTAGACCTGAAAGATGAACAGCTCTACTTGAGAGAGAACTCAGCAGTTATGGCATCTAAATAATAGCCCTGACTGAAACAAGGCTTCCTAAAGAGGCCAGTTTACTGAATTTGGAATTGGATAAATATTTTTCTGGCATGGCCACAGTAGTAGGGAGTGTCATAAAGCTGGCTTTTATCATCAAAACTAATCTAGTCAACAAGCTTGTATCCTTCCCCAAACAAGTAAATGACAGGTTCATGTCACTGTGCTTTCCACTTTCAGGAAAGTACCATGCTGCCATAAATCAATCTATATGTTCCCACCATGACAAAACTTGATGAGGTGAAAGAAAAATTTTATGATGATATAGAGACACTAATCATCAATGTGTGGAAACAGGACAAGCTGGTAATTTTGGGTGACTTTAATGAAAGACTAGAAACAGACTATCAAACACGACAAGGAATCCTTGAGAGGACTGGATTCAGAAATGTGACATCACTGGTAAGTTACTACAGAAGACCTGTGTATCTCATTACTTTCTCATCATTAATACTGTCTTACATTTACTTAAATACAATAAAATTCTGAAGATCACACCTTTTGTAAAATCCTCATCTTACTCTGTAGAATAGTCTTCTTTTCCAATAGGAACATTCCTTAGTGGTACTCTCTCCCAACACTAAAAAGAAATAAAATAAAAACATCCCCTGTTTTTTCAAACTCCTTTCAATAACTCTCTTTGTATCCTTTCCCAGTTCCCTGTAAGCTTTCTTTTCCTGAAAGACTATAAGAGTTATTTTGCCATAGTTTTTAACCTTTGGGTTGATTAGGGCACATCATACATTGCCTTCTATCTCTCCCCCAAACCCCATAATTTGTCTTTCTTTTATTCTTTGGACCCACAAAAAGAGTTTCTAGGAAGGTCCATGGCATTTCAAGTCTGTTTCTTCACTATCACTTTTATTTAAATCATTTTGTCCCTTTCTTCTAAGGTGTATTTGGAAAGAAATATCTTAATTTCCTCTATGGCTCTTGGTATTTTGTTGATCCTGTTGTCCATGGTTGCTGCAATTGCGTAATCTTCTTACTATTTCAGTTGTAGGATGCATTTAAAAAATAAATGATTTCATCAGGTCTACTTTTCTTTTGAATATTTTTTTCTGATACCTTTTCATTGAATGTCCTACATTGGGTTGCATGTAGAGCTCCTTTTCTCTTCCAAATTTGCTTTTTTATTTCCTCCAGGATGGGGGGCGGGGAATAATCTTGTATTATTTGAATTTCATTTCCATTATTTTTCAAAGTATTTCTACTGATTGCTTGTGGAACTTGTTGTTTGTCAATGGAACTGTTAATTTTTTTAAAAAAATTATCTTTAAATTTCTAACATAATCATGTCTGTATGTGTTTGTGTGTTTTTAGGAGGCAATCAGTTAATTCTTCTAAAAGATTTCCAGAGTTAAGAAATTTTAGTCGGGTTTCTTGTATTATTTCTTATATTATTGTGTACATTTTTTGACTTCTCATTTTCTTATGGAATACTTATAATTATTAATTTGTCTTTATATATCCATCAATATGTTTTACTTGTATGTGGGAAAATTTGAACACTAATACATTGTTGGTGGAGCTGTGAAATGATCCAATGATTGTGGAGAACAATTTGGAACTGTGCCCAAAGGGCTAAAAAATGTGCATACCCTTTGATGCAGCTATAGCACTTCTAGGGCTATATCCCAAAGAGATCAAATAAATGGGAATAGGACCCACATGTACAAAAATATTCATAGCAGCTCTTTTTGTGGTGGCAAAGGATTGGAAATTGAGAGGATGCCCATCAAATGGAGAATGGCTGAGCAAGTTGTGGTATATGAATGCAATGGAATACTATTATGCTATAAGAAACGATGAACAGGCTGACTTCAGAAAAACCTGGGAAGACTTATATGGTGTGATGCTGAATGAAGTGAGCAGAACCAAGAGGATTTTGTACACAATAACAGCCATGTCATGCAATGACTGATATTGTTAAACTGAACCCTTCTCAGCATTACAAGGATCTAAGACATCTCCAGAGGCTTTGGGATGGAAAATGCTGTCCACATCCAAAGAAAGAACTATGGAAGTCGAATCGCTATCACTTATTTTTATCTTCTGTTGAGTTTTGTCTCATCATTCTGATGGTTCCTCGTATTGGTTTTAATTTTTACTTACAACTTCACTAATGTGAAAATACATTTAATGGGTATGTAAATGTAAAGCCTTTATCAGATTGTGCATAGTCTTGGGGAGGGAGTGGGGGAGGAAGGGAGAGAAAAATTTTCAACTCAAAAGCATATGGAAGTGATTGTTGATAAATCAAAATAAATTAATAAAGTTAAAAAATATGTTTTACCTGTATGGAGATCAAGATAATTTAATGCTATTACTTTTGCTTCTTTTCCTTTAGATTGTTCTTCAATTCAATGTATTTACATTTTAAATAAGTCACACTTTGTTTCTTTGATGAGATTTGCTACCATGGATTCAAGTTTTTCTATTCTGCTATTATTTCTTCTGTGTAGGCCATTAATTCTGATCTAAAAAGGGCATGGCCTCTCTTTAGAATCCACAAATTCCCTCTGCCTCATGAGGTAGTGATTCATTATCCTTTTTCTTTCAATAATTATTCACAAATTCTTGACTTCCTTTACCTGATCTTGGGGCCACATTCTCTCTATCTCTCTCTCTCTCCTTCTTCCCCCCCCACACACTTTTAGCTTAAATACTTATGCTCAATAGTTTAATTGATTTTCGTACTTCTGAGTTGCTTTTATGTATCCCCCCCCCATTTTCTCAATTTTTTCATAATGCACACTTTTTGACTCTTTCTCCTTTCATAACCGTGTCCTGAAGAGCTAGATCTCAAAAATCTCAGCCTGTTCTAATGCTGTGCAATTCATAATGTGCTAGGGTAAGCCTTAGCATTAAATGATTTCTATGAGGATGGATGTAGTCCCAGCTTAATTCTAAATGCTGTCCTGTCAAAATCAGTGTAGTGAATGTCACATAGTTAAACAGAGATGTGTTCTCGCTCAATTCCTTCTCTTCCTCACTTTTCTGGCTGCAAGAGACAGAGTGTTGTTGTTACACTCACTGCTATTACAACCTCAACTAATTTTTGCAGTTTAGATTTCTGGGAACTAATTAGAGCAGGGAGAGGGAGAAATTGATATAGAATTTATTTCTGGAAGCATGGTTGATGGTGGTTGAGGAAAAGTTGAACAGGTGAGTTAGAGATTAGGGATCAGCCTTTTCTGTTATAGTTCATGCAATTTTAACTTTGGATTATTGGTGTCCTGTATTATGGAGATAACTTAAATTGTTATTTCTATTCCACATAATTGGTATTTTGTAAAGATCTGAGTGTTTATGAAGATTAGAGAAAATGTCTTGTTGCCTACCTTGTTGGTCAAATGATTTGGCAGTCTTCTTATTCTTAAAGAGAAGAGTCTCATTTTAAGAGAGGCTGCATGGTATACTGACAATAGCACTTCATTTGGGATTAAGGCCTTTGTTCAAATTCTGAATCTACTCCTTACTGTTACGCTACCCTTGAGAAATCATTTCACATCTTGAACACACAATTTCCTTCTCTGCAAAATAAGAGAAGGTGAAAAGATAATTTCCAAGGGTTCTTTGGGATGTAAAATCCTTTATGCTACCATCAAATATTGGAAAACTTATAATACTTGGAATGTGTAGTAATGATATGTAATAGGAAGAAAAGTGCTACAGATAGCATGAGTATTTATACCTAGGAAATTATCAAATGCTGCAACACAAGGTTAAACTGATTGTTTTGTTGATTGTCTCTACTTAATAAATTGATAGAACATTTTAAAGAATATATATTTAATATGAAAATGTTTTGTGCATATTTGTATTTTTTCCTGAGATCCAGTTGTTGACATTATTAGCACAAACCTGAAATAGGGCAATAATACAGGGGACTCCAAAAAAACACCCACTAGCCCATGGTGAGAGTTTACTCAATTCTCTTGTCACCTATCTGCTTTATGCATAAAAAAAAAAAACAATTTTATCTATCATTTTTGAGCTGCCAGTTTTCAGTTCAATTGTCATTTCTTCTTCTCAGTTGTTAAAGAAATCCTTAAAGGCTTCAAAGTCTCCCAAAGTATACTATCTGTTGGTTCTGCAACACTTTAGGCTTGCATTAATTTCTCCAGCATTTGTTGAAATATTTTAATAGCCACACTAGACCTTTTAGTTTAGGAGAGGTAAAAAATGTAAATTTCAAAATCTAATTCAACTTTTTTTATAGAATATTTCTAAGTACATGAGAAGATGAATTGTTCTAAGTGTCTACCTTTATTCAACTACTGAAAAAAAAAAGGAAATGGAATGCTTGGATCAGGAAGATCTGAGTTCAAATCTGTCCTCAGAACTTACCAGCTGTGTCTTTGGGCATCATTTAACTTCAGTTTTCCTCAATTTCCTAACCTATGCAAAGAGAAGTACAATAGTACGTACACTGCAAAGCTGTTGTAAAGTGATTAACTCTGTACCTGGCACATAATAGGTGGCACATAAGTCCTATTATTACTGTTGTTATAAATTACTCTATCAAACTTGAGACATGAATTCCTGTCATTAATGATTACTTTATAGAGAACAGACTTATTCTTAAGGCCTCCATAGAAAGCCTTACTTTTTTTTAGAATTTTGGACTTGGATAGAGCCTTGGAGATTATTTAATCCAACTCTTTCAGGTAAGGAAAATGAGGGCCAGAGAAGTTACATGACAGACCAGTTGTCATAGAGCTATGCAACCAGGTATTGAATTAGGAAAAAAATAACAAGGCAAAAATGAAATATAATGGTAATTACTGACAAATAACAGGCCCATATAGAATTAGAAAACCAAGGAGGAAATCAGAGTTCTTCAAGGATGGTAACATTCAATAGAATATAAAGTCAAATGACTTAAATGCTTTGTAAATCATAAAATACCATGTAAATGCTATGTATTACTAAGACAGAGAAGTTGAATTCAAATCTGCTGTAGAGTCAAGTTATAGGTAACTAGTGTAACTAAGTCTATAGGCATGCATTTCTGTATTGAAATGGAGATTGGATCAAGAGTGATAGAGTTCATCATAGAAGAGTTTATCCAAGTGTGGGGGGAAAACAGGTATCATTAAGTGACATTTTCTCTCTCCCATGTTCTTGAACTCAGATAATATTCTTTTTATTATTTCTCCTAATTTGACTACAGCATGGCAACTGTGGAGTTTGAAAACAATGTGCCGTTAGAAAACAAACTTCACCACTCTGGTTTGATGAATACAAATTTTTCCTACTGGGTAAAGGAGGATTAATGCTCCCCCAAATCTTTAGAATCATTTCTTCCAGATGGACAGTTATTACACATCATTTCATTGGCATCCCTCCATAATTACAGTACAATTCCTTACCTTTGAGAGATCTAAACAAAAACAAACATGAACCTTTCAGTTAAAGAAAACTCAACTCTTTATTGTTAAAATCACTCACCAAACCTGTATCCTAGCAATGGAATCAATAGAAATAGAAGTTAGAGAGAACAATTGGCCAAAATTGAGAAGTGAGCAACCAAATAAATTTCAACATTAGGGATCATCATAACATCTGAATCTTTCATAAAACATATTGATAGTATGCCCTTCACTGCTTTAATTGTATGTCCTTGTATTATATTTACTTTTTTAATATAATGTAGGAAGGAATGTGTCAGCTGATAACAAAGAACACTTTGTCATGTATTGGATTATTCATTTTTATTTCACTAATTTATTTGCTTGTTTGTTTGCTTGTTTATTATTTTCAATCCATCAGCTCAGTTATGGCCAATTCTCCAGTGATATATTGGATTATTTTCATATGTAACTGCATTTGTCTCATTTAAGTGTTTTTTTTCTTTCTTTTTTTTTCTTGATAAAGTGGTTCATTGGAAGCCAGGGAGATATTTTGTAAGATTTCTGAATTTTTGGAACCTGGCACTTAGAGTTTGTGCATCTGCGTCCTTCAGTAAAATAATAACATTTTATTCATCAACATTTATTACTTTATTTGCCTTGTTGTTTCTTTTAATTAATTGCAACAATTGAGAAACTGTCTGCAGTGTTTCATTTGTCAGACTAAGTAGTGCCAGCTGTTTGGAGGGGGAAAATATTTCAATGAAGTATGGGTTACCCTTCATTTGCATGATGAATAGGATTAACATATTTTTACAATGATTGCACCAAAAATTCAGTGCTACAGATTAGCTATTATTATTTTCTTGTAATCTAAATAAAAACATAGCTAAGCAACTTAAATCTCTATGAATTTTTAAAACAAAAAACAAAATCACTACTATAATTTACATTTTTTTCCTTAAGCATGAAAGAACTCATCAATGAAGAGCTAAAGAATATGGATTTAAAACTTTAGTACACCCTTAAACATGTACTTCAATCTTAAGATTCAACATATGGCATTGAATAAAGTGAAACTTCATGTACTTTACTCAATTAATTCAACTTCCAACATATGTTGACAAAGGCCTAGCATTAATATTAGTGAGTATGCAAAGTTTGAATATTAATCAGTCAACAAATATTTGCTAAGTTTTTAACATGTTCCAGGCACTGTGCTAATTAATTGGAATACAAAGAAAAGCAAAAGACAGTCCCTGCTCTTCAGGAGCTCACAGTTTAATGGGGAGACAGCATACAGACATATATGTACAAACAACTTATATCTATCTATGGTAAATCAGAAATAATTGTAGAAGGCATGCACCAGAATTGCAGCATATCAAGGAAGGCTTCTTGTAAATGGTAGAATTTTTAATAAAATTTGAAAGAAGCCAGGGAAGCCAAGAGGTATAAATGAAGAAGAAGACCATTCTAGACACATGGGGACAGTCAGTAAAAATGCCCAAAATTGGGAAACGGTGTTTCTTTTTTCAAATAACATCAAGAATGGCAGTGTGTTTGGTCTATACAGTATGCAAATAAAAATAAGGCATGAGAAGACTGTAGAGGGGCAGATTATGAAAGACTTTGAATGCTGCACAAGAGTTTTAAAAAATTTGATCCTGGAGATTGAAAGGAAGCCAGAGGATGTAGCAATGTGGTAATGATGATGATGATGATGATCATCATCATCATCATTACATTTATTATGTTTTATATGATAAGTTAGGAATTGCACTTTAGGAAGAACATATTGACCAACGAGTGGATGATGGAGTGAAATGAGGAGAGGGTAGAAGAGAAACAGCCAGGTGATTATTTTAATACCCCAAGCATTAAGTGATCACAGTGTCACAGGCAAGAATTGGCATTGATAAGAAATATTAACAACATAAAAACAACATGCCTTAGCAGTAGATTGGATATGGTTTATGAGAAAGAGAAGTCAAAGACAATACTTAGGGTGGAAGTCTGGATGACTGAAGTAATCATGGTACTATCAATAGTAATTAGAAAAGTTATTTAGAAGAAAGGGTTTGGGGAGGGGAAATCATGAGTTTAGTTTTGAACATGAAGAGCTGAAGACATCTGTAGAACATCTAGTTTGAGATAAGAAGTTGAATATGTGAGAATGGAAGTCACCAAAGAGTTTAGAGATGAATACGATTTGAGAGTCATCGGCACTGAGATTCAATCCATGGGACCTGATGATACTAAGTGAAATAATATAGAAGAAGAGATGCTTAAGAACAGACAACTGTGGTATGATCGTGACTATTGAAAATGACCTGGATCAAGATATGACAAAGAATACTTAGAAGTAAAATAGGAAGGAGGAAAACCTGGAAAGAATAGTGTCCTGAAAACCTAGAGAGAAGAATGTCAGAGAGAAGAGTTTGATCAGCAGTGCCAAAGGCTTCAAAAAGATCAAGGAGGATGATTAAGAAAAAAATTGGACATTATGAGGTCATTAATAACTTTGGAGAGAGCAGTTTCACATGAATAATAAAGTTTTAAGCCAGATTTCAGAAAATTAAGCAGTGAGAGGAAAGAAAGTAAAATCATCTATTTTGTACAGCCTTTTCAATTTTAGACCCAAAGGGAAGGAAAGATATAAGATGATAACTAGAAAGGATGGGAAGTTTAAGTGAGGGTTTTTTGAGGCTGAGAAATACATGATCATCTTTGTGGGCAGAAAAGATATGAGATAAAAAGAGAGTGAAGTTCATTTTATGAGGAGGGACAATGGAGGGAACTTTTTTTTCTTAATATAAATTTATTTATTTTTAGCTTTCAACACTCACCTCCACAAGCTTTCAGTTCCAAATTTTCCTCCCATCTACCCCAAGATGACATGCATTCTGAATATCCCTTCCCCTAGTCTGTCCTCTCTTATATCTCTCTCCCCTTCTCTTATTCCCTTCCCCTTCTATTTTCCTGCAGGGCAGGATAGACTTCTATACCCCATTTCCTGTATTTCTTATTTCCCAGTAGCATGTGAAAACTTTTTTTAAACATATGTTTTCAAAACTCTAGGTTTCAAATTTTCTCTTTTCCTTCCTCCCCACCGGCCCTCATTGAACAAGCAAGCAACTCAATATAGGTTGTACATGTACAGTTATGCAAAACACTTTAATAGTAGACATGTTGTGAAAAACTTACTCTATTTCCCTTAATCCTATCCTGACCTCCCACTTATTCTGTTCTTTCTTATGAACCTGTCCCTCCTCAGAAGTATTTACTTCTGATTACCCCTTTCCCAATCTGCCCTCCTCTCTGTCATCCCCTGCTCTCTTGTCCCCTTCTCCCCCTATTTTCCTGTAGGGTAAGATAGATTTCCTTACCCAATTGAATGTGATGTTATTCCTCATTAAGCCAAATCCTATGAGAATAAGATTCACTCATTCCCTCTCATCTTTCCCCATTTCCCCTCCATGGTAAGACACTTTTCTTTTCTGTTTTTTTTTTTTGGGGGGGAGATAATTTATCCCATCCTACCTCTCCCTTTCTTCTTCTCCGAGCATCATGCTCTCTCATCCCTTAATTTTATTCTCCAGATATGACTCCTTAATCTTCAACTTACCCTGTGCCCTCTATCAATCTGTCTACATATACACACATATATATTTTTCCCTCCAACTACCCAAATACTGCAAAGTTCTCATGAGTTATAAATAGCATCTTTCCATGCAGGAATTTAAACAGTTCAATCTTAATAAGTTTCTTATGATTTATCTTTCCTGTTTACTTCTTCATGTTCCACTTGAGTCTCATATTTGAAAGTCAAATTTTCTATTTATTTCTGGTCTTTTAATTAAGTATGCTTGAAAATCTTCTATTTCATTGTATGACCATTTTTTCCCCTGAAGGATTATACTCTGTTTTGCTGGGTAGGTGATTCTTGGTTGTGATCCTATCTCCTTTGCCCTCCAGAATATTATTTTCCATGCCCTGTGGTCCTTTAATGTAGAAGCTGCAAAATCTTCTGTTATCCTGATTGTCTTTCCACAGTAGTTGAAGTGTTTCCTTCTGGCAGCTTTTAATATTTTCTCCTTGACCTAGGAACTCTGTAATTTGGCTATAATATTCCTAGGAGTTTTCCTTTGGGGATCTCTTTCAGGAGGAGATCTGTGGATTCTTTCAATTTCTATTTTGCCCTCTGGTTCTGGTATATCAGGGCAGTTTTCCTTGATAATTTTTGAAAGATGATGTCTAGGCTCTTTTTTTTGATCATGGCTTTGAGATGGTCCAATAATTTTTAAATTCTCCCTGCTGGATCAATTTTCCAGGTCAGTTGTTTTTCCAAAGAGATATTTCATATTGTTTTCTAATTTTTCATTCTTTTGGAGTTGTTCTACTGTGTCGTGATGTCTCAGAAAGTCACTATCTTCCAATTACTATATTCTAATTTTTAAGGAAGTATTTTCTTCAGTAAGCTTTTGGACTTCCTTTTTCATTTGGCTAATTTTGATTTTTGGGGCATTCTTCTCTTTGTTGGCTTTTTGGAGCCCTTTTGCCATTTGGGTTAGGCTGTTTTTTAAGGTGTTATTTTCTTCAGGATTTTTTTGGGTCTCCTTTAGCCAGCTGTGGACTTGTTTTTCATGATTTTCTTCCATCAATCTCAGTTTTTCCTCTACTTCCCTTACTTGCTTCTCAAAATCCCTTTTGAGCTCTTCCAAGGCCTGAGACTGATTCATGTTTTTCTTGGAGGCTTTGGATGTAGGAGCTTTGACTTTGTTGTCTTCTTCTGGTTGTATATGTTGATCTTCTTTTTCACCAAAGTAAGATAATATAGTCTGACTCTTTTTGCACTGATTGCTCATGATCCTGGCCAATTACTTGAGTTTTAAGCCCTTTGTTAAGGTAAGAGTGTGCTTCCAATGTGGAGAATGTACTGTCCCAAGCTTCGGGGGGAAGATGGCAGAGTGAAAGCAGTGACTTGCTTGAGCTCTCCTCCAAACCCCTCCAAATACTCATAAAAAATGGCTCTAAACAAATTCTGAAGCAGCAGAACCCATAAAAAGACAGAGTGAAACAACTTTCCAGGCCAAGACTACCTGGATCATTGATCAGAAAGGTGCATCACGCCAGGCTGGGAGCACAGCGTAGCATGGTGTGGGTGCACAGGCCACAGCGAACCTGAAGCAGGCCTCAGAGGACTGAATCTTGGCAGCTGTGGAGCTTTCCAGATTCCTCAATCCACCAATGCCAAAGATAACTTAGAAGGTCAGCGGGAAAAGTCTGTTTCTGTCGGTGCTGAGAAAGGAAGGCGGGGACTGAGCTCCATTCCCCAAGAGTGTGGCCATGGGTGGGGGGCAGCTGCTTCCCGAGCTTCTGGCCCACAGAGTGAGGAGGAATGAAGTGGCTGATCAGAGAGGGATTTCAGGGATCTCTTTTCCAGTGCTGCGGCAGTAATTTCTTGCTTTGCCCATGTTTGGATCTGGGTCACAGTTCTGGGCAGCAGTGCTGGGGTGAGGAGGAGCACTGGGGTGGTGGAGTTTGTAGTGGCTGTGGAGAGGAACCCCTCCTCACATTTACAGGACAGAAAGGAATACCTATGCTCACAGGCCAGGAAAGGAGTAAACACCTCGCCCCTTATCAAAATACCTTGGAAGAACTGAAAATTTACTGGTCCCTACAAGTATCTCTGAAAACAGAGGGAACAATTTTTTAGATAAATGAGGTAGAATGGTATAACTTCAGCATGTTGAGGGGTTTGTCTTCATAAGAAAAAGGGCAGCCTCATTATATTAAAAAAGGTGAAGAGGGGAATAGTGGCAGAAGATATTTAGGTGATGGATGAAAAGGATGAGGGGAGAAAAGAGAACACTCCATAAATGGGTTCATTTTTTCAATAAATATGATACAATGTTTTCAAATGAGACTCTGAGGGGTGATGAAGCTATGGACAGTTTACATTTGAAAAGTTCTATAAGGGCCATTGTGGTGAGTGAAAAAATGAGTCAGTTAGGGTGGCGTAAACATTATGCAGAAGCAAGAAGTACCCAGTTAAGGTTAAATTTCTAATGCACAGAGTCAGTGTGGTTTTATGAATTTTTCCCAAATTCATTTAGCAGTAAGTGTGGAGAAGTGAAGAAATATTGGGAGTCATCCAAGGCCAAGATCAAACAGGGGAAGATTGTTGTTGTAAGTGGTCAAGAGATAGAAAGGAACAGGACAATATACAGTTGAATTGGTTCACTGAGCAGTGAATATGAGGAAGGGGGAAGAGTGTCATTAGTACAGGGATGGTGGCATAGCATAGAATTGTGGGGTCCAGGAATTGGAAATCATTTGGGGATAAAAAAGAGTGTTTAAGTTTGTAAGGCAGAGGGAGAGGGAGAATGACAATAAATAGTGATTAGATAAGGGAATTTCAGAGTTGAAGAACATAGAAATGGTGCATACATGAGTGATTTAAAATCAAGGGGGTGAGCATCTTGGTGTATGGCTGAGGTGGAGGAGTATGCAATGTAAAATGAGGAAGTTGAGGAAGTTCAAGGTAAAGGTCTTTGAGGGAGTGTCAATATCTGTATTATTGTCCACAACTACTTGGATGGGAATTTGGGGAGGGGAGAAAGACTGTGATCTAGTTACCAAACTCATTGAGAAAAGGAAGTGAATGGCTTGAATGTTGGTCACCAAGAGCTAATAGAAATTTGAATGGTCAATAGATACAGATTTAATAAATCTCAGAGAAGGAGAGGTTAAAGAATGATGATATTAGAAGGAGAATCTTGAAGTGGCAAAGGAAAGGAAAAAATATTCCAAACCCTCCATCTCTGCAATTAATTGATGGGGAAGGGAGAAATTACTTAAAGTGTTAAAGTGTAACCACAGACTTAATGGGAGAGAAGAGAGGATGTGCCTTGAGGGCAGAACTAGGTCTCATCAGGCACCAAAAGATAAAAGGATTGGGAAAGGAAAATATTTGAGAAGAAAATAATTCTGTTATCTATATATCTATATTGGAGACATTTCATAGAGAACAATGGATGAGGTGCATACCTTTAGAGTGAAGCAGGAATCTTGTACTCAATAAAATATTTTTTTTTTCCAGAGGAAATTAGGTAATTTCATGTTAGAGTGCTGGATTAGAAGCCAGAGATAAATGAATTCATATCTTTTCTCAGATACAACCGTGAGTTATAGTAATGTTACTAAACCTGTGTCTGTCTCAGTTTACTCAACTGTAAAATGAAGATAATAATAATAAATTTTCCCCCAGTTTCTGTGAGAATGAAATGATGTTAATATTTATAGCATACTATGTACAGTGCCTAGCACATAATAAGCACTTTATAAATGCTAATTTCCTTCTTCTCTCCTTCCCTTTTTCCTTCCTTCCTTTTCCCTTCCTTCTTTTTACCTTCCTTCATTCTATTTTTTTCTTCCTTCCTTCCTTCCTTCCTTCCTTCCTTCCTTCCTTCCTTCCTTCCTTCCTTCCTTCACTTCATGTCTGTCTGAGCGATATAGGAGAACTAGCACTATGGAGTAATATTTTCTCAAATGCCAGAAGCAAGAAACTGGTTCACAATATATTGGCACCAGATATAGTTTAAACTTTCACAAGGGGATTAGAAACTCAATTAAAAGGAAATTAGATTTATATAAAATAAGAAAATTTAAATAGAAATCTGAGAAAAAAATTTTAAACAAACAATTGTTATTTCCCCAAAGCAGTGAAAATAGGTTGGTGATTTTTCCCCTAATTGGGGTCAAAAGGCATCCATCTTTGTTAACTATCAGCATCTAGCAAGGCCAAAATAAAAACCAAGGATTTTGGAAATTTTTACAAAGGTATTTTTGTCTTATTGTAATGAGAGTAAAATCAGAATGTTCTAGCGCCTATAAAGCTGTGTACTGTACTTCAAGGCATATACATACATACATATATATGTGTGTGTGTGTGTGTCTTTCCTTCAAGAATTTAGAATAAATCTTGAGAATTCTCAGATTCCTAAGGAAGGTTTTATAGATTCTCTCATTCTTGGTGAGAGGGACCAATAATTCAAATCAAGTAACAACTTTAAAATTGAGAAGTTTAAAATTTGGACTCATATTGGATTTGATAAATACATTTTGGAAAATTGTATTTCTATTATAATGTTTTCTGCTCTGAGTGGTATATGCTAGTGCCACATCTTTGTAGGGTTTTTTTTGTTATTTTTTTAAATTTTCATTAATTTATTTTGAATTATCAACAATCACTTCCACAAGTTTTTGAGTTTACAAATTTTCTCCTCCTCCCTTCCCACCTCCCTTCCCAAGACAACGTGCAAGCTGATATAGGCTATACGTACACATTCCTATTAAACACGTTTTTATATTAGTGATGTTGTAAGTAAACATTAGAACTAGTAGGAGGAACCACCAGAAAGAGGATACAAAACACAACAGAAGAAAAAATAATAGTATGCTTCAATCTGCATTCAAACTCTGTAGTTCTTTCTCAGGATGTGGATAGCAATTTCCATCATGAAGCCTTTAGAGATGTCTTATATCCTTGTATTGCTGAGAAGGGTTAAGTCTATCAATATTAGTCATCACACACAATGGCATTTGCTGTGTACAACTTTCTCCTGGTTCTGCTCACTTCATTCAGCACCAGACCATATAAGTCTTTTCAGGTTTTTCTTAAGTCTGTCTGCTTATCATTTCTTATACTACAATAGTATTCCACTACATTCATATGCCACAACTTGTTGGGCCATTCCCCAATTGTTGGGCATCCTCTCAATTTCCAATTTTTTACCACAAAAAAAGAGTTGCTATAAATATTTTTGGGCATGTGGGTCCTTTTCCCAATTATATGATCTCTTTGGGATATAGGCCTTGAAGTGGTACTGCTGGGTGAAAGGGTATGCACCTGTTTTATAGCCCCCTGGGCATAGTTCCAAATTACTCTTCCGAATGGTTGAATCATTCCACAAGTCCACCAACAATGCATTAATGTTCCAATTTTCCAACATCTTCTCCAACATTTATCATTTTCCTGTTTTGACATCTTGGCCACTCTGATAGGTGTGATGTGGTGCCTCAGAGTTGTTTTGATTTGCATTTCTCTAATCAATAGTGATTTAGAGCATTTTTTCATATGACTATAGATGGCTTTACTTTCTTCATCTGAGAATTGCCTGTTCATAACCTTTGAACATTTATCAATTGGGAATGACTTTTGTTCTTATAAATTTTGCTTAATTCTCTATATATTTTAGAAATGAGGCCCTTATCAGACAGACTGGTTGTAAAAATTCTTTCCCAATTTTCTACTTTCCTTTTAATCTTGCTTGCATTGGCTTTGTTTGTGAAATTTAATGTAATCAATTTAATGTAATCAAAGTTATCCATTTTGCATTTCATAATTTTCTCTGTCTCCTTTTTGGTCATGAATATTTCTGTTCTCCATAAATCTGATAGGTAAACTATTCCTTGCTCTGCCAAGGGAGCAGTACAGAATGGTAGGCATCCCAGCTAGCTAGCAGAAAGCTAGCAGAAAGCCTCAATTTAGCACACCTGGAGGAGATCCTGAAACCCAGGTGGTGGAGCGGGCAAACACCAACACCAGGACCTCCAATGAGGGCAGGGTAACCAGTGAAAATGAGCTCAGAAAACCAACAGGTATCTTGGAATTCTACAGCAACCGGGTCTCCTAGTGCCTCAGCAAAAATAAGGGAAGCAGCACTATAAATTTCCCCAGGTGGATAAAGACCCTGCAACATCCATCTGAAAGGAGCTGAAGAAAGCAAAAGGAAAGGAAAAGCAGATAACCTAGAGTTGCCCTAGTGTTCCAGCCTTGCTGATTCCAGCAGAATACCAAGTAAGCTACAAGAACCCTACAGTCTCCAACTACCTATACTGGAGGCCCCAGCACACAAAGCCAGTGACCAAGACCTAGTCTACCAACACAAGAAGCTTGGATCAGTGCCCTCTACTTCCCAGCAGGAGAGCCCAATCTCTTTAAAGGCCAGGGAATAAGCAAACACCATGTGCAAAAAGGAATGCACCATAGATTCATGTTACAAGAACAGTGAAGATCATGGCAGAAATTCTTTTTTTTAAATATAAATTAATTTATTTTTAGTTTTCAACATTTACTTCCACAATATTTTGAATTCCAAATTTTCAACCATCTCACCCCTCCCCCACCCCAAGATGACATGCATTCTTAATACCCGTTTCCCTAGTTTGCCCTCCCTTCTGTCTATCCCACCTTCTCTTATCCCCTTCCCCTTCTATTTTCCTATATGTCAGGACAGATTTCTGTACCTCATTTCCTGTATTTCTTATTTCCCAATTGCATGTGAAAACATTACTTTTAAACATGTGTGTCTGAAACTTTGGATTCCACATTTTCTCCCTTCCTCCCTCCGTACCCACCCTCATTGAAAAGGCAAGCAACTCAATAGAGGCCATGTGTTTGCAGTTGTGCACGTAGTAGACATGTTGTGAAAAACTAACTCTATTTCCCTTAACCCTATCCTGCCACCCCTTTTATGCTATTTTTTTCTTTTGACCCTGTCCCTCCTCAGAAGTATTTGCTTCTGATTACCCCTATCCCAATCTGTCCTCCTCTCTATCATCTCCCTGCTTTCTTGTCCCCTTTACCCCCTATTTTCCTGTAGGGTAAGACAGATTTCCATACCCAATTGAGTGTGTATATTATTCTCTCCTTAAGCCAAATCCTATGAGACTAAGATTCCCTCATTCCCTCTCACCTTTTCCCATTTCCCCTCCACTATGAGAGCCTTTTCTTGTCTGTTTTGTGAGAGATAATTTATCCCATTCTACCTCTCCTTTTCTCATTCTCCTACTAGAATCCTCTCTCACCCCTTAATTTTATTGTCCGGATATCACCCCTTCATCTTCAACTCACCCTGTACCTCTTTCTATCTATCTATCTATCTTATCTAGATACATATACTGTTTTCCCTCCAATTACCCTCATACTGACAAAGATTTCATGAGTTATAAATACCATCTTTCTATGCAAGAATGTAAACAGTTCAACATTAATAAGTGTCTTATGATTTCACTTTCCTGTTTACCTCTTCATGTTCCAATTGAGTCTTGTATTTGAAAGTCAAATTTTCTATCCAGCTCTGATCTTTTCAACAAAAGTGCTTGAAAGTCCTCTATTTCACTGAATGACCATTTTTTCCCCTGAAGGATTATACTCAGTTTTGCTATGTAGGTGATTCTTGGTTGTAATCCTATCTCCTTTGCCCTCCAGAATATTATATTCCATGCCCTGCAGTCATTTAATGTAGAAGCTGCTAAATCTTGTTTTGTCCAGATCGTGTTTCCACAATACTTAAATTGCTTCTTTCTGGCTGCTTTGCAATATTTTCTCCTTGACCTGGGAACTCTGGAATTTGGCTACAATATTCCTAGGAGTTTTCCTTTGGGGATCTCCTTCAGAAGGAGATTGATGTATTCTTTCCATTTCTATTTTTCCCTCAGGTTCTAAAATATTAGGGCAGTTTTCCTTGATAATTTCTTGAAAGATGATGTTTAGGCTCATTTTTTGAATATGGCTTCCAGATAGTCCACTAATTTTCAAATTCTCCCTCCTGGATCTATTTTCTAGGTCAGTTGTTTTTCCAAAGAGATATTTCACATTGTTTTCTAATTTTTCATTTTTTTGAGTTTCTTTTACAGTGTCTTGATTTTTCATAAAGTCACTAACTTCCAATTGCTCTATTCTAATTTTCAAGGTGGTATTTTCTTCAGTAATCTTTTGGACTTCCTTTTCCATTTGGCCAATTTTGCTTTTAAGAACATTCTTCTCCTCATTTGCTTTTCAGCTATCTTTTGTCATTGGGTTAGGCTATTTTTCAAGGTGTTATTTTCTCCAGTATTTTTTGGGTCTTCTTTAGCAAGCTGTTGACTTGTTTTTCTTTCTTTTTTTTTTGTATAACTCTCATTTCTCTTTCCAGTTTTTCCTCTGTTTCTCTTACTTGCTTTTCAAAATCCCTTGTGAGCTCTTCCAAGATCTGAGCCTGATTTATATTTTTCTTAGAGGCTTTGGATGTAGGAGGTTTACCTTTGTTATCTTCTTCTGGTTGTATGTTTTGATCTTATTCATCACCAAAGTAAGATAACATAGTCTGACTCTTTTTTTGAGGTTTGCTCATGATCCCAGCCAACTACTTGAGTTTTAAACTCTTTTTTAAGGTCAGAGTCTGCTTCCAATGTGGAGAATGTACTGTCCCAAACTTCATGGGTTTGTACAGCTGTTTTCAGAGATACTTCTAGGGACTTGTAAGTTTTCAGTTCTTCCAAGGTGGTATGATAAGGGGTGAGGTGTTTACCATTTTCCTGGTCTGTGCTCTGGTCTATGAGTGACATACCACAAGCAGTGTTTTATGTCTTGGAAGTATGAGGAGGATTTTTGATCCACCTTGCCAGGGCTCCTCCTCGCCCCAGGACCACCACCCAGAACTGTGACCCAGATACAAGCATGGCAAAGCAAGAGATCCCTGCCTGAGCATCAGCAAAGAGATCCTTGCAATCCCCCTCTGATCAGTCACCAGATTCCCCCTCACTCTGTGGGCCATAAGCTCAGGAGGCAGCTACCACCATGGGGGCCAAGGGTCCTAGAGGAATGGGACTGAGACCCCACACTCCTCTCAGCAAAGAAACAGACTCTTCCCACTGACATTCTAAGTTGTCTTCTGCATTCCTGGGTTGAAAATTCAGGAAACAGCCACAACTGCCTGTGATTCAGTCTTCTGAGGCCTGCTCCAGGTTCACTGCAGCCTGTGCACCCATGCCACACTGTGCTCCTCTCACTGCATGGCTCAATATACCTTTCCATCCAGGTTGTCTTGGGCTGGAGATATGTTTCACTCTGTCTTTTTGTGAGTTCTGATGCTTTAGAATTTCTTTAGAGTCATTTTTATAGGTATTTGGAAGGGTTTGGGGGAGAGCTCAAGCAAGTCACTACTTTCACTCTCCCATCTTGGTTCTGCCCCCTCAAGGCAGAAATTCTGAAGAGGACATCATTGTCAACAAACCCACATCTGGAACCTGGAAAGGAAATAGGAACTGGTCTGAAGCCAAAAAGCATTCTTAGAACAGTTCAAGCAGAATATCAAAAGTCAAATGAGAGAGGTAGAAGAGTCCTTAAAAAATACAATTGGCCAATTGGAAATAAAGTACACTGAAGAAAACAACTCCCTAAAATCACAATTGGCCAGCTGAAAAAAAATAGTACACTGAAGAAAACAAATCCCTAAAAAATGTAATTGGCCAAATGGGGAGGGAGGTATAAAATCTAATAGAAGAAAGCAATTTGTTAAAAAATAGAATTTGGAAAGTGGAAGCTAATGACTCTATGAGACAGCAAGAATCAGTCAAACTGAAAAAGAAATGAAAAAAAAATTGATGAAAACGTGAAATACTTCATTGGTAAAACAACTGACATGCAAAATTGATCCAGGAGACACAATTTAAAAATTATTGGTCAACCTGGAAATCATGATAAAAAAAAAGATAATGGACAGCATCTTTCAGGAAATCATACAGGAAAACTGCCCTAAGGTTCTACAACCACAGATTAAAATAACCATAAAAGAATGCACCAATCACCTCCTGAAAGATGTGCCAAACTGAAAACACCAAGGAATAAAGTAGCCAAATTCCAAAGTTGCCAGGGCAAAGAGAAAATACTGCAAGCAGAAAGAAGCAAACAATTTAAATATCATGGAACCACAATCAGGATTACACAGGACCTTGCAGCTTCTACATTAAAAGACCATAGGGTTTGGAAAATGATATCCTGTAATCCAAAGTAGCTTGGATTACAACCAAGGATCAAATACTCAGCAAAAATGAGCATGATTTTTCAGGGAAGAATATGCATGTTCACTGAAATAGGGGACTTCAAAACCTTCCTGATCAAAAGACCAGTGCTCAAAAGAAAATTTAATGTTCAAATACAGGACTCAAGAGAGACATAAAAAGGTAAATGGGACAGAAAGACGCAATATGTTGTTAAAAAGGCTAACTGTTTACATCCCTACAAAGGAAGATGACACATGTAACTCTTGAAAACTCTTTTGTTACTACACTATGTTAAAAGAGCATACGTGAAGGGTGTAGATATAAGTTGATTTTGATGTAATGATACAAAAAAATAATCAAGTGGCTTAAATGGATTCAAGTGAGTGGATTAATCTGATCTAAGAAAATGTACTGAGAAATGAGGAGGCAGACAAGGGTAAATTACATTACAGGAAAAGACACAAAAACCTATTATATCAGAGGGAAAGAGGGAAAGGATATGAGCAGTGTTTGAACCTCATACTCATCAGATTTGTCTCAAAAAGGGAATAACATTATCAGTTAGGTATAGAAATCTAACTTATCCTATAGGCAGTAGGAGGGGAAAGGGGAAAGAAAACGGAGGGGGGATAAAAGGGAGGGAAGAAGCAATAAGGGTAAAGGGTAAGAAAATGGAAAGGGCTAATAGAAGGGAGGAGGGGACTGAAGGAGGCGGTGGTCAAAAGCAAAACACTAGTGGGGGGGAAGGAGAAAGAAAAGCATAAACAGGGAAAAAGGGATGGAGAAAAAGACACAGATAATAATCATAACTGTGAATGTGAATGGGATGAACTCTCCCATAAAATGGAAATGGACAGCAGAATGGATTAAAAACCATAATCCTACAATACGTTGTTTACAGGAAACCCGTTTGAAGAAGAGTGACACATATAGGGTAAAAGTAAAAGGCTGTATCAGAATGTATTATGCTTCAGCTGAAGTCAAAGAAGCCCCAGCACACAAAGCCAGTGACCAACACCTAGGCTCCCAACACAAGAAGCTTGGGTTAGCGCCCTCTGCTCCCTAACAAAAAAGCTCAATCTCTTTGAAGGCCAAGGAATGAAAAAATACTATGAGTAAAAAGAAACACACTATAGATTCATATTATGAGAAGAGTGAAGGTCAAGGTAGAAATTCAGAAGAGGAAAACATTGTCAATAAACCCACATCTACAACATCAAAAGAGACTATGGACTGGTGTAAAGCCCCAAAAGCCTTCTTAGAAGAGCTCAGGAAGGATTTTGAAACTCAAATGAGAGAGGTAGAAGAGTCTTTAAAAAATACAATTGGCCAATTGTGAAAAAAGTACCCTGAGGAAAACAAGTCCCTAAAAAACACAGTTGGCCAACTGGAAAAAAAAAGTACACTGAAGAAAAGCAAATCCTTCAAAACTACAATTGGCCAATTGGAAAAGGAAGTAAAATAAAAAAAAACTAACAGAAGAAAACAATCTGTTAAAAAGTAGAATTGGACAAATGGAAACTGATGACTCTAGGAGAGAGCAAAAATTAATCAAAGAGAAACAAAAAAATTTTTAAAAATAGATGAAAACATAAAATACCTCATTAGTAAAACAACTGATCTGGAAAATCAATTCAGGAGAGACAATTTAGAAATTATTGGACTACCTGAAAATCATTATGAAAAAAGGAGTCTGCATAGTATCTTTCAGGAAATCATAAAGGAAAACTGCCCAGAAGTCCTGGAAGAAGAAAGTAATATTACTATACCAAGAATCCACCGCTCACCAATTGAAAGAGATCCCAATTTGAAAATGACAAGAAATAAAATAAGTAAATTCCAAAATTACCAGATGAAAGAGAAAATACTGCAAGCACCCAGAAAAAAAAGCAATTTATATATCATGGAACCACAGTCAGGATTATACAGGACCTTGCAGCCTCTACATTAAAAGACTGCAGGGCGTGGAACAGGATATTCCCTAATGCGAAGGAGCTTGGATTGCAGCCAAGTATCAACTACCCAGCAAAAATGGGCATGATATTTCAAAGGAGGAGATGGATATTCACTGAAATATGGGACTTCAAAACTTTCCTGATGAAAAGACTAGAATTCAACAAAAAAATTGATGTTCAAGTACAAGATTCAAGAAAGAAATAAAAAATTAAATGAGACAGAAAGACAAAATATGTTTTTAGTAAAGGCAAACTGTCTCCATCCCTACAAGGGAAGATGACAGTTGCAGCTCTTGAGAATGTATTGTTATTACACCATGTTAAAGGAGTATACATAAAAGCAGTGGATATAAGTTGATTTGGCTGTAAAGATAAAAAATAAATCTAATGAAGTGGGTTAAATGGATCCAAGTAAGTGGATTAGTCTGATGTAAGAAAGTGTACTGAGAAAGTAGGAGGCAGACAAGGGTAAATTACATTACAGGAAAAGACACAAAAACCTATTACAACAGAGGGAAAGAAGGGAGGGGGGTGAGCATTGTTTGAACCTTACTCTCATCAGATTTGGCTCAAGAAGGGAATAACATGATCAGTTAGGTATAGAAATCATTTTTTTTTGTTTGTTTGTTTGTTTTTTTGGCAATTGGGGTTAAGTGACTTGCCCAGGGTCACACAGCTAGTTAGTGTTTGGTCTAAGGCCAGATTTGAACTCAGGTCCTCCTGACTTCAGGGCCTATCCACTGTGCAACCTAGCTGCCCCTAGGTATAGAAATCTAACTTGCCCTAATGGCAGTAGGAGGGAAAAGGGGAAAGAAAAGAGAGGGGAGATAGAATGGAGGGAAGAAGAAGTAAGGGAAAAAGAGGAAGAAAAGGGAAAGGGCTAACAGAAGGGAGGAAGGACTGAAAAAGGTGGTGGTCAAAAGCAAAACACTAGTGGTGGCAAAGGGGAGAGGAGAAATAAAAGCATAAACATGGGGGGGAAAGGATGAAGTAAAAAAAAGATAATAATAATAATAATAATAATAATAATCATGACTGTGAAGGTGAATGCAATGAAATCTCCCATAAAATGGAAATGGAGAGCAGAATGGATTAAAAATCATAATGCTATAATATGTTCTTTACAGAAAACACATTTGAAAAAGAATTACACATAAAGGGTAAAAGTAAAAAGCTGGAACAGAATATTTTAAGCTTCAGCTGAAGTAAAAAAAAAGCATGGGTATCAATCCTTAACCCAGCAAAGCAAAAGCAAAAATATGTCTCATCAAAAGAGATAAGGAAGGAAACTACATCCTGCTAAAAGGCACCATAGACAATGCAGTAATATCATTGCTAAACATATATGCACCAATGGTATAGCATCAAAATTCTTAGGGGAGAAGTTCAGTAAGTTACAGGAAGAAATAGACAGCAAAACTATGCTAATGGGGGACCTCAACCTCCCCCTTTCTGAACTAGATAAATATAAAAACAAAATAAACAAGAGAGAAGTTAAGGAGGTAAATAGAATATTAGAAAAGTTAGGTAAGATAAAGCTCCTCTTTCACCAACCAATCTTTCCTATTGAACTTCCAAGTTGTCTTTGGCATTTGTGGGTTGAGAATTCTAGAAAGTGCCACAGCTATCCATGATTCAGTTCCCTGAGGCCTGCTCCAGGTTCACTTTGCCTGTGTTGCCCACCCTAAACTGTATTCCTCTCCAAGCTCAGTGCAACAGGCCTTTCCAATCAACCATCCAGGTTTTCTTGTGGTGAAAATTTGTTTCACTCTGTCTTTTTGTGGTTTTTGTTGCTCTAGAATTTGTTTAGAGTCATTTTTATAAGGTATTTGAAGGGGTTTTGGGGAGAACTCAAGCAAGTCACTGCTTTTACTCCACCAACTTAGCTTTGCTTCCCATTTAGCTATGTCAATTTTAATGATCTGAAAATATCACCAACAAAGACTTGAGAGCATCTATAAGCAAAGTACCAAAGAAAAATGCAGATTAAATACAAAGCCAACAAAATTCTAAGAAAAGCTAAAAAAGTGATTTTTTTTAAAAAGAGGGGAGACTAATTTTAAAAATCAAATAAGAATGGTAATGAGAAAAGTGGCAAAATAAATATGATAAAATTCAACATTGGGCAAATGATAAAAGAGTTACAAAACCTCATTGAAAAAATTAATTTATTTAAAAAAATAGAATTGGTCAAATGGAAGGTAATATTTTATGAGACAAGAAGAAAACAGAATAAATTTAAAAGACAAAAAATCAATGTGAAATAGCTCATAGAAGAAAACTTAAGTGGAAAATAGATTGAGGAGAAATTGTTTACAAATTATTTGACAATTTGAACACCGTGACAAAAAAAGACCTTGAAATCTTATTTCAAAAAATTATAAAGGAAAATGCATGAATGTATTTAAACAAGAAGTCAAAGTAGATGAAAGATCTTCTGGTCATTCCTGAAGAAATTTCAAAATGAAAACTCCCAGGATTATTAAAGCCTAATTTCAGATCTGTCAGACAGAAAAAAAAAACTATTTCAAATACAGGCATAAGTTATAACTACAACTATAAAGGAATATAGGACTTGAAATATTATTTTCTAGAAGTTAGATTACAGCAAAGAATAACCTACCCAGAAAACTGACTATAATCCTGCAGGAAAAAAACAAACAAAGAGATATTTAGTAAAATAGAGGACTTTCAAGTGTTCCTGATTGAGGGGGAAAACAAAACTAAATAGAAAGTAAGAAAATTAAACACAAGATTTAAGAAATGTATAAAAAGGAAACATGAGCTAGAAACCATAAGGGATTTAATAAGGTTAAAGTGTTTAGACTCCTACAAAGGTAGACGATGTATGGGATTTCTAAGATCATTACCTTCGTTAGAACACTTAGGAGTCTATTTTAGAGGCTATGAATGTTGGTCAAATATGTTGGTAGGATAGCAAAAGAATGAAAAGGTAAGAAAGAGGGATACTCTGGGAGAAGGAGGAGTGAGAGGAAAGGTGAAATTTCTTGCATAAAAGAAGCATACAAGGAATAATTTCTATAATGGGAGGAAAATGGAAGTGGAGCTCTTTAGGTTGATCAAAACATTTATATCCATTTAGAGCTTGTCTTGGCATATGGTATAAAATGATGTAAACAATTATTTCCAGACCATTTTCAAATTTTTTCCAGTGTGTGTGTCTGTGTGTATATATATATTTAATAATGAACCTTTTCCTGAATAGTTAGAGTTTCATGGCTTATTGCATTTCATGTGGGAAAATTGCAACACCAATGAATTGTTAGGGGAATTTTGAACTGATCCAACCATTCTGGAGAGCAATCCGGAACTGTGAATAAAGGGCTACAAAAGCATTCACACATAATCTTTGTCACAGCAAAACCACTACTAGATTTGTATCTCAAAAATATAAAAAATGAACAGGACTTATAGGTCTAAAATTACATACAGCAACCCTGTTGGTACTCACAAAAATTGGAAATTGAGAGGATCCTCATCAGTTGAGGAATGGTTGAATAAGTTGTGGCATATGATTGTTATAGATTACTATTGTACTATTTGAAAAGACAAACAGGATGCTCTCAGAAAAAAAAAATAGACTTAAACAAACTGATGCGTAGTGAAATTAATAGAACCAGGAGAACATGGTATATAATAGTAGCAATATTTTACAATGATCATCTATGAATGACTTAGATGTGCTCAGCAAAAAAAATGATCCAAGATAACTCCATTGGACTTAAGCTAAAAAAAATGCTATCTGTCTCTGAAGAAAAATTGATGCATTCTAAATGCAAATTGAAGCATACTTTTAAAAAATTTCTTTTTCTTCTTTTTTGGGGGGTCTATATTTTCTTTCACAACATGACTAATATGGAAATATATTCTGTATAACTGCATATGTACAACTCAAGTCAATTTCTTTGCCTTCTAAATGAAGAGAGATTAAAAATAATTCTCAGCGAATATCCAGGAAATGGAATGTCTATGATTTACTGGAAGCTCTCTGTGGTAAGTGCAAGTTGACACCACCTTTATAGACTTGTTGTAATAATTTAAGGTGTTATTTTAATTATATAATTTTCATAGGTGTGAGAATTGAGAAAGTTTGAATCTCATATTTATTGGTAATAACTGGTGAATTCTGGGTCTGGAACAGGCACTAGTTTAACTATTGCAGTATTTTGATATAATGATATTTGAAAGTTTAGAGAGAACTGAGAGACCATCCAGTTGTCTCTTCATAGAAAAATGCTTTATATAAAATTCTATGCTGGTTGTCATCTAACTTGTTTTATAACTTTAAGTGAGGTGGCACCGACTTCTACCTCGGAAGAATCTCATTCTGCTTTTAGATACACCTAATTGTTCACTTTCTAGGTCTGAAATAATTCATTTAACTGCCTAGGTCCATTTTCTCTCCTGCAGTAGAATATAAGCTTTTTAAGGGCATGTACCATTTTCATTTTGAAGTACAATGCTTCAAATATAGTAAGCACCTATGAAAATTCACCTTGAATTGAAAATGTTATTTTTGTTAAATATACATTGCTTCTATGAAATATGTACCTATTGCAGCCTCTTCTGTCTTCTATGGCAAAACAGAAATGCCTAATCCCCCACACTTAAATGCTTTAAGATTTTTTTCAGTATCTTATCCATCCTATATCTCTTTTTTAAGCCAAGAATCTCTAGTTTTCTCAACCAATTTTCTTCTGACATTACTTCTAAAGCTTTTACTCTTCTAGCAATACACTATTACTAGGATTGCTAAGATATGCTCTAATTTGTTTATACTCTTACTAATATTTAGCTGCTAGAACTAAACACAGTTTTCTCTATGTGGCCTGAACTGGACAGCATATAGCAGAACTATCATGTAATTGTATTCTAGATTCTATGCTTCTATTTATGGAGGGGGCACTGAAGCACGGAATCATAAAGTGCCTTTGTCAAGTGTATAATTAGTAGGAACAAAAGCTGGGTTTGGCTCAAGGATTTCTATCTATTGTAATCCAGCACTGTTTTTGGAACACATCACTTCCTCCATTTTTTCATTGTATTCAATGGGAACCTACCATTACCTATTTTTAAGCACTCTACATTTACAAAAAAAAAAAAAAATACAGGCAAGACAATGAACACATTCCGAATACAATGATATCCAATAAAATGATTTCTTGAAGCAACAAGTTGTATCATAGGTACTGAGCATGAACTTGAAATATTGCCAATGTTTGCCTTGAGAATCTTAAGCTTAGTTGCATTCTTTTTTGATATGTGGTTGCAGGAACTGAACATAGTATGTCACATAAGAATGACTAGGAGAGAGTAAAGTTGGGTTATCTCCTAATTTTTCCTAACACTATCCTTTTCTTAGTGTAGTCTAGCTGCAACATAACATTAGTGACAAATATAAAGCTAGGAAATATTTAAAACTCCAAGATCTTTGTCAGACAAATTATTGTAAAAGTGCCTCTACTAGCACATAGTTATATAGATTATTTTTATATTAAAGTTTAAGATTTGGAATTTATCTCAATTAAATTTTATCTTCTCAGATTTAATACGTTATCCTATCCTGACAAGATTACTTTGGATGCTGACACTTTCACCTAATGTATTAGTTATACCTATCATTTTCATGCCATTTTGAAATTAGAAAAGCATATCATTTTTATATTTATCCAACTCATAAATAAATGCCAAAATTGTAAAATATATACCGAGGATATTTCATTGGAACCTAGTTTCTAAGTGAACCTCAGGACCCTCCCAAAGAAGAATATATGATATGATACACTTAGAGATATATTATCAAACTTCATGTTAATGCCATATGGGAAATAAATATACTGAACTCTTCTAAATGTATACAAATCACTTTACAAAAAGTAATGATAAGGGCTACAGAGAACTCTTCATTTAGTAACACAGCAAATACACACTTATTAAGTGCTTATGTGTCAGGTACAATACTGAACTCTGAAAACATAAAGAATGGCTAAAATAGTACCTCCAAGGAACTCGCTTTTTAGTTTGGGAATAATTTTGTGAATAACTAGATATTGTTATTATTAAGTCATTTCAGTCATGTTTGACTATTTGTGACTCCATTTGAAGTTTTCTTGACAAACAAACTTGTGTGGTTTGCCATTTCCTTCTCCAGCCCATTTTACAGAAGAGGAAAGTGAGGCAAACAAGGTTAAGTGACTTGCCAAAAATAACACAGCTAGTAAGTAAATGTCTAAGGACAGATTTAAACTCAGAAAGATGTGTCTTTCTGACTATAAGCTTAGCACTCTATTCACTGTGCCACTAGCTGCTCCTGTAATGAGATGATTCTGTGAAAAATACAAAATAGATGGCAGGTAATACCAGAATGGAAAGAGGAACAATTTAAGAACTTGGACTGTTATATTTTTAAAATAAAACATATGGGTCATACCGTCATTCTTATATGCCTCATGCAATACATGTACTCCCTAATGCCCAGAAATTGGTATTTGAAAATGAAATAGATTTTGAAAATTTTACAGAGATTACAACCACTTCAAGGCCATCTTCAAACAACCAGTAAGCCTTCTAGCCAAAAAGATAAATATTTAAAATAAATAAGAAAAAAAAATATTTGTTCAAATTGTGAAAACCCTGGAGCAATACCCTGTCTAAATAAGTAAATGTTTCAGAAGCATATTTCAGAGAAATGGAAGAGAAAAAATGCAATTTAATAAAAAGTCCAAAAAGTAGAAAGTAATTGTTCAGGTCATTCAATGGCTCTAATACCTGATTTTGACTGAGTAAAAAGAAGCTGAACAGCTACTAATACAAAAAAGAATAGTTTTCCTTAGAGTTGTTAAAATAGATTAATAAATAAAAATGTCTGTAGGATAAGTAAGTGTATATACATATTAGAAGGAATAAAGAAAAGACAAAACGGTAACTGAGTAATTAATTTAGCATACTGACCATAGTACCTGATATAAAACAAAATAATCAATGATAGGTTAAAAAGATGAATCCATCAAAAATGCTGCTTATAGAAAAGACATTTACCAAGAAAATTATAATAAATCTAAATTAGTTTAAAATTTATTCTATGATAGCAAAGTTAAATTCAAATCTGAAATATTTAATGAAAGAAAGTTTTTATGCTAAAAAGTGCTACTAAAATAAGAGTATATTAATATAAAATTTTATTAAGTCTGTGGCAAAATAATAGAGGGAATCCTCACAGTATTGCAAGCAGAACATAGTTTTTAAATAGTAAGGCTGGGGGTGAGAACAGAGATTTTAAAATCTCATCACCATCATAAGAAAAATAACACTACTAAATAAATAAGAAATCATAAAGCAATAGTCCGGTGGAAAACAGCATTAGTTAGATATTAGGAGACAATTCAAATAGTCAAAAAACATATTTTACTCTCTTCCCTCACAGAGCATAAAGAACATAAAGAAATGATCACATTGGTGCAAACATATAAAGAAATATTAAGAGGAATTACCCTTATTGACCATGATATAATAAATCGTGTTATAATTAATAATGCAGTGGACAAAATTTGTAGTAGTATGAAAGTAGAAAGTAAAAACAAACATTTAAAAACATGCATGTACACATATGATATGCACATTCATACATATATGAAGAAGATTTTGATAAAGATATTACACATTAAAATCCAGACACTTCTTAGAATAATTTAAATCCCTGAATGTCCTTGCCAATTTCAAATATCATTTTAAAAATCATAATAAAAATGAGATCTTATTATGAAGAAGTAGAACTATTTTAGTTTGTCAATACCATGATTATATTTACCCATAATACCTAAGAGTCAACAATAATAAAGATTGTAAATATCTTTGGCCAGATACTGATATATAAGAAAAACTCTAAAATCATCTGTATTTTTTTCAACGAGACAGTTAAGCAGGAAGAAGGAGAAGCTAATAGAAAATGAAACATCATTTATGATAATCAATTATTGGAGCATTAATTTATCATAACAATAAATTTTTGGAAAGATAACTTCAAAATGACTTGGAAAGAAATCAAGGAATGACTGAAGAAATAGTGTTATTATCTCATGGTTAAAAAAAAAGCAAATATGGCATTGCATTAAAAAAATATGTAATGCAATACCCATTAAATATCAATGCATATTCCACAGAATATACAAAATCATAGTAAAATTAATGTTAAAATATTGAAAGGAATATCAAAAATTATACAAAACCAGTGACAGAAAAGCATTATAGGTAAATACAATCATGGTAACAGCTCACAAAATGTACAAAAACAATACTTATAAAAAGTTGTATGCTAATAAAACATTTAAAAAACAGATGAGGAGAACAGAAAATAGAAAACAAAGTTAAAGATGGAAGGATACTTGTGAATGAAAGCCTAAGTCAAAATGTTTGTGGATCAATTGGATTTGCATAAAAGAATGACTAGAAATATATGCCGCCATAGCTACAGGTATGGAAATACAGATGTAGATGTAGATGTTGATGTAGGTATAGGTTTTTATATATGGGTGCCATACACACACACACACACACACGTACATACACATATATGCATACACATATATGTATATTATACATATATAAGATATATACCATTTATGTAGACATGTAACCATATACATATCCCCATCTATATCTATCTATAAAATCTGTATCTTCTTTAATATTGATAAATATTTCTATCAATCTGTATATATAATCTACATCCATAGGTATGTTCCAATATATACTATTTATAGTTAACTAATCAATATGTGTATACCTGTCACCGAGGAGGCACAGTGTTTATCTCACTGAATTTAGAGTTGGGAAGACCTGAGTATAAATCATGCCTCTGACACCAACTAGCTGTGTTTCTTAACTAGCAATTTCCTAACTTCTGTTTCCCTCAGTTTTTTCATATATACAATTAGAATAATAACAGCACCTACCTCAGAGGGATATTGTGAGTATCAAATGTGATCATTGGAAAGTAGTAAGCCCTAAGCCTGACACTTAGTAAGTGCTATATACATGTTAGCTATTATTATCTATACATATGTATGTATGTATGTATGTATATATACCATCTATCTATTGAAAGATAGACATATGTGTATATGGATACCCATACACATTTAAAATACATTTTATGTAATGCAATAGTCATTAAAATATCAATGTGTTATTCCACAGAATTTATTTTATCACTATGTATACCAGTATGATTATATATGCATTATGCCTCTATCAATATTTTCATAATCAACATCTATTTATCCATTTTACTAAGTTTGTCAGATTTATTGTCATAACACTGGTAAAATAACTCCTAATAATTGCTTTAACTTCATCTTCATTGGTAGTGCGTTTACCCTTTTCAATTTTGAGGCTGACAATTTTATTTTCTTCTTTATTTTTAAATCAAATTAACTAACAGTTTATCCATTATATTGTTTTAAAATAAGTCTATTGTCTAGGGGTTTTTTTGTTTAACTTTTACATTCAATTTTAATAATCTTTCTTTTAAATTTCAGCATTTTTATTTTGATATTTAATAGAAGACTTTTTATTCTCTTTCTTGTCTTTTTCAGTTGCTGCCCTATATTGGTCTAAAATTTCTCTTTTTTACTGATGGAACCATTTACATACATACATACATACATACATACACATATATACACACATATACACATATAAATATATCCATATATATGTATACACATATATATGTATATGTATATATCCCTTAAGTAGTGCTTCAGCTACATCTCATAAATTTTAGTGTGTTGTCTCAGTATTATTACTATCCTGAATGAAATTACTAATCATTTATCTGATTTGGTCTTTGACACCCTCATTCTATTGGATTACATTATTTAGTTTCTGACTTATTTCATACCTACACTCAGTTTTGTTGGCTAGGTTTTTCTTCATTTTAACTTTTTTTTTTCTTTTTCTAGACGCTGCTTCTTTATTGGGGTAACTACTAAATTTAATGTTATCCTTACTGTGGCTTCACAATATTTGAATGGTTTTCTTTCTGCTTGTTTGCAGTATTTTCTCCTTGCCTCGATAGCTTTGAAATTTGGCTATCAAATTCCTGGGAGTTTCCTCTTTGTGATGTCTTTCAGGATGTGATCAATGTATTCTTTCAATTTAATATATGCCCTCTTGTTCTAAGATATTGGGTCATTCTTTCTTTGCAGTTCCTTGAAATATGATGCACTGACTCTTTTTTTTAACTATGACTTTAAAGTACTCCAATAATTCCAAAATTTTCTCTCCATTTTTTTTCCAGAGCAGTTGTTTTTCTAATGACATATTTCCTATTTTCTTCTATTTTTTCATTCCTTAGATATTTCTTGATGTCTCATGGTGTCATTAGCTTTCACTTGATCTATTCTAAATTTTAAGAAATTACTTTATTCAGTGAGATTTATATCTCTTTTTCCATTTTGCTACTTCTGCTTCGTGAAGAGGTAATCTTTTAACTTAGGTTTTGTATATCCTTTACCATTTGAACAAGTATTTTAAGGAGTTATTTTCTTCAGCATTTTTTTTTTGCATCTCTTACCAGGTCTTAATTTTCTTTCCAGAATTTCTTGCTCTGCCCTCATTTTTTTCTCTATTCTTTCTCTAAATTATAAAAATAAGGAGGAATGCTTTTTTGTTTGTGTTTGTTATTTTAATCACCGTATTAACAATCTCAGTAATTCTTTTTTAATTAAATTATTTTGATTTATCAACAATCAATTTTATATGCTTTTGGTTTTAAAAAATTTTTCTCCACCTACCTACCCACCACTCTCTTCAAGATGGCACACAATCTGATATAGGCTATACATATATATTCCTGTTAAACATATTTTCAAATTAGTTATGTTGTAAGAATTAAAACCAATAGGAGAAACCACCAGAAAGAGGAAGGAAAACACAACAGAAGGAAAAAAATAGCAAATAGTATGCTTCTATCTGAATTCAAATTCCATAGTTCTTTCTTTGGATGTGGATAGCATTTTCCATTGCAAGGCTTTTTGAAGATGTCTTAGATGCTTGTATTACTGAGAAGGCTTAAGTTTGTCAATATTAGTCATCCATGTAACATGGCTGCTATTGTTTATAACCTTCTCTTGGTTCTGCACATTTTACTCAGCATCAAACCATATGAGTCTTTCCAGATTTTTATGAAGTCAACCTGGTCATCATTTCTTATAGCACAATAGTATTCCTTTACATTCATATACCACAACCTGTTCAGCCATTTCCAATTGATGGGCATCTCATCAATTTCAAATTCTTTGCCACCACAAAAAGATCTGTTACAAATGTTTTTGCACATTTGAGTCCTTTTCCCATTTGTATGATCTCTTTGGAATATAGCCCTAGAAGTGTTATTGCTAGATCTAAGGGGATGCACATTTGCATAGCCCTTTTGCATAGTTCCAAATTGCTCTCCAAAATGGTTGCGTCATTTCACAACTCCACCAAGAATGCATTAGTGTTTCAATTTTCCCACATTTTCTCCAACATTTATCATTTTCTTGTTTTATCATATTGGCCAATCTGATAGGTATGAATTGGTAACTCAGAGTCCTTCTGATTTGCATTTCTCTAATCAATAGTGATTTAGAGCATTTTTTCATATCACTATAGATAGCTTTAATTTCTTCATCTGAGAACTGACTGTTCATATCCTTTGATCATTTATCAATTGGAGAATGACTTGTATTCCTATAAATTTGACTTAATTATCCATGAATTTTAGAAAAGAGGCCCTTATCAGACAGACTGGTTGTAAAAATTATTTCCCAATTATTTCCTTTCTTCTAATCTTAGTTGCTTTGGCTTTGTTTGTACAAAAAACTTTTCAATTTAATGCAATCAAAGTTATCCATTTTGCTTTTGGTAATGTTCTCTATCTTCTGTTTGGTCATGAATTCTTCTGGTTTCCATAGATCTGATGTGTAACCTATTCTTTGCTCTTCCAGTTTGCTTATAGTATCAGCCTTTATATTGAAATCAGGAACACATTTTGACTTTATTTTGGTGTATGGTGTGAGATTTTGATCAATTCCTAGTTTTTGCCATACACTTTTCTACTTTTCCCAGCATTTTTTTTCAGAGTGGGTTCTTATCCTAGAAACTGGGGTCTTTGGGTTTATCGAATAATAGATTACTATATTCATTGACTACTGTGTCTTGTGTACTTAACCTATTCCACTGATCCACTACTCTATTTCTTAACTAGTACCAAGCAGTTTTGATGATTGCTGCTTTATAGTGCAAATTAAGATCTGGAATGGCTAAGCCACCTTCCCCTGCATTTCTTTTCATTAGTTCCCTTGATATTCTGGACCTTTTGTTCTTCCAAATGAATTTTTTTATTATTTTCTTCTAACTCCATAAAATAATTTGGTAGTTTGATTCGTATGGCCCTGAATAAGTAACTTAGCTTAGGTAAAATTGTCATTTTTATTATATTAGCTCGGCCTACCCATGAGCAACTGATATTTTTCCACTTATTTAGATCTGACCTGATTTGTGTGAAGTGTTTTGTAATTGTTTTCATATAGTTCCTGGGTTTGTTTCCATAGGTAGACTCCCAAATGTTTTATAATGTTTACAGTAAGCTTAAATGGAATTTCTCTATCTCTTCCTCTTGGTCTTTGTTGGTAATATATAGAAATATATTGGTTTATTTTCTAGCCTACAACTTTGCTGAAGTTGTTTATTATTTCAAGTAGCTTTTTTTCTTGATTCTCTATGATTCTCTAAGTATATCATCATGTCATCTGCAGAGACTGATAACTTTGCTCCTTCTTTGCCTCTTCTATTACATTCAATTTCTTTTTTTCTCTTACTTCTAAAGCTAACATTTACAATACAATATTGAAAAACAGTGGTGATAGTGGACATCCTTGTTTTCAACCCGTGATCTTATGGGAAATGCTTCTAGCTTGTCCCCATTACAGATATGCTTCCTGAAGGTTTTAGGTAGATACTATTTATTACTTTAAGGAAGACTCCATTTACTCCTAAGCTCTGTAGTGTTTTTAATAGAAATGGGTGTGGCATTTTGTCAAAAGCTTTTTCTCTATCTATTGATATGATCATGTACTTTCTGTTAGTTTTGATTCTCATATGATCAATTATGCTGATAGTTTTCCTAATATTGAACTAGCCCTGCATTCTTGGTATAAATCGTACCTGGTAATAGTGTATTATTCTTGTGGTAAGTTGCCATAATGTATTTGCTAATAATTTATTTGAAATTTTTGCACCTATATTCATTAGTGGAATTGTTCTATAATTTTCTTTCTCTGTTTTGACTCTTCCTGGTTTAGGAATCAGGACCATATTTGTATCATAAAAAAAAATTGGTAAGACTTCTTCACCTATTTTCCCAAATAGTCTGTATCATAATGAAATTAATTATTCTTTAAATATTTGATGGAATTCAACTGTAAATCCATCTGGCCCTGAAGATTTTTTCCTAGGGAGTTAATTAATGGCTTGTTTGATTTCTTTTTCCGAGATGGGGTTATTTAAGTATTTTATTTCCTCTTCTGTTAATCTGGGCAATTTACATTTTTTGTAAATATGTATGTAAGATTGTCAAATTTGTTGGCAGAGACTTGGGCAAAATTGTTCCTAATTATTGTTTTAATTTCTTCTTCCTTGGTGGTAGATTCACCCTTTTAATTCCTGATACTAGTAATTTGGTTTTCTTCTTTTTATTTTTTAAATTAAATTAACTAAAAGTTTATCTATTTCATTGATTTTTTTTTATAAACCAGCTCTTAGTTTTATTGACTAGTTCAATAGTTCTCTTAATTTCAAATTTCTTACTTTTTCCTATGATTTTCAATACCTGGAATTTGGTATTTAATTGAGGATTTTTAATTTGTTCTTTTTCTAGTTTTTTTTTCTTTTTTAGTTCTATGCCCAATTCATTGATCTCCTCTTTTTCTGTTTTATTTGTATAAGCATTTAGAGATATAAAACTTTACTTAAGAACTGCTTTTGCTTCATCCAAAAGTTTTGGTATGTTGTCTCATTATTGCCATTCTCTTGAATGAAATTATTGACTGTTTCTATGATTTGTTGTCTGACCCAATCATTTTTTTGGATTAGATTATTTAGTTTCCAATTATTTTTATTCTGTTTTTCCATGGCCCTTTATTACGTATTACTGTTACTGCATCACAATCTGAAAAGGATGCATTTAATGTATCAGTCTTTTTGCATTGGATTGTGAGGGGTTTATGCCTTAGTACATGGTCAGTTTTTGTGTATGTGTCATGTACCATTGAGAAAAAATTATATTCCTTTCTATACCCATTCAGTTTCTATAGAGGTCAATCATACCACTTCTGTTTTATGGGAGAGTTCATCCCATTCACATTCACAGTTCGGATTACTATCTTTGTCATTTTCTCCACCCTTCCTCTTCCCTGCCACCCTGTTTATGCTTTTCTTTCTCCTTTCTCCTTTTTCATCCTCATTAGCATTTTGCTTCTGAGCACCCCATCCCTAAATCCCTCCTCCCATTAGCCCTTTCCATTTTCTTTCCTTTTACCCTTACTGCTTCTTCCCTCCCTTCTGTCCCCGCTCCCTTTTCTTTCCCCTATTCCATCCTTCTGACTGTAGAGCAAGTTAGATTTCTATACCTAACTGATTATGTTATGCCCTTCTTGAGCCAAATCTGATAAGAGTAATGTTCAAATATTGCTCCCCCCCCCTTCTTTCCCTCTGCTGTAATAGGTTTTTGTGTCTTTGCCTGTAATGTAATTTACCTTTGTCTGCCTCCTCCTTTCTCAGTACATTTGCTTACATCGAACTAATCCACTTACTTGGATCCATTTAAGCCACTTGATAAGATTTTTTTTTAATCATTACATCAAAGTCAACTTATGTACATCTCCTTTATGTATACTCCTTTAACACGGTGTAATAACAATACAGGTCTCAATAGTCGCAAGTGTCATCTTCCCTTGTAGGGATGTAACCAGTTTACTGTTATTAACAATGTTTTGTATCTTTCTGTCCCATTTACCTTTTTATGTCTCTCTTGAATCTTGTACTTGAAGATCAAATTTTCTGTTAAGCTCTGATCTTTTCCCCAGGATGCCTCCTGTTCCATACTATTCCCTTTCCCCCAGGGCAAGAAGGGCCTTTCCCATTTATCCCTCAAGCCACCTGGGCTACAAGACTGCTGCTCCCCTTCTTTCTTCTGGTTCAGCTGTTCCAGGATTTTTCCTGGGGTGATATTTTCTGGGCTTTAAGAGGTTGATAGGGTAAGGTGAGAGCAACTACCTTTTTCCTCCACTGTCTTGGCTCCTAGAAGTGGAAGTCTAATGGTAATATTTTTAGTACAATATTGAACAACAATGGTGATAATAAACAGCCTTGTTTCACCCCTGATGTTATTGGAAAGGCTTCTACATTATCATCTTTTGATATAATGTTGCAGATGATTTTAGATAGATGCTACCTATCACTTTGAGGAATACTCAATTTATTCCTATGTTGTCTAGTGTCTTTAATTGGAATGGGGGCTGCATTTTGTCAAAAGCTTTTTTCTGTATGTGCTTTGATAATCATACAACTTTTCATAATTTTGGTATTCAGTGGTTAATTATGCTGATAGTTTTCCTAATATTGAACCAGTCCAGTATTCCTTGTATAAATTCCAACTGTTTATGTTGTATTTTCATTATAAGTTACTGTACTCTTGACTTATATTTTATTTAAATTTTTGGTATCTATATTCAAATTGGTCTATAGTGTTCTTCTTTTTTTTCCTTTGGCTCTTCCAGGTTTAGCTAACAGCACCATATTTATATCATAAAAAGAATTTGGTAGGACATCTTTATTTTTCCAATAATTCATATAGTATTTGAATTAGTTTTTTTTAATGTTTTCTAGAATTCACTTCTTGTATACATTTACATATGTGTATGTTATCCCACTTTTAGAACATAATCCCTTTGAAGGCACAGGCTCATTCATCTTTTGTTACAACCCCAACATTTACTCTCTTAAACACAGTAAGTGCTTCATAAATAATTAATGATTGATTAATTAACTCAATTAATACCCTGGAATTTATGTCCTTGCCTCATTATGTTAGTTAAAGAGAAGCCATTTTTTCCTTGTATTTCAACTACTTCTTCAAGTCATCCAGAATAAGATTATTCTTCACATCATTTAGGGAAAGTGATCTTTTAAAAAGGATGGAAGCTGAAATACTTGTCTCCAGTATATCTTCCCAGACTCATTTATCATTCTCTTGCAATTTAGCTTCTGATCCCACCACTCAAAGGAAATTGCTGTCTCCAGGACTGTCAATAATCAATCACTTAAGTGCTGAGTGAGAAAACTCTAATCACATTCCTCATTCCACTTAAAGTCTCCACAATGTTTGATAGAATTGACCACAACTTTTACCTGAATAATCTCTTATCTTTGATTTCTATGGCACTGTATTCTCCTGGTTCAATTCTTCCCTCTTGCACCAAACTGTTTCATCTTTTCATTCTTCCTTCTTGGAATACCACCCATCCTCAACTAATCTCTCTCTCTCTCTCTCTCTCTCTCTCTCTCTCTCTCTCTCTCTCTCTCTCTCTCTCTCTCTCTCTCTCTCTCCTCTCTCCTCTCTCTGTCTTTCTCACCCTTCCTGTCTCCCTCCCTACCTCTATCCCTCCTCTCTTTCTAGTTAGTGAATGTCACCTCTAAGTAGACGATTTTAAAAATCTATATACTCAGACATTACACCAACTGCCTTCTTGACATTCCCACATGGATGTCATATTAGCATTACAAATTGAATGTTTCCAAAAATGAACTTATCTTATACCTACTTACAGAATCTATTTCTCCAAACTCCTTAGTGTCTTTGAGGAGTTTATCATGCTTCTGGTCACTGAGAATGGCAAATGTGGAGTCATCTTTAACTATTCCCTCAACCTCATTTCTAACATTCATTCACTCACTAAATCTTATCAATTCTCTTTCCACATCTTTCACTTCTGTCTACTTATGCTGATTTTTTTCTAGTTCAGATTCTCCTTATAAATCACCTGGAAGAAGAGCAAAGCCAAGATGGCCGAGTACAGGCAGGAACTAGCCTGAGCTCTCCCTCAAATCCCTCTAAATGCCTTTAAAAATTACTCTAAACAAATTCTAAAGCAGTACAACCCAGAAAAAGACAGAGTGAAACAAATTTCCAGCCCAAGACAACTTGGATGTTGACAGAAAAGGTCTGTTGCACCAGGCTGAGGGATCACAATCCAGCATAGCCTGTGCCTTCACAGAGCAGGCACTGGAACACCCAGAGCAGGCCTCAGGGGACTGAATCACTAGCAGCATTGCAGTTTCCAGAATTCTTAGCCAATACATGCCAATGACAACTTAAAAGGTCAGGAGGAAAGGTCTGTTGGACCTGGGTGAGAAAGGAGCACAGTGAAGCCAAGGTCACACCAACACAACCCTAGCCCCAGTAACCTAGGAACAGGCCTTGGGAGTGACTGAATCAGCACCTTCCATGGCTGCTTCTGGAGCTGTTATCCCACAGAAGGTAAGGAGGTTGACCAAACTGGTAAGAAGGAGATTACAGGATTCTCTTTGCTAGCAGTGAGGCAAGACTCTATTGCTTTGCCTGTGTATGGATCAGGGTAATAATCCTCAGTGGCAGTACTGAGGAAAGGAGGAGCACTGTCATAGCAGGGTTTGTGGCAGTAGTGGAAAGGGAAACCTTACCACAGTTCCAGGGCAGAAAAGACAGCTTGTGGTCACTCACAGACTAGAACACAGGCCAGTAGAGGAGAAAATACTTCTCCTTAGATCATACAATTTTAAATGAAATGAAAATGTATGGGTCCCTAGAAGTATCTCTGAAAACAGCTACACAAAACCTCTGAAACTTAGGACAGTTCACCCCCCACACTTGAAACAGAGTCCTAACTCAAAAAAGAGTTAAAGAGACAAATAATAGGTTAGGAAAATGAGCAAACAATTAAATAAAAACTGACTATAGAAACTTAATTTGGTGACAAGGAAGATAAAAACAAACAAGCAGAAGAAGACAACATAGTCAAAGCTCCAAATCCAAAGCCCTCAAAAAAAATGTGAATCAGTCTCAGGCCATGGAGGATCTCGAAAAGGATTTTGAAAATCAAGTAAGAGAAGTAAAGGAAAAATTGGGAAGAGAAATGAGAGTGATACAAGAAAGTCATGAAAAAAAAATCAACAGCTTGCTAAGGGAGACCCCCAAAACTACTGAAGAAAATAACATGTTAAGAAACAAACTAACCCTTGGGGAGGGTGGGGGGAAGGAAGGGGGAGAAAAATTTTCAACTCAAAAGCGTATGGAAGTGATTGTTGATAAATCAAAATAAATTAATAAAAAAGAAAGAAAGTAAGAAACCCAAATGGCAAAAGAAGTCCAAAAAACAATAAGGAGAAGTATGCCTTAAAAAGCAGAGTTGGCCAAATGGAATAGGAGGTCCAAAAGCTCACTGAAGGAAGTAATTCCTTAAAAATCAGAATGGAGTAAATGGAAGCTAGTTACTCTATGAGAAATCAAGAAATTATAAAACAGAACCAAAAGAATGAAAAAAAATAGACAATGTGAAATATCTCATTGGAAAAACAACTAACATGAGAAATAGATCCTGGAGAGATAATTTAAAAATAATTGGACTACCTGAAAGCCATGATAAAAAAAAAAAAAACAAAGCCCAGATATCATCTTTCAAGAAATCATCAAGAAAAACTGCCCTAATGTTCTAGAAGCGGAAGGCAAAATAAAAATTGATATAATCTACTGATCACCTTAAAGAGATCCCAAAATGAAGACTGCTAGGAATATTGTAGCCATATTCCAGAGTTCCTATGTGAAGGAGAAAATATTGCAAGCAGCCAGAAAGAAACAATTCAAGTATTGTAAAACCACAATCAGGATAGCACAAGATTTAGCAGATTGTACTTTAAAGGATTCCAGAGGTCAAAGGAGCTAGGATTAAAAGCAAGAATCACCTACGCAAAAAAACTGAGTTTCATCCACGAGGGGAAAAAAAATGACATTCAATGAGATACATTAATGCATTCTTAAGTAAAGACCAGAGCTAAATAGAAAATCTGATTTTTAATTACAGGACTCAAGAGAAGCATTAAACAGTATACTTTGAAGGAGAAATTATAAGGGACTTATTAAAATTAAACTGCTAACATTACTACATAGAAAGATGATATTTGTAACTCCTAAGTCATTTAGAAGGAGTAAATTTGGACAGAGAGCATGGAGGTGAGTTGAATATGAAGGGATGATATTTAAAAAGTAAAATTAAGGGGTGAGAGAAGAATATACCGGGAGAAAAAGAAAGGGACAGGTAGAATTGGGTAAATTATTTCACACAGGCACAAAATAAAATCTTTTACACTTCAGGGGAAGAGGCGGGAGGTGAGGGGGCAGGAGTGAACCTTACTCTGATGAGGATTGGCTTAAAAGAAGGAATAACATACACACTCAATTTGGTATAGAAACATGTCTTACTCTATCAGAAAGTGGGGGGGGAATAGGATAAGATAAGGGGGTGATAGAACAGAGGGTCAACTGGGGGAGAGGGTAAGCATAAGCAAACACTTTTTAGGAGGTTTTAAGAGAGAATAGAACAACCAGGGAGGGGCAGGGTAGAATGGAGGAAATATGGTTAGTCTTTTTTTAATTTTACTTTTTTAAAATATAAGTTTATTTATTTTTAGTTTTCAATATTTTCTTCCACGAGATTTTGAGTTCCAATTTTTCTCCCCATCTTATCCCTCCCCCCCATCCCAAGATGGCATGCATTCTGAATGCCCCTTCCTCTAGTCTGCCCTCTCTTCTATCTCTCCCCACCTTCTCCTACCCCCTTCCCATTCTATCTTCCTGTAGGGCAGGATAGACTTCTGTACCCCATTTCCTGTATTTCGTACTTCCCAGTTGCATGTGAAAACATTTTTTTTAAACATGTGTTTTTAAAACTTTGGGCTCCAAATTTTCTCCCTTCCTCCATCCCCACCCACTCTCATTGAAAGGCAAGCAACTCAATATAGGTTATACATGTGCAGTTATGCAAAACACTTCCATAGTAGACAGGTTATGAAAAAGTAACTCTATTTCCCTTAATCCTATCCTGCTGCCCCATTTATTGTATTCTTTCTTTTGACCCTGTCCCTCTTCAGAAGTATTTGGTTCTGATTACCACCCTTCCCAATCTGCCCTCCTCTCTATCATGCCCCTACTCTCTTGTCCCCTTTTTCCCCTATTTTCCTGTAGGGTAAGACAGATTTCCATACCCAATTGAATGTGTGTTATTCCCTCCTTAAGCCAAATCCTATGAGAATAAGATGCACTCATTCCCTCTCATGTTTCCCCATTTTCCCTCCACTTTAAGATCCTTTTCTTTTCTGTTTTTTTTTGTGAGATAATTTACCCCATTCTACCTCTCCCTTTCTTCTTCTCCTAGTATAATCCTCTCTCATCCTTAATTTTATTCTTCAGATATGACCCCCTGAAACTTCAGCTCACCTTGTACACTCTCTCTCTCTCTCTCTCTCTCTCTCTCTCTCTCTCTCTCTCTATATATATATATATATATATATATATATATATATATATATACACACACACACACACACACACACACATATATATATATACTACATATAATGTTTCCCCTCCAACTACCCTGAAATTCACAAAGTTATCATGAGTTATAAATATCATCTTTCCATGCAGGAATGAAAACAGTTCAACCTTAATAATTTTCTTATGATTTCTCTTTCCTGTTTACTTCTTTATATTCCACTTGAGTCTTGTATTTGAAAGTCTAATTTTCTATTCATCTCCAGTCTTTTCATCAAGAATGCTTGAAAGTCCTCTATTTCACTGACGACCATTTTTTTCACCTGATAGATTATACTCAGTTTTGCTGGGTAGGTGATTCTTGGTTGTAATCCTATCTCCTTTGGCCTCTGGAAGATTTTATCCCATGCCCTGTTGTCCTTTCATGTAGAAGCTGGTAAATCTTGTTTTATCCTGATTGTGTCTCCACAATACTTGAATTATTTCTTTATGTCAGCTTGCAATATTTTCTCCTTCACCTGGGAACTCTGGAATTTGGCTACAATATTCCTGGGAGCTTTTCTTTGGGGATCCCTTTCAGGAGGAGATTGGTGGATTCTTTCAATTTCTATTTTGCTCTCTGGTTCTAAAATATCAGGCAGTTTTCTTTGATAATTTCTTGAAAGATGATGTCTGGGCTCTTTTTATTTTATCATGGCTTTCAGATAGTCCAATAATTTTTAAATTCTGTCTCCTGGATCTATTTTGCAGATCAGTTGTTTTTCCAGTGAGATATTTCCCATTATCTACTTTTTTTTCATTCTTTTGGATTTGTTTTATACTGTCTTGATTTCTCATAAAGTCACTAGCTCCTAATTGCTCTATTCTAATTTTTAAGGAAACATTTTCTTCACTGAGCTTTTGGACTTCCTTTTCCATTTGGCCAATTTTTTTTTTCATTTTAGGGCATTCTTCTCCTCATTGGCTTTTTGGACCTCTTTTTCCATTTGGGTTAGGCTATTTTTTAAGGTGTTATTTTCTTCAGTGGTTTTTTTAATCTCCTTTAGCAAGCTGTTGACTTGTTTTTCATGATTTTCTTGCATCATTCTCATTTTTCTTCCAGTTTTTCCTCTACTTCTCTTACTTCTCAAAATCCCTTTTGATCTCTTCTAATGCCTTGGACTGATTCATATTTTTCTTTGAGGCTTTGGATGTAGGAGTTTTGACTTTTTTGTCTTCTTCTGGTTGTATGTTTTGATCTTCTTTGTCACCAAAGTAAGACAATATAGTCTAACTCTTTTTGCCCTGCTTGCTCATGATCCTGCCCAATTTACTTGAGTTTTAAACTCTTTGTTAAGGTAAGAGTCTGCTTCCAATGTGGAGAATGTACTGTCCAAGCTTCAGGGGTTTATACAGCTGTTTTCAGAGACACTTGTAGGGACCTGTAAATTTTCAGTTCTTCCAAAGTAGTATAAGGTTTTTACTCCTTTCTTGGCCTGTGATCTGTTCTATTAGTGACCACAAGCACTCCTTTCTGTCCTGGAACTGTGACAAGGGTTTTCTCTCCACAACCACTACAAACTCCACCAGGCCTGTGCTCCTCCTCATCCCAAGACCACCACCCAAACCTGTGACCCTGATCCAAGCACAGGCAAAGCAAGAGATTCCTGCCTCAGCACTGGCAAAGAGCTCCCTGTAACCCTTCTCTCATCAGCCACTCGATTTCTCCTGTCTGTGGGCCAGAAGCTCAGGAGGCAGCCACTGCCCCCAGGGCCCACACTCCCCCGCTCTTGAGGAACTGGAGCTTAGAACCCACATTCCACTCTCAGCACGTCAGAAACAGACTTTCTCTGCTGACCTCAGTTGTCTTTGGTGTTCATGGGTTGAGAAGTCTGGAAACCTCCACAGCTGCCCATGATTCAGTCATGTGAGGCCTGCTCCAGCTTTGCTGTGGCTTGTCACCCAAACTGCACTGCGCTCCTCTAACAGCCTGGCATGATATACCTTTCTGATCAGCCATCCAGGTTGTCTTCAGCTGGAAATTTGCTTCACTGTGTCTTTTTGTGGGTTCTGCTACTTTAGAATTTCTTTAGAGTCATTTTTTACAGACTTTTGGAGTTTTGGGGGAAAGCTCAAGCGAGTCACTGCTTTAACTCCACCATCTTGGCTCTGCCCCTCTGAAACTATAGTCAGTCTTTCACAACATAACTACATGTATGACTATACTTGTATAACCTATATTGAATTGCTTGCCTTCTCATTGAGGAGTAGTGGGGAGAGAGGAAGGGAGAGAATTTGGAACTCAAAGTTTTAAAAATGTTTGTTAAAAACTGTTTTTTTATGTGTAACTGGGGGCAAAAGTGAAATGCCAATTAAAAAATACTTTGAAAATGTCAATTACCACCTAATTAATTTCTTTGCTTCTCCTCTCTCTATATCATTATTCATCTACCTCCTAAATTAACATACCTAGAACAAAGGTAAGACCATGTCAATTCACCTATTCAAGGATTTAAGTATTTTTTTTATTCCTCTGGGATAAAATTGCAACTCTTTAGCCCACATGCATTCCAACTACCTTCCAGATATTTCTTACTATTATTCATCATATTTTATCCAAATATGCCTTTTAGTTGTTACCTTAACTCAAGATTTACTATCCCACTGTGTCAGTACTCAAGCATACCAAACAACATGGAATGCACTTCCTCTTTCTTAATATCTTTTAAAAACTTCAGATTATTTTAAGGAATGACTTAGGCACTATTATACTTTAAACACATTTTCCTGAAGTTTTCAGTTCTTTTATTTTTCTCTCCTTAATTATTTCATATTTCCTTATCCTCCAAAGTAGTATGTAAGCTTTTTGAGAAAAGAAACTAATTTTTATTTTAGTATCAATAAAAAATATTCATTAAGCACCAATTGTTTGCTTTCATAAATGTTTGCTGAGAATTGCTTATTCTTATATTTTGACGATGGCTTTTCTTACTGTAAATTAGAATGCATCCCTTACTTGTTTTAAAAACAAGAATTTTATCTAAGAAACTTTGCCACCTACCTCCTGACCCAGGAGAGATACAGAATACACATACACACACACAGACACACACACACACACACACACACACACACACACACACACACACTTTTTCCTGGATAATGTAAGAATTGTTTTTTTTTTACTTTGTTTATTCGTTTTATATATATATATATATATATATATATGTTAGGTGCATACTTGTTTGCATGTTGTCTTCCCCAACAGCTAAGTGATACAGTGGAGAGTACCAGGCCTGCAGTCAGGAAGTTTCATCTTCCTGAGTTCAACCCTAGCCTCAGAAACTTACTAGCTGTATGTCCCTCAGCAAGTCATTTGATCTTGTTTACCTCAGTTTCCTCATCTATAAAATGAGCCAGAGAAGGAAATTGCAAACCTTTCCACTATCTCTGCCAAGAAAATCTGAAATAGCATCATGAAGAATCAGACACACCTTCAAAATGGCTAAAATAACAAAATCCCCATTAGAAAATGAGTTTCTTGACAGCCAGAACTGTTTTATTTTTTCCTTTCTTTATATCCCCAGTATTTTTCTAGCAATAACCAGAGCATTTTAACTTCTTAATATATGTTCATTGACTGGCTGACTAACTGATTTGTTATAAATGTTTTCTTTTAAATTTAAGTGAGTGGGTTGAGGAACTTCTGGGAGTCAATATGGCAGAGAAAGGAGTAAATCTCTGTCACTTTCCCATATTTACCACCAAACACTGAGAGTTCCCCAGAACAAATTCTGGAACACTACAGCCAACAGAAAAATGGGATGGAACAATTTTTTACCATGGGAAACTTGGAGGATCAGCAAGAAAGGTCCACATTGCTTTGTTAAAGGGGAGCTCATTCCAGTACAGGAATCAATCTGGAAAGCCAGTACAAGCCCCAACTCAGCAAACTAGCAGTAGATCCTGAGCTCCAGTGTGGTGGAACAGGTAAACATCAAAATCAGGACTGCCCACAATCCTTAAACAGAGAAACCAGCATAAACAGATAAACCAGCAAATTCTAGCTCAGAGAACCACCATGTTCTTCACCTCAGCCCTGGGTGGGCAGGTGTCCTCCAGCAGCCAGACCATGATTTGCTTCAGCATAGACCAGGGCAGTTGGGTATCTTTTGGCTGCTGGACCCCAAGGTGCTTCAGCTCAGCCCAGGACAAACAGGTATCCTCCAAGGGGCAGACCTCCATGTGCTTTAGTGTAGCCCTGATGAAACACAGAAATACCCAACCTGGCCTCAGTACACACCACCACTAGGAACCCAGGTCAATACCAGTTAAGCTTCCAGACCTCTACAGCCTCCAGTTGCCAGCTCCTGAGTCCCCAACACACAAATCCAGGGACTAGGCCCTGTCTCCCAGCACAAGAAGCTTGGAATAGTGACTTCTGTGCTCTAACAAGAGAGCTCACCTGTAAAAGCCAGGAAATAGATGAGTAAGAAGCAAAAAAGAACACTGACAATAGGAAGTTACTATGGTGACAGAGAAGATTAAAACAAAACTGAGAATTGGATGACATTGTCAAAATACCTACACTCAAAATCTCAGTGGGGAATATGAATTAGTTTCAAGCACAGAAAGCCTTCTTGGAAGAAGTAAAGAAGAATTTGGTAAGGCAAAATAAGAGAGGTAGAAGAAAAATTGGGAAAAGAAATAAGAGATATGTTAGAGAAAATCAACTGCTTGGAAAACAAAGGACAAACATTGATTGAAGAGAACAATTTCTTAAAAAAGTATAATTGGCCAAATGGAAAAAGGGGTACCAAAATTCATTAAGGAGAAGAAAACAATTTCTTAAAAAGTAGAATTGTCCAAATAGAAAAGGAAACTCAAAGCTAACTGAAGAAAATAATTCCTTAAAAATCAGAATTAGGCAAGTGGAAACTAATGACTCTATGAGACATCAAGAATGAGCGAAGCAAAACAAAAGAAGAAAAAAAATAAAAGAAAATGTAAAATACCTCATTGGAAAAATGACCTGGAAAATAGGTCCAGGAGAGCTAAATTTAAGAATTTATTGGTCTACCTGAAAGCCATGATAAAAAGAGAGCCTGCACAACATCTTTCAAGACATTAATAAGGAAAACTCCCCTTACATCCTAGAACCAGAGGGTAAAATTGTCATTGAAAGAGTCCACTAAATACCTCCTGAAAGAGATCCTAAATTGAAAACTCCAAGGAAAATCACAGTCAAATTCTATAATTATCAGATCAAGGAGAAAATACTGCAAGCAGCCAGAAAGAAACAACTTAAATATCATGGAACCACAGTCATGATTACTCATGACTTAGCAGCTTCTACATTAAAGGATCAGAAGGTTGGCAACATGATATTACAGAAGGCAAAGGATCTTGCATTACAACCAAGAATCAACTACACAGCAAAACTGAGCATAATCTTTCAAAACACAACATGGACATACAATGAAATAGGGGACTTTCAACCATTCCTGATTTAAAAAAAGTGAACAGAAAATTTGATCTTCAAATACAAGACTCAAGAGAAGCATAAATGGTAACTAGGGAAAAAAGCTCAATAAGGTTAAACTGTTCACATTCTTACACTGGAAGATTATCTTTGTAACCTTTTTTTTACCTTAATTAACATTAAATTGCTCTTTAATGATTTCCTTATATTTTTTCTGGTACTGCAGTAAGCAGGCCAACTTCTACACTGTCCTCTTTCATCTCCACTAAAAGGCTTCTTAATTCCTCTTTATTTTCTGCCATCAGAGTGGTCTGCATATCTGAGATTGTTTATATTTCTCCTCTCAATCTTAGTTCTAGCTTTTGATTTGTCCAGCCTGGCATTTTGCATGATGTACTTTGCATACAAGTTAAATAAAGAAGGTGATGACATACAACGTTGTGGTACTCCTTTTCCAATCTGAAACCTATCACTTGTTCCATGTTTTGTTCTCCTTGTTGCTTCTGGACGATCATACAGGTTCCTCAAGGAGAAAGGTAAGGTGATTTGGTACTCCCATCTGTTTGAGTACTTGCTACATTTTGTTGTGATCCACACAGTCAAAGGATTTAGTGTAATCAATTAAACTGAAGTAGGTTTTTTTTTTTTGTTCTGGAACTTCCTTGCTTTCTCCATAATCCAAAGAATGTAGACAATTTAGTTTCTACATCTTCTGTTTCTTTGAAAACAAGCCTGCTATTCTGGTAATTCTCCATACACATGGTGGTAAAGCCCAGCTTGCAGGATCTTAAGCATAATTTTACTGGTATGTGAAATTATATCTGTAATATTCTTGAAGAGATTTCTTGTCTTTCCTATTCCAGTATTTTCTTCTATTTCTTTTCATTTCTCATTTAATCAAACCTTATATCTCCTTGCTATTCCCTGGAATTCTGCATTCAATTGTGTATATCATTCCCTTTCTTTTTTCCTATTTCCTTCTTTCCTCAGATATTTGTAGAGCCTTATCAAAGAGCCATTTTGGTTACTTGCTCTCCTTTTTATTTGGAAAGGTTTTTTTATATTTTTGGGGGCTTTTTTGTGTTTGTTTTTGTTGTTGTTCTTGTTGTTGCTGTCTCTTGTCCAATACTGTGAACCTCCATATATAGTTCTTCAGGCACTCTATCTACCTGATCTGATCCCTTAAATCTATTCATCAACTCCATATGCATATCCATAAGGGGTGTTATTGAGGTTACACCTATGATGGAAAAAAAAATTGCTGATAGTATCTTTATAAGGTTATACACTTACGTGATCCTGTCAAATATCATCCTGTCCACTGGCAGTTGACCATATCAACTCTTCTTAAGGAATGAATCCCATTTTGAATTAAGGCTTAGGTCTGTTGAGACTAAGGTCTCTCAAAAGTTTAAATTCCATATATACTTTTCCTGATTCAGTTTGATAATTTTCCGTATTAGTGGTCAATAGATGGTTGTTCACCATTCATTCTTAATGCAAGGAGAGCAGAGTAACAGTTGGAATGGTAGATCTGAATCTGGGGCCACTGAGTCTCTGACTGCTCTCCTGCCATATGGGATCCCAAAGCCCCCCTGCTCCTTTTGGGCCTCTGTAGAAGGATGGGGAGAAGAGATAGACAGAAGAGGAGTTAAGACAGGGAGGGAAGTAGTCTTCATGTTCAGATAATCTTCACTCCCAAGCCTTGATCTTTGTAATTCTTGAGAACTTTATCTTTATTACAACAATCAGAAGGGAGTAAACATAGATAGAGGGTGTGAGTAGTAGTTGACTTTGATGTGATGAAGATAAAACATTAATAAAAGGGTGAAAAAAAGGATTGCACTGGGAGAAGGGGAACTGCCAGCATCATAGACTCCAGCACACAAAGCCAGTAACCAAGCCCAAGGCTCCCAACATAAGAAGCTTGAGTCAGTGACCCCTGCTCCCAGCAGGAAAGCTCAATCATTTGATAGAATGATAGCCTAAAAAATAATTGGAAACTAAATAAACTAATCCTAAAAAATGAATGGTTCAAAAACATTTTTTTTGCCTCAGAACTGGAGACTTCCCTCTCCACTGCCACTACAAGCTCCACCACACCAGTGCTCCTCCTCACCCCAGGATCGTTACTCAGAACTGTGACCCAGATCCAAGCACAGGCAAATCAAGAGAATCCTGTCTCAGGACCAGCAATGAGATCCCTGCAATCTGCTCTAATCAGCCACTCCCTTCCCCTCAGTCTATGAGCCAGAAATTTCAGAAGCAGCTACCACATCAGGCTTCGGAGAGGGGCTGGACTGGAGCTAGGACCAAGATACTCTCTTACCATGGTCACAGACTTTTTCTACTGACCTTCTGAGTTGTCTTTGGCATTTGTGGGTTTAGAATTCTGGAAACCACCACATTGCCTGTGATTCAGTCCCCTGAGGCCTGCTCCAGGTTCGCTGAGGCTTGGTCTTTTACTGCGAACCCATGTGGAACATTGTTTCTTTCCCCAATCCATCATGATAGACCTTTGTAATCAAACTTCCAAGTTGTGTTAGGCTGAAAATTTGTTTCACTCATTCTTTTTGGTGATTCTGCTGCTTTAGAATTTGTTTAGAGATAGTTTTAAAGTTATTTGGAGGGGTTTGGGGGAAAGCTCAAGCAGGTCACTGCTTTTACTCAGCCATCTTGGCTTGTGGCCACTGAAAAACCAGAATACAGACCAGGAAAGGAGTAAACACCTTGTCCTTGATCGTACCTACTTGGAAGAACTGAAAACTTACAGGTCCCTAGAAGTATTTCTGAAAACAGGTGCATTAAACATCTGAAGCTTTGGACAGTACATTCTTTCAGACCCTTGCCTTAATAAAGAGTTTAAAACTCAAGTAATTGGCTGGGATTATAAGCAAACTACACAAAAAAAGGGAGACCATAGAATCTTTCTTTGGTGACAAAGAAGATCAGATCATACAATCAGAAGAAGACAACAAACTCAAAGCTCCTACATCCAAAACCTCCAAGAAAAATGTGAATCAGTCCCAGGCCATGGAAAGGCTCAAAAAAGGAGTTTGAGAAACAAGTGAGAGAAGTAGAGGAAAAACTAGGAAGAGAAATGAGAGTGATGCAAGAAAATCATGAAAAATTAGTCAACAGCTTGCTAAATGAGACCAAAAAAAAATACTGAAGAAAATAACACTTTAAAAAATAGCCTAACCACATGACAAAAGAAGTTCAAAAAGCCAATGAGGAGAAGATTGCCTTGAAAAGGAGAATTGGCAAAATGGAAAAGGAAGTCCAAAAGTTCACTGAAGAAAACACTTCCTTAAAAATTAGAATGGAGCAATTAGAACCTAGTGACTTTATGAAAGATTAAGACATTGTAAAATAAAACCAAAAGAATGAAAAAAAATACAATGTGAACTATCTCATTGTAAAAATGACTGACTTGGAAAATAGATCCAGGAGAGAGAATTTAAAAATTATTGGACTATCTGAAAGCCATGATCAAAAAAAGCTTAGACATCATCTTTTAAAAAAACAATCAAGGAACATTGTCCCTATGTTCTAGAACCAGAAGGTAAAATAGAGATGGAAAGAATTTACTGATAACCTCCTGAATGAGATACCCAACAGAAAACTCCTACGGATATTATAGCCAAATTCCAGTTTTCCCAGGTAAAGGAGAAAATATTGCAAACAGCCAGAAAGAAACAATTCCAGTATTATGGAAACACAATCAGGATAACAAAGGATTTAGCAGCTTCTACATTAAGGTACCAGAGGGCTTGGAAGATAATATTCGGGGGGGCAAAGGAGATAGGATTACAACCAAGAATCACTATCCAGAAAAACTGAGTATAATGCTTCAGATGGAAAAATGGATATTCAGTGAGAGTACTTTTAAGCATTCTTGATGAAAAGACCAGAGCTGAATAGAAAATTTAAATTTCAAATACAAGACTCAAGTGAAGCATGAAGAGGTAAACAAGAAAGAGAAATCATAAGGAATTTATTAAGGTTAAACAGGTTGCATTCCTTCATGGAAAGATGATATTTGTGTATGTATATATGTATATTGTGTGTGTGTGTGTATGTGTATATACATGTATGTATGTATACACAGATTGATAGATAGAGGGCATAGGGTGGGTTGAAGATGAATGGTTGATATCTAGAGAACAAAATTAAGGGGTGAGAAAGGATCATACTGGGAGAAAGAGAAAAGGAGAGGCAGAAAGGGGTAAATTATCTCACATAAAACAGACAAGAAAAGGCTTTTTACAGTAGAAGGGAAGTGGCAGAGGGTGAGAGAGAATGAATATTCTCATCAGATTTGGCTTAAGGAGGGAGTAACATACACACTTAATTGGATATGGAAAATTCTCTTATCCTACAGGAAAATAAGAGTGAAGGAGATAATAGAAGGGGCAGGGTTGATAGAGTAGAGGGCAGAGAGGAGAGTTTAGTCAGAAGCAAACCCTTCTGAGTAGAGACAGAGACAAAAAAGAGAATATAATAATTAGAGGGCAGGATAGGATGAAGGGAAATAGAGTTAGTTTCCCCACAGTATGACAAAAATGGAAGTGTTTCGCATGACTACACAAGTAAAACCTCTATAGAGTTGCTTGCCTTCTCAATGAGGGTGGGTGGGGAGGGAGGAAGGGAGAAAATTTGGAACCCAAAATTTTAAAAACAAATGTTAAAAAATTTTCTTCACATGCAACTGGGAAATAAGATACACAGGCATATATGTATAAGATATGGACATCTATTCTGCCCTACAGGAAAATAGAAGATGAGGGGGATGAATGAAGGGGGAGGAGATAAAAGGGAGGGCATATTAGGGGAAAGGGTATTCAGAATGCACACTGTCTTGGTGGGAGGGACAAGATGGGGAGAAAATTTGGAACTTAGTATCTTGTGGAAGTGAATGTTGAAAACTAAAAAAAATTAATGAATATTAAAAAAATTTTAAAAAGAAATAAAAAAAATTAAAATGAATGGGGTCAAACAACAAATCATAGAAAAATCAATAACTTCATTCAAGAGAATGACAAAAATGACCCAATATACCAAAACTTATAGGATGCAGTGAAATAGTTTATTGGGGAAGTTTTATATCTGTAAATGCTTACATGAATAAAATAGGGAAGGAGGAGATCAATGAATTGGGCACAGAAATCAAAAAATATAAAAAGAACAAATTGAAAATATTCAATTAAACACCAAATTAGAAATACTGAAAACCAAAGGAGAAATTAAGAAAATTGAAATTAAGAAAACTATTGAACTAATAAATAAAACTAAGAGCTGGATTTATGAAGAAAAAAACAATAAAATTGATAAAACTTTCATCAATTTAGTTTAAAAAAAGAAAGAAAACCAAACTACAAGTATAAAAAAAGAGAAGGGTGAATCTACCCCCAGGAAAGAGGAAAGTAAGACAATAATTAGGAATTATTTTGCCCAACTGTATGCCAATAGATTGACGACCTTAGTGAAATGGATGAATATGTACAAAATTATAAATCGCCTAGATTAATAGAAGAGGAACTAAAATACATAAATAACCTCATTTCAGAAAAATAAATTGAAGAAGCCATGGATGAACTCCCTAGGAAAAAAATCTCCACAGCCAGATGGATTTACAAGCAAATTCTATCAAACATTTAAAGAACAATGAGTTTCAATCCTCTATAAACTATTTGGGAAAATAGCTGAAGAAGGAGTCTTACCAAATTCTTTCTATGATAGAAATATGGTGCTGACACCTAAACTGGGAAGAGTCAAAACAGAGGAAAAAAAATTATGAACAAATTTCCCTAATTAATTTAGAGGCAAAAATTTTAAGTAAAATATTAGCAAATCGATTACAGCAACTTATCCCAACAGTAGTACACTATGGTCAGGTTGCATTTACACCGAGAATGCAGGGCTGGTTCAATATTAGGAGAACTATCAGCACAATTGATCACATCAACAACAAAACTAATAGAAAACACAGTTTCTATATGGCAGCTCTTTCTGTGGTGGCAAAGAATTGGAATTTGAGGGGATGCCCATCAACTGGGGAATGGCTGAACAAGTTGTGCTATATGAACATAATGGAATAATATTGTGCTATAAGAAATGATGAGTAAGTGAACTTCAGAAAAACCTTGAAAGACTTGTATGCCCTGATGCTGAGTGAAGTGAGCAGAACCAGGAAAACATTGTACACAGTAACAACTACATTGTGTGATGACTATCGTTTGCAAACTTAGCCCTTCTCAGCAACGCAAGGATCTAAGACATCTCCAAAGGTCACATGATGGAAAATGTTATCCACATACCAAGAAAGAACTATGGAGTTTGAATGCAGATCAAAGCATACTATTTGCTATTTTTTCTTCTTTCTTTCTTTCTTTCTTTCTTTCTTTCTTTCTTTCTTTCTTTCTTTCTTTCTTTCTCTCTTTCTTTCTTTCTTCCTTTTTTGTTTTGTTTTCTCTTTCTTGTGGTTCCTCCTATTCATTCTAATTATTATTTACAATATCACTAACATGAAAATATATTTAATAGGAATGTATATGCATAGCTTATATCAGATTGTGTGCCATCTTGAGAAGGGAGTAGTGGAAGGAGGGGGAGAGAAATTTAAAAATGAAAAGCTTATGGAAGTGATTTTTGATAAATTAAAATAAATTAATAAAAAAATTAAAAAGATAAGGAAGGAATCTACAGATTGCTAAAAGATACCATAGATCCAGGGTGGGGAACCTGTGGCCACACATAGCCTTCTAGCTCCTCAAGTGCGGCCCTTTGACTGAATCCAAACTTCAGAAAACAAATCCTCTTAATAAAATGATTTGTTCTGTAAACTTAGACTCAGTCAAAAAAACACACCCAAGGACCTAGGAGGACACATGTGGCCTCAAGACTGCAGGTTCCACACCATAGCCATAGACAATGAAGTTAATTTCAATAGTAAATCAATATCAATATCAATAATATCAATATATGAACCAAATGGTATAGCATCCAAATTCATAGGGGGAAAGTTAAATGAGTTACAGGAAGAAATAGATAGCAAAACTATATTAGTGGTCATCTCAACCTCCCCTTCTCATAATTAGATAAATCCAACCACAAAACAAACAGGAAAGATGTTAAGGAGATGAACATAATTTTAGAAAAGTTATATATGGAAGTAACCTGGAGAAAATTGAATGGGGATAGGAAGGAATATACCTTTTTCTCAGCAGTGTATGGCATCTACACAAAAGCTGACCATGTACTTGGGCATAAAGCCTTACAATCCACTGCAGAAAGACAGCCATAGTATATGCATCCTTTTCTGAATATTATGTAATGCAAATTATATGTAATAAAGGTCCATGGAAAATTGACTAAAATTAATTTAAAAATAAATGATATCATTCTAAGAATGAGGGAGTCAAAGAGCAAATCATAGAAATGATCAATAACTTCATTAAAAAGAATGACATTAATGAAACCTACTAAAACTTATGAGATACAGCAAAAGCAATGCTTAAGGGAAATTTATATCTCTAAATGTTTACAAGAATAATATGGAAAAAGAGAAGATAAAAATGAATTGGCCTTGCAACTAAAAAAAGTAGAAAAAGAACAAATAAAAATCCCCAATTAAATACCAAATTACAAATTCTGAAAATCAAAGAACAGATTAAGAATTCACAAGTAAGAAAACTATTGAACTAATTAGTAAACCTAAGAGCTAATTTCATGGGAAAAAAAAAGAAAGTAGATAAACCTTTGGTTAATTTCATTAAAAAAAAAACACACACCAAATTACCAGTAGAAAAAAACAAAAATGGTAAATTCACCACCAATGAAGAGGAAATTAAAACAATAATTAAGAGCCATTTTGTCCAATAATATCTCAACAAATCTGAAAAACTAAGTGAAATGAATGGCTATCTTACAAATATATAAATTGCCCAGATTAAAAGTAAAGGAAATGAAAAAGTTAACTCCATTTCAGAAAAAGAAATTGAACAAGTCATTAATGAACCTCCTAAGAAAAAATCCTGAGGGTCAAATGGATTTACATGAATACAGGGTCACATGAATTCTACCAAACATTTAAGTAATGATTAATTTTAACACTGTATAAATTATTTGGAAAAATAGGCAAAGAAGTAGTCCTTCCAAATTATTTTTATAATAGAAATACAGTGCTGATTATAAATTGGAAAGAATGAAACAGAGAAAGAAATTTATAGACAAATTTCCCTGATGAAGATTCATGCAAAAATTTAAAATAAAATATTAGCAATGTGATTACAAAAATTTATCACCAAGATAACACACTATTACAAGATAGCATTTATACCAGGAATCCAGAGCTAGTGCAATATTAAGAAAACTATCATCAACATTGGCAAAATCAATCACAAAACTAACAGACATCATATGTTTATCTCAATAGATTCAAAAACGCTTTTGACAAAATACAGCTCCCATTCTTATTAAAAACACCAGAGAGCATAGGAATAAATGGAGTCTTCCTTAAAATTATAAGTAGCATCTACCTAAAACCATCTGCAAGCATTATATGTAATGAGAATAAGCCAGAAACTTTTCCAATGAGGTGAGGTATGAAACAAAGATACCCATTATCACTTTTATTAAATATTGTACTAGAAATATTATATTTAACAATACAAGAAGAAAAATAAATTGAACTCACTATTTGACAAAAGCTGCTAGGAAAACTCAAAATTAGACATAGTCCAGTATCTCACACCATATATCAAAATAAGATGAAAATGGTTATATGATTTAGACATAAATGGTGATACCATAAGCAAATTGGGAGATCTATGGAGAAGGGAAGAATTTTTGACCAAAGAAGAGATAGAGAACATTATGAAATGAGAATTGGGTAATTTTGATTATATTAACTTAAAAGGTTTTTGCACAGAGCCAATACAACCAAGATTAGCAGGGAAGCAGGAAGCTGGGAAATTTTTTTACAGCCAGTGTTTCTGGTAAAGTCCTTATTTCACACACACACACACACACACACACACACACACACACACATACATATATATATATGTGTGTATATATATATGTATATATATATATATATATATATATATATATATACACACACACACACATACATATATACATATACATATATATACATATATACACATACATATACATATACACATATATACACATATATGTGTATGTATAGACATGTATAGACATATATAGATTTGTATGTATATATAGTATATATATGTATGTATGTATAGATTTGTATATATGTATATATAGTATATATGTATGTATAGACATGTATATATTTGTATATGTGTATATATAGTATACATCTAAGTATGTATGTATAGACATGTATAGACATGTATAGATTTGTATATATGTAGTATATATATGTGTGTGTATACATTCATATGTGTTTGTGTATATATATACATATATATGTATATATATACACATACATATATATGTATATATACATATATGTATATATATGTATATATACATACATATATATGTATATATATGCATATACGTATATATACATATATATGTATGTATACATACATATATGTATATATACATATATATGTATATATACATATATATATACATACATACATGCACATATATACATATATATACATATATATATGTATATATATATGTATATATATATATATATAAAGAACTGAGTTAAATTTATAAGAATGTAAGTCATTCCCCAACTGATACATGGTCAAATACATATGAACAGGCAGTTTTCAGAGGAAAAAAAATTAAAGCTATCTATTGTCATATAAAAACAAAATGCTCTGAATCACTTTTGATTGGAGAAATGTAAATTAAAACAACTTTGAGGTATCATCTCACACCCATCAGACTAGATATCATGGCAGAAAAGGGAAATGATAAATGTTGGAGATGTGGGAAAATTGGAACACTTCTGCCTTGTCGGTGGAGTTGTGAAGTGATCCAAACATTCTGGAAAAACAATTTGGAACTATGACCAAAGGGCAAAGTAGCTGTGAATACCCTTTGATCCAGCAATACCACTACTAGGTCTGCATCCCAAACATATCACAAAAAAGTGGAAAAGGACCCACATGTATAAAAATGTAAAACATCTTTAGTGGCAAAAAATTAGAAATTGAGGGAATGTCCATCAATTACAGAATGGCTGAATAACTTTTTGTATTTGAATACAACGGAATATTATTTTTCTATAAGAAATGACAAACAGGCAGATTTCAGAAATCCTGGAAAGACTTGCATGAAATGATGCTGAATTAAGTGAGCAGAACCAGGAGAACATTGTCCACATTATGAGGAACATTGTGTGGTGATTAACTTTGATAGTATTAGCTCTTCCCAGCAATAAAATGATCTAAGATATTTTCAAAAGGCTCATGATGGATGGAAAATGCTATCTACATCTAGAGAAAGGACTATGGAGTCTGAATGCAGATGTAAGCATACTATATTCTCTCTTTTCTTATTTTTCTTCTTTCTCTTTGCTGTTCCCTTTTGTTCTGATTCTTGTTTCACAACATGAATGATGAGGAAATATATTTAATATGTTTATACATGTATAGCCTATATCAGATTGCTTGCCATATTGGGGAGGGAGGAGGAAAGAGGGGGAAATTGAAACTTAAAATTTTATAAAAGTAAATGTTGAAAAATGAAAATAAATTTTTAAAAGCCTAAAAACAAAATGCAGTGAGTGGGAGAAAAGGAAAGTCAAGTCCTAACATGATATTTACTGATGTCCTGGAAATGACTCTGGATTTATAAATATTATCCAGTAAACATTATCTATTACATCCATCAGATCCTAAACTCTGTAAATAATTAAAGTAGGAACTGGTAAATGACAATGTATCTGTCACAACTTGGCCAGACTTGCCAAACTTGACAGGGTCTGACCATCATCAAGTGAGATTTTTTGTTAAAACACACTATCTCATTGGATTGTCTAGTAAAGTATTCAAGGGGTTTTAACTATACCAGTAGAAAGAGACCTTGGGTCAGAAGATATGGGTTCATATATTGTTTCGTATGCTATTCCTTGTCTGTTGTGGAATATTGACTAGATCTCTTCTTTACCCTAGACCTTAGTTTTATTATTCATAAAAAGCATCCCTAGTTTGACTCTAGATTTATAAATAGACTCCATCAAAAATAGTAACAATCATTTACAGAGACTATGGAATCACAGATTTATAAAGTGCCTTAGAAGTAATTTAGTCCAGTTCTTTTAGTTCATACATGAGTAAATGAGGGCTCATGGAACCAAAATAATTTGTTCAAAATCTCAAAGGCAGTATATATCATAAGAGGATTTCTTTCTTTCCTTTGACTCCAAACAGGTCTCTTTCTACTATAACAATGTGCTTCCGTAGTGTTGCAAAGCCCTTCAAGTGCATTATTTCATTTGTACCTCACAATAACCTTCTGAGGGAGTGACCACTGGTATTATTATTCTCATTTTACAGTTGTTGAGAAGATCAGATAATAGGCATGGCTTTCCCAGGGTCATACAGTAGTGTGTCAGAGGCATAATTTAGGCCAAGGTCCCCAAACTCCAACTCCAGCCCTCCATAGATCATTGAAGTATTAAACCTTGAACAACTGTTGCTTCAAATGACACCAATCTGAGCATAGATTCTTTGCTTTATTTCAACATATACAACTTCAAAGATCACTGCTTATCCCATAAGAAATTGACAATTGAAGTTCAGAATAAAACTTGCATCAGTTAATGGGATAGTATTGTATTATTATGAATCTTGTCTTTTATGAACACAACATGAAATATTTTTCAGGTTACTAATCACAAATAAGAAATCTGTATAATGTAGTTTCTTAGATTATTTTAAGAGAAAAAAATAAAGTTTCAGTGAAGATGTAAAATTCCTAAATCTTACTTTAGGATTTTCAACAAAATAAGGTATAGATTTTTTAAAGAAATCTAAAATTGGGTGTTTAAATCTACTAAAATGTAATATTGATGATTCTACCTACTGTTGTGATACATTTGAATAGTCAAAATCAGGGAAATTACCATTCTTTTGAAGGTGTTTTGATTAGTGAGAGTAGTGGATAAAATGAAGACACAATGGAAAAAATAAGCAACCTTGATTCATAAAGAGACTAATTCAGGTTGCTAATATCCCTGCAAAGCCATTGCGTATTTATTAATAAATTGTAGGATTTGTGCATATAGAACATTCTTTGCATATACTTTATTTACCACTGCAAACATACCAGAAAAGCTTGCATGAAAGGCATTTCACAGCTACAATATCCTCTCCTAATTGAACCAGGATGAAATAGGAGAACACTAATCAGAAGTGATTTCACATTCTGCTAATTTTAGAGAGTGAAAATAGTGTCTTCTCCTGAGGGAAAATATTGTGGTAGCAATAAGCTGACAAGACCTGCATTATTCCATGACTCAGAAAAGAAAAAAGAACCTGAGCAAAACAGGGAGCATTTTTCCCCCTTATCATGTAAAAATAACAAGTGAGAAAAAGATCATTTGATACAAAATGGACTACAAATAGGAAAGAAATAACAGACTTTATGTTCTATTGTGTCGACAATTGCTGGTTTACAACTTAAAGGCATTACTTGCTCTTTTTCCTTCCATTCTCCATTCTTTATTTTTGGCCAGTTTTTTCCCCCTTAAAAAATATGTCTTAAACCCAAATCTTGAATGCAATTATATGAGAAAAAATGACGACACTTTCGTCTTCTCTTCTTTCACTTTTGGCAAGCTGGTTATAGCCTTTGTGTGTGTTCAAATAAATTAAAGAATACTTTGCTAAAGATCAGATGAACTGCCAAGAACTCAATACTCCAGAGAATATGAGCCTGAAGGAGTGGCATAGGTTTTAGAATACAGTGGTACTTTCTGTGATTGAGGTATTTACCTTTAGGTTATATTGACACTCTATTTAGATATCAGGTATTATGTGTGTGTTTCCCCCTCCTTTATTTTTTTTAATAAAGCAAAATTAAAGGAAGATTCCTGGATTTTCTGACTGGAATATTTCAAGGTGGAGGGACAGTTTGGAAAATTAGTCCTTTAACATCACAGAACAGTGACAAGCTTCTATTTTTTTTATGGTTTTTAGCCCCAAGAACTTGGCTTGTTTTCCATTTGATGTAATACAATACAGTGTTTATCATAATGCTATTGAGTTCAATAAAAATGAAATGTAGTGCTTTATACTCTCAGCATAACAATGATAGTAGTTGGATGCCCTTCTCTCATCTTTAGAGCTGTCTGCTACAAATAAAGAAATATTAGTGAAAACAAAAAAGTCAATAATTCACCAAGCATTATTAAATGCCTACTATGTGACAGGCAGTATTATAAGCACTAGTAATATAGATAAACATAAATCAACCCATACCTGTCCTTAGAGAACTTACTTTTTACCAGAAGAGAAAACATGAATATGGATAAATAGACACAAAATCAATAAAAGCTAATTTGGAATGTGGGTATTTAAATTTAGATGTGGCAAAGCATAGTGGATAAAAGGCTGACCCTGGAATCAGAAACATGTAGATTTAAGTGTTATTTCTATCATATGCTGACTCTGTAATCCTAGACAAGTTAAGTGACTTCTTAGTTTGCTAAGCAACTCTGTAAGAGATCTAAAGGAACTGATACAGAATGAAATAAGCAGAGCCAAGAAAAGAATGTACACACTGACTACAAGTGTAAATGGAAAGCACAGCACACCAAAAAATCAAAGGTAAATGTAATAAAATTATAAAGATCAAGCCGGAATTAAATGAAAAGAAATGAGAAAATTTCCCCAGCTCCAGCCTCACCCTTCATGAATATAGGAAATCCACAAGTCTTCTATATTACACGTTTTAGGGGATTTTCAAAGCATTGATTAATTGTGTTGATTATTTTTTCCTCTCTTAAAATATTATTTGGCATATAGGATTGGTCTCTGTTGGGGGGAGACAAAGAGGTATTTACGATGCCTATGGTAATGTTAGAAAGAGAAAATATTAGTAAAAAACCTTTTATTTTTTTTAAAAGGCTGTATTTTGCTAGGTGCTGATTGAGACTGCAGTTGAAGTTTTCTCATCCAAGCATTCTCTTCAGCAAGAAAAATATAGATGAGGACTAAAATGAAATGAAAATGCTACCTTCACACAGAATGCACATACACACGTAAGCATACACACTTGTGTGAATATACATACATACATGCATGTATAATATATGTACATACACACATGCATATCCGTTTCTTTTGACTTCTTTGATATTCTTTGATAAACAAGTTTGCCCCTGAATCACATGATCAAAAGTTTAGGGCTAGAAAGAACCTTAGAAGCTCTCCAGTCCATTTCCTTCCTTTTATATGTGAGTAAACAGAAGCTCAGAAGATTTAAGTGATATAATCAAGGATAAATAAATGATAATTTCCGAGGGGGGAATCATTTAAACAACTACTTCTCTTAATTTTGCTTCCTGTATGTATACAAAGGATTAATTAGTACAGTAAAGGGATATATTTTCCAGACAGATTCTGCCTGTAACACCAGTAAATTATGCAGTAAGTTCTAGTAATATCATATTTAAATGAACTCATAGTAAGAAGTGGGTTACACAGGGCAGCTAGGTGGCACAGTGGATAGAACACTGGCCCTGAAGTCAGGAGGATCTGAGTTCAAATCTGGCCTCAGACCAAACACTTGACACTTACTAGATGCATGACCCTGGGCAAGTCACCTAACCCCATTTGCCTAAAAAACAAAAAAAGAAATGTGTTACACACTAAGGGGAAAAAAAACTTCTATAGCTTGCTAAGCTTGGAATAAGCTGTCATCTCTTATGTGTTTTTTTTTTTTATGCTTATTCATCTTTTAACCCCAACACACTCAGAATTATTCGAGTTCATAATGTGGGAGCCTTCCAAGTTGTGGAACAAAGTATGAAAAATAATACATTTTATCAAATGTGAAAAAGTTCACATATTAAGATAGATAGATTTTCAACTATTCCCTTGGGAGAAGGTACATGTGGTTCCACCTAGCAGCCAGGTGGAAGTCTTTTCAGGCCCCTTTTCTCCTATTAGTTTGTTATAAAGTGAGGTAAGGGAAGTGATGGCAAGAATGAAAGACTCAATTTAAATAGCGGATGATAGAATATATAAGTATTAAATAAATAGTTTACAGGGTTATATGATTACACACATACACACATGCATATAATTTCTTTCCTCCTCACTTTCAATACCACTGGAAAAATACTAAAAGGAAAATTAAATCATTGTGCATTGTCAAACAATACAAATTTCCTCATTGGCTGTATACAAATAGCTAGAGAGATAGCTTATAATTAATTCACAATTTTTTTGTTCCCATGACTATTGATAATCCTGTTTTCATCTCCTAAGAACTGCCTATTAAAAATTTAGAGACTATTTATCAGTTGGAAAATGATGCATTTTTACAAATTTGAAAGTTTGTAACATACCTTGGAAATAAGATCTTTATCACAGAAACTTACTGCAAAGATTTTTTCCTAGTTAATTTTTTTCCCTTATAATCTTAACTTTTGTGTTTTAAATTTTATGTAACCAAAATTATCCACTTAATCTTCTAGATTCTCTCCAATCATTTTTGGGAAATTGATATTTATTCTATACCCAAATTTCATAGGTATTTTTTCATATTTCTCTATTTTATTTATGATGTAACCTTTTTAGTCTAGGCCATATGTATTTCGAGCTTTTATAAAGTTAAAGGTGTTGGTCTAAACATAATTTCTTTCTTGCTGCTGTCTAATTTTCCCATGAGATTTTTTTTCTTAAATAATGTTGAGACTTTGGTTTATAAAATAGTATGTAGCACCTTCCTTTTATATGTCATATACCTAATCTGTCCAAAAAATATCTCTATTTTTGAATTGTACCAAATTGTTTTGAGAAATACTGATTTGTAATATAATTTGAGAACTGAAATTCCCAGACCATCTGTGTTCCCATGATTTTTTATTATGTAATGTGAAGTTGTATATTTTTTGGCTATGAATTTTTAAAATTATTTTCCTACTTCCTTCAAATATTTATTTGGTAATTTTAGCGTTATGCAATAAAGAAGTAAATTAATTTATCTAGTACAGTAACTCGATTCTATTGTTATATCCTGCCAAAAACAATTAACATTTTCCCAATAAACAGATTTTCAAATAAATCTGTCTATCAACATTAATTTACAAGCACTACCCATATACCTTTTGTGAGTAGTTTGGTAGGTAGACTCCCAAGTATTGTGTAGTTGTTTTAAGTGGAATTCCACTTTCTACCTTTGCCTGTTGGATTTTATTGGTATTTATAACAAGGCTGATGATTTTTTCTGGATTTGTTTTATTTCTTGCTTATTTGTTGAAGTTATTGTTTCATTCAAATTTTGGTTGACTTTTTAAGTTTTTTTAATGTACATTAACATTGTTTCAAAAAAGGGTTCTTTTTTATTTGTGGTTTTCAAACTCCATTTATTTTCTTTGTTATTGATGTAGTCAGTATGTGTACTATTATGCCCAATAGAATAGCAAATGAACAGGATTCAATGCTTCCTTATTTTATTGGAAAGTATTACAGTTTATCTCAACCACATATAATGGTAAAACTTGTTTTTACATATATACTATATATCATTTAAATACATTAAAATTAGTCTTATGTTTTCTAGTGTTTTTAACAGAAAGGTGAATTTTGTCAAAAAGTTTTTTTCTTCATCTCTTAAAAAAGTTAAATGATTTTTAGTGATTTTCTTATTTTTAAATTCTGTTTTATTTATAATTTCTAAAATAAAACCAGCATCTGAATAACAAAGTAGAATAAAAAAAAATTGATGGCACATGAAACTGGAAATTTATTATGTACTACTAGCTATTTATTTTAAATATATGATAAAATTATCATGTACCTCTTTTTTCCCCCTTTTTTCTTCCCCTCTGAGATAGATACCATTAGATACATGTGTCTTTGTGTCTGTATGAATACACACATGTATATATGTATGTATGTATGTATCATCATTCTATACATACTACTATTTATCTGTTTTCCTTTTTTTAAATAATTTTTAGTTTTTAACATTCATTTTCAAAAGATTTTGAGTTCCAAATTTTCTCCCCATCTGTCCACCTCCTCTCACTCCAAGATGGTATACATTCTGATTACTCCCTGGCCCAAGCTACCCTCCTTTCTATCACCCTCCTTGTCTCTTATCCCCATCCCCTTCTAATTTCCTATAGGGCAAGATAGATTTCTATATGCATTTGCATGTATAACAAATTTCCCAGTTACATTTAAAAACAGTTTTTAACATTCATTTTTAAAACTTTGAGTTCAAAATTCTCTCCCTTTTTCCCTTCCTACCCACTCTTATTAAGAGGTCAAGCAATTTGATATTTGATATACATGTGTAGTCATGCAAAACTTTTCCATAATGGTCATGTTGTGAAAGGTTAGCTATATTTCTCTCTATCCTATCCTGCCTCCATATTTATTCTATTCTCTCCATTGACCCAGCCCCTCAAAAGTTTTTGCTTCTGATAATCCCTTCCCCCATTCTTCCCTCCTGTCTATCATTGCCCCTTTCTTATCCACTTCCCCTGTACTTTCCTATAGGATAAGATAGATTTCCATACACAATTCAATGTGCATGTTATTCCCTCCTTAAGCCAAATCTAATGAGAGTAAGATTCATTCATTCCCGCTCACCACTCTCCTCCCCACCACTGTAAAATCTTTTTCTTACTTCTTTTATGTGAGATATTTAACCTTATTCTACCTCTCCCTCTCTTTTCCCAGTACAATCCTCTCTCACTCCTTAATTTAATTTTTTTAGATATAATCTCTTCATATTAATCTCATCCTGTACTGTCTGTCTATATATACACACACACACAAACACAAATATATAAAACAATATTGCTGTTACTGTGTAACATCTATATCTATATATACACATATGTCTATGTGTATATATCTATATATCTATATATATGTGTATATATGTGTGTTTGTGTGTGTGTGTATACACATATATATTCCCTCCAACTACACTAATACTCTACTACTGAGAAATGTCTCATCAGTTACAAATATCATCTTTCCATGTAGTAATGTAAATAGTTAAACTTTAATAAATTTCTTACGATTTCTCTTTCTGTTTACATTTCCATGCTTCTCTTGAGTCTTGTATTTGAAAGCCAAATTTTCTATTCAGCTCTGGTCTTTCACCAAGAATGCTTAAAAGTCCTCTCCTTAACTGAATATCCAAATTTTCTTCTCGAAGTAGCCAGAAAGAAACAACTCAAGTATTGTGGAAACACAATTAGGATAACACAGGATTTACCAACTTCTACATTAAGGAACCAGACGGCATGGAATATGATATTGTGGAGGTCAAAGGAGATAGGACTACAGGATAGGATTACCTACTCAGCAAAACTTAATATAATCATTCAGGTGGAAAAATGGACATTCAGTGAAATCATGGACTTTCCAGCATTCTTGATGAAAAGATGAGAGCTGAATAGAAAATTTGACTTTGAAATACAAGACTCAAGAGAAGTACAAAAAGGTAGACAGTAAAGATAAATCATAAGAGACTTATTAAAGTCAAACTGTTTACATCCCTATGTGGAAAGATAATATTTGAAACTCAAGAGACTTTTGTCAGTATTAGGGTAGTTGATACGAAAATATATGGAAAGATAGATAGATAGATAGATACATACATACATACATACATACATACATACATACATATATAAATAGAGGTAACTGGGTGAGTTGAAGATGAAGAGGTGGTATCTAAAAAGTAAAATTACAGGGTGAGAAAGGATTATACTGAGAGAAGGCAAAAGGGAGAGGTAGAATGGGGTAAATTATCTTACATAAAACAGGCAAGAAAAAGCTTTTATAGTGGAGGGGAAATGGGGGAAGTTGAGAGGGAATGAATGAATCTTATTCTCAATGGATTTGGCTTAAGGAGGGAATAACATACACACTCAATTAGGTATGGAAATCTATTTTACTCTACAGGAAAATAAGGGGAAGGGGATAAGAGAGTGGAGGAATGATAGAAGGGAGGGCAGATTTGGGGAATGGGTACTCAGACTGTATGAGATCTTGGGGTGAGGGGAGGAGCAAGGTGGGGAGAAAATGTGGAACTGAAAATCTTGTGGAAGTGGAAACAGAGTGGCTGATGAGAGGGGTATTGCAGAGATCTCTTTGTAGGTGCTGAAGCAGGATTCTCTTTCTTTGCCTGTGATTGGATCTCGGTCACAGTTCTGTATGTCAGTACTGGGATGAGGAGGAGCTCTGGCATGGTGTAGCTTGGGAAAGGAATTGAGAGTGATGCAATAGAATTATGATTTTTTTTAAAAAAAGAGTTAACAGCTTTGAAAAAGAAAATAACTGCTTAAAAAGTAGAATCTGCCAAATAGAAAAGGAGATAGAAAAATCCACTGAAGAAAACAACTTCTTCACACCATCTCTGAAAATTTTCACATGCACCTGGCTTCAACACCAGCCAAATCTCCCAGCTCTTCAGCAGGCTGACAGACATCCTCCAGAAAACAGACATTTCAGTGCTTTAAGAAGCCCCAGTAAGTAGGAATTCTTGAGGGTCCAGACTCTCCAACTCCACCCAAGAGCTCCAGTTCTGCTGACCCAGCTCAGCAACAGTAGCTGCAAGATTCCTACAGTCTCCACCTGCCAGCACCTGAGGACCCAGCACACAAAGCCTGTGATTAAGTCCTGGCCTCCCAGTACAAGAAGCTTGGGTCAGTGCCTCCTGCACTCCAGCAGGAGATCACATCTTTAAAAGCCAGGAAATAGGCAAACACCATGAACAAAAAACAGAAACAGATGATGACCATAGATTCTTATCACAGTGACAGCGAAGATCAAGGCCCAAATTCAGAACAGGACAACATCATCATTATGTCCATATCTGAAAATTTAAGGAGGATTATGAACTGGGCTCAAACCCAAAAAAAGTCTTCTTGAAGGAGCTCAAGAAGGCTTTTAAAAGTCAAATTAGAGAGGGAGAAGAAAATTTGGGAAAGGAAAAAAAGGTATGCAAGAAAGAGTAGCTTAGAAAAGGAAAGAAAAACAGTAACTGTAGAAAACATGTCCTTAAAAAACTACAATTGGTCAAGTGGGAAAAAAAGTACACTGAAGAAAACAAGGCCCTAAAAATATAATTGGCCAACTGGAAAAAAAAAGTACACTGAAGAAAACAACTCCTTAAAAAGCAGAATTGGACAAATAGAAAAGGAGACACAAAAACTCACTGAGGAGAAGAACTCCTTAAAAAATAAAGTGGGCCAAAAGGAAAAAAAGGTACAAAATCTAATAGAAGAAAGCATTTTTTTCCTTTTTTCTTTTATTAATTAATTTATTTTGATTTATCAACAATCACTTCCATATGCTTTTGAGTTTAAAATTTTTCTCCCACTCCCTCCATACCACCCTCCACAAAACGGCGTACAATCTGATATAGGCTATACATATATATTCCTATTGAACATATATTCACATTTGTGATGTTGTAAGTAAGAATTAGAACTAATAGGAGGAACCACTAGGAAAAGGAAACAAAACTCAATGGATGAAAAAGTAGCAAATACAATGCTTTGATCTGCATTCAAACTCCATAATTCGTATTTTGGATGTGGATAGCATTTTCTACCAGGAGGCCTTTAGGAATGTCTTAGATCCTTAAGAAATTGACTAATTTATTAAAAATTTGAATTGTTGGGGCAGCTAAGTGGCTCAGTGGATAGAGTACCAGCCCTGAATTCAGGAGGAACTGAGTTCAAATCCAGCCTCAGACACAAAACATTTACTAGCTGTGTGACCCTGGGCAAGTCACTTAACCCCATTGCTTAGCTAAAAAAAAATAGAATTACACAAATAGAAGCTAATGACTTTATTGAGAGAGCAGGAATCAGTCAAATAGAAACAAAAGAATGAAGAAATTGGTGAAAGCAGAAAATACCTCAATGATAAAAGAAATGACCTTGAAATTGATCCAGGAGAGACAATTTAAGATTTACTGGTCTACCTGAAAACTTCAATTAAAAAAAATTTAAATAAAAAACCTGAATAGCATCTTTCAGGAAATAATCAAGGAAAACTGTTCTGAAGTCCTATAAAACAGTCATTGAAAGAATTGACTGGTGACCTCCTCAAAGAAATCTGAAATTGGAAATGCCAAGGAATATTGTAACCAAATTCCAAAATTACCTGGTCAAAGAGAAAATTTTGCAAGCATACAGAAAGAAACAATTTAAATATCGTTGAATCACAGCGAGGATTACACAGGACCTAGCAGCTTCTACATCAAAAGATGGAGGGTGTGGAATACAATATTCCAAAAGGCAAAGGAGCTTGGATTACAACTGAGGATCAACTACCCAGAGAAACTGAGCATAATCTTTCAGAGGGGAAGATGGACCTTCAATGAAATAGGTACCTTCCAAACTTTCCTGATGAAAAGACCAGAGCTCAACAGAAAATTTTATCTTCAAATACAAGATTCAACAGAGGCATAAAAAGGTAAACAGGAAATTTAAAAAACAAATGTTATTAATAAGGGAAAGTGTTTACATCCCTACAAAGGAAGATAACACTTGTAACTCTTAAGAACTGTGTCATTATTATTACATTTAAAAAAGGTGTACATAGACAGAGGGCAAGAATATAAGTTGACTTTGATGTAATGATAAAAAATCAAATTAAGTAGTGAAAAAAGATTGTTCTGGGAGAGGAGGAAAGGAGGAGGCAGACAAAGGTAAATTATTGTGCCATGAAAAGGCACAATAACCTATTACAGTAGAAGGAAATGAAGGAGAGAGATGTCTGACCCTTACTCTCATCAGATTTGGTTCGAAGAGGGAATAACATAATCAGTTAGGTATAGAAATCTAATTTACCTTATAGTAAATAGGATGGGAAAGGGAAAAGAAAAAGGAGGGGGCTAATAGAAGGAGGTCAGACTGAGGGAGGCAGTGTTTGACATCAAAACTTTAGTGAGGAGGGAAAGGGAGAAAAGAGAGAAAAAGCATAAAAAAGGGGAACCTAGATGGAGAGAAAGACACAGATAGTAATCATAACTGTGAGTGTGAATGTTAACTTTAGCAGAAACAAGATAACATTTCAGTTCCCAATCTTCATTAACAACAACAACAACAACAACAACAACAACAGCAGCAAATGTTTTCTTCCTTCAGTGTTAACTTGCTCTTCTTTGACATAATGGGCTGTTAAGGAGACAGAATTTAAAATATATATATATTGTTGAGCTGAGCAACTATTCACAAATTCCAATTCAAACAAAAACACAGTGCACCATTGTCAAAAGCTTATATTACACTGGTGTACTACACCCGCATCAACTGTTGCCAATTGGCTTCATGCAGTAATAGCATCTGTCGGGGGGGGGGGGGGGGAGGTTAGAACTGAATAATGAACATGTAAGCTGTAAATTTTGCCCCCAAGGCTTACTAACATTCTCATTGTGCTGGTCAGTCTAGGAGAATTACTTCATCGAAACCTATTTTGTTCTTTGATATTTTAAATACATTCATTTTAAAAATAATATAAAAATATAACAGACAAAAATGTGTTAAAAATATTTGTTCTGTAAAATTTAGATTCAGTCAAAAGGCTCTCACATGTGGCTTTAAGGCAGCAGATTCCCCACTCCTGAAAAATGGTGCCGTTTTAGAGTTCCCCCAATATATAAAATCATGTTCTCCTGAGTATTTGGTGTTCAGTTGTTAAAAAATGGTTTGAATAAGTGTATTGATACCTAAATGACTGGAAATAAACCTATATAAGTTTCAAAATTCACTTATCTTCCCTAAATTGCAAAGGACATATGATCACAATTCATGATATCATAATAACTACTAGGAGTGTTGCAGTAAATGTTATAGGATGTAACATGATTAAAACATATTCCTTTTCTATTTGATAAGGGTTTCTGGTTCTTTTAGACCTACTCTGGTCAACCTTTTGTTGTTTTCCTTTGCCTCAAATTTAAGTGAAATCATGCTGTTTTGTGGGCATTTCTTTGTCTTTAAAAATTTCACTTTTTTAATAAGGAAAAATTAGGTTGTATTTAATTGTTTGGGGAAATGCACTGTCATAGGGATATATAGATAAAAATGACTTCTTAGAATACATAATTACATTCTTCTTTGGAGCTATGGTGATATGAAATATAGACAGATGTATAAAATACCTGTATACTACTAAAAGCAAAGAAGACAAATCTTGACAAATTGACTTAGTTAAATTGAAGTAAAATTTTCTAAATAGAAAATGAGTAGAAATAGTACCTTGGAATGGCAGAAGAGTAAATCAAAAAGGCTTCATTCAGGACATGGTGTCCATAAAGATTCTTGAAGACATGAATTCTGAAAAGTAGAACGAAGGAAGAAATATAAAAGGAATGGGCATATGCATATGTCCATATAACCAGATTATAAGTCATACCCATTAAGTAATCAATATGATAATTTGTTATGACTGTCCTTTTGACTTAGAAACCATACTTAAATCTTTTGACCACCTGTGCTCCAACATCCTTCTTCTCACATTGTCACTCCCTCTACCCCTACAATTTCTTCATCTAATTGTTGAGTTCACTTTTGAGTCTCCATTTGAAGAAGCACTCATTCAAGCTATTGGGTTCTCTTGAAACCCAAATAAGACCATGACACCCAAGACCACTCTGTCTTTCCAGTGCAACTGGTCCTATATTAAATACTGTGTTAAACTTTAGGGATACAAATTGAAAAGTATAATAGTTTCTGTTCACAAGGAGTTCACATTCAAATGGGAGAGAAAAGATATATAGAAGGGATCAGTCAGTTGGAAAGTTATCATGAACTTAGAGTGCAACAGTGAAGTGGATAGTAATGCCTCTTACTTATAATTGAGATAATATCTCTTCTATCAATAAAAACTTTTCAGTTTCTGATAGTGAATCACTTGACAGTATCAAGAAATCAGGTAGGAAGAATTTTCCTTTCTTTGTCAAGTAGCTGTGGCAGTAGCTCCTATAGCAGCAGTTTTCAGACTACTCTATAGAAGCTGCTTCACAGCTACGCATATTAGGCTGGAAGAATTGCTATTCCAAAGATTTCTGGATTCCTGTTCCTGGCATATCTTTATTGGACTCTTAGAGGATATATTTGTCCAAGTGTTATTGGTTGTTTCTTTACTTGCTTGGTACATGATTCCTTCTGTCTCTCCTTAGGGAATAATGCTGTTTCTTCTAGAAGCCTTCACCTAATTGGTGGTGGTTGATCAAGAGTTGTGGGCCTTTTCTCCAAAAGAGTTACTTCTCCAGATGTGCGCTCTGAGGGATGGCCTGAAAGCTGGATTAATGCTGATGGGTGCTTCTACTTACGGTTATTGTGCTTTTCTGTCTCTTCGTGGCAATTGGTCAGTAGTTGTGGTTAATTATGATAGTGTAGGGGGCTCCTTCTCCACAGTGATTTCTTCCTTCATTGATGGCTTGAGGAACTGGGCTGGAGGCAGATCTGGTGACTTGGTGGCACTTTTATTCTCAAAACTCTTAAGTTCATGATTCTGGGCTATATCTATTTGAGTGTGAGGGAGATGTTTTTCAAGATGGTAATGGTTTCACTTGCCTTGAAGATGCTGTCTTCTCTATCTCCCTCAGTGTGCATTGTTACTTCAGTTTATATGATACCAAGTAATATATGGTATGTGTTAGTGCATGTAAAATTACTGCCAAAATGCATATGGATAGAATAAAAGAAAAACTATCAAAACTGAACATTTTATAATTATAATCATTGAACTTGATCCCAAAGAACAGAAAAGAAAATGTACCTTCATCCTTTCTTTTCAAGACAGACTACTTACTATTGGTGTGGGGAATTGCATACACCTTCCAATTCTGTCAATGTGTTAGTTAGTGTTGCTGACCCCTTGCCCTTTTCTTCTTTTTTTATATTTATTTAATGAGAAGTGGCTTTCTGAGAGTAGTGGTAAGGGCAATACAGTTAGAAATTAAGGTGATATAAAAAGGAGAAATATAAATAACTTTTAAAAAATCTCTTAGAGACAAGTTCTATTGTATTATTAGCATAACACTATTCCCCAAAAGACATTACTGTTTAATATTCCTGTGTGGGTCTAGATAAGAATTTATCTAGTATGGATAAAATAATTTATGTGAGTGTATTCCATGTTTCACATGGAATTTTGAAACACAGCTTATTCAAATTTGGTGACTACTCATATAAAAAAATTTGTAAGTCCAATGTTGAAACAATATGGACTTTAAACTACAAAAATATGTTCATACCCTTTCCTATCATTTTCAGTTGTGCACAAATAACATGCATGCTATTGTATATGGGAAAGCCATTATATTATATGGGTAAGTATCTCTATACATACATACATACATACATACATACATACATACATACATGCATAAATGAATATGACATTATATGTGGGGGTAGTCAAATAAATATATTAGTCATGCCAGAAAAATAGACTAGCTAAACAAAGTCTAGTGTTATCAGACAAAATGTCATTCCACAAATTTATATATAGCACATAAGATCTTCAAAGACCCTGAGAGGGTATCCATTTTAATCACTCTGACTCAGTTTTCCAAATATGAAAACCATGGATCAGAGAAAGGATGTAACTTGTTCATACCTAGTAAATTCATAGCAGGGAACTAAATTCATATCTCTTGGTTTATCATTTAGAGAAGTTGTTTAAAAAACAGAAAAATAAAATTTATGTTTTTGACCTTATATTTCTTTTTTTTAAAAGTAGTTATGCACTGGAGAAAAAATATTGAAAGAAAGAAAAATGTCTCTGGTACTGTGAGCTGTGTGTGTGTGTGTGTGTGTGTGTGTGTGTGTGTGTGTGCAGGCAAGCTTTTGCATTCTCTCTTTAAATCTGGATTTCAAACTAGTACAAACCAGAGCTTCAGTGGAGAATAAAACATAATTAACCACCTGCTCATTATTTCTAAACGGATTCCTTTTTTTGAGTATTTCAAAGATGATTTTTTAATGGCAATCTAAAGCAAACTCAGTACTAATTGTGTACAGCACATAAAAAAAGATGACTGATATTTTTCTTTGGCTAATCTTTCAAGCTCAGGACAATTTGTTACATTTCTATTTATCTTATTCCAATCTTGAAAACTTCATGATTTCATCAGTGTAAATCCACCCTCCATTTGCACAGATTGCAACTCCCCCATGCTTTGGAAAAATGGATTTCAGAAGTTGCTGGAGTTGAAAAATAATTATTATCTAGGACCTAATTATATGGTGATGAATATTCACAAACTTAACTCTGCTGGTCTTCAAACAATAGAGATTATTAAAAGCCTTCACGGTTTCATAGATCTACCTAAAGATACTCTCCAATGACACTTCCATTTGATTATCAAGCCTTATATTGTCATTTTATTCATGGTTTAATTTTACATAGGTACATAGGTGTATAGATTAAAAGTCTGGCTATAATCACAGCTGTGATTTAAGTAGGCATATTTTACTACATTCCAGGGCATTGATATTTAGAGGTCACTGAAAAGACTTACATTTGCTACAAGATTAAAAACAAATGAGTCTTTTGTTTAGTTAGCAATAATAATTGTTGTAAATAGAAAGCTTAAAAAAGGTGCCAAAACTACCTTTGGAAAGCAGCAACCGAATTCTAATTTCAAAGAAGAAATTACCAGAATTACCCGTTATTGCTTTGTTACTAAGCCAACAAATATTTATTTTTTGTTGAGACATTTTTCATCATATCTGACTGTTCATGATCTCATTTGGGGTTTTCTAGGCAAAGATGATGGAATGGTTTACCATTTCTTTATCCAGTTAATTTTGCATATGAGGAAACTGAGTTATCTACCCAAGGTCACACAGCTATTAAGTGTCTGAGGCTGTTTTTGAATTCAGGAAGATGAATTTTTATGACTGCAGTCATGGCACTTTATCTATCTGCCACCTGCCTGTCCCTGGTTTACTTATTAAGGATTTATCACTCAGTCTCCAACATAACAACAAATTTGTCTAAAAAAGTTGATTTAAGGATGTAGTCCCCATTGCTGCCCTGGATGTATGTTATAAAATACATCCCGGTCATTAAAATTGCTGTTTGGGTGTTACAGTCATCTAGAGTAGTTACTTTGCCATCTTGCTCCTTAATGATAAAAAAAATCATGCAATATGTTGGCTATGAGATCACACATAAAACTGGAATCTAGTATACACTCTCTATTTGTTAGTTTTCTTCATCTTTATGGTATCACTTTGCATATACCAAGCTTGGAATCATGTCTGAACTTCATTCTTTCAAAGTATCATAGTTCCCTTTTGTCCTGAGAAATCTGCGTTGTCCTCTAGAAATGAGCTTTAAAAGAACTGAATGATTTCTTGCCATATTGTAGTTTATCAATTTCTAGGGCTAACATTTACTGGGAATAGCTAACATTTACTGGGAATGGAAGCAATTATCACTTCTTTTAACAAATTTTCATAGGGGGTGCTTATCTGAAATGAAACATCTTGGTGTCTGTCAATAATATTGTTCAGGAACTATAAATATATCATATTAACTGTGTACCAACTTCTCTGAGAGTTAATATTTTATTGTTATCTACATATAACACTGGACTATCTGTTCATACATGGCATGTAAAGAAGCATGTTTTCTAAAATAATGCTCAGAGATAAGATGGTTCAAAGTGTATCACAATTAATCATTCAATTGTATCATTCCTTCAGCATGACCCGATGCACCTCTTAAAATAAATTTTTATAGGACATTCCAACTCTCACCTCCATGCATTTGTATATATTGTCACCCATGCCTAGACTATCCCTAATATCTGCCTCCTGAAATTCCTCATTTCCTTTCTAGGAATCATTATCTCCTATTACTTTCAAACTATCATATTTCTAGAAACCAGGGTTCACAACTTCATTCACATCCTCAGCTCCTTACCTTCTCTCACCCCATATAACCAGTAGACAAACTTTGTTATTTCTACATTTTTACATTTCTTAATTACTTCTCACCTCTCCACTCATAAATTTACTGCTCTGATCCAGGCTCTTAATGCCTCTCCCCTAGAATAGTATTATAGTGTTCCATTTTGTCTTTCTACTTCAAATCTCTCAACTCCAATCCATCCTCCACTCAGCTTCCAAACTAATTTTCCTAAAAGGAAAGGTATGAATGTGTTATTCCCCTAGTCAATAAACTTGAGAAGCTAACTATTACTATGAGGAACAATTATAAAGTCCTCTAAATTTTCAAGGCTTTCTGAATCTGACCTCATTTCATATATATACATATACATATATATTCCAGTCTTACTAGACATTATTCTCTTCTCTGCCTTCTACTGTGGAATCACACTTTCTCTCTTGTTGTACCACTTAATATACTCAATTTTATGCCTTTTTCCTTTCATGCTTATCATCACACATATCTGGAATGCATTTCATCCTCACATCTGACTCTTGAATTATCTTCCATCCTTAAAGAATGAGTTTAATCATCACTTTCTTCTTCAGAAAAGTCCAGGTCTCTACAGAAGCTAGTGCCTTTTCTAGCATTACCTTGTATCTCACTTGTACGTGTTTGATTTAAAACTATGAATATTTATGTTATCTCACACTGATAGAATACCATCTCATTTAGACTGGCACAGTCCTACCTTTGATTTCGTATAATACCCAATGTACATTGCATAAAATCACAGAAGTAAAGCTGAAATAGACCATGAGAGTCATCAAGTCACACTTCATTTTAGATATAAGTATACTGAAGAACAGAGAAACTAAGCAACTTATCAAAAGTTACACATCTAATAAATGTTTGAGTTGGAATTTGATTTCAAGGGTACATGGTTCCAGGTTCAGCACTGTATCCACTAGCACATGCTGCCTCTTAATAAATAAATAATTAAATGAGTAAATAGATAAATAAATAATTCAATTAATTAACTAATTAATAAATAAATTTAAAAAGCAAGAAATAAATAAAAAGCAGACAAATAAACAAGTTAATGGATAAATAAAAGAATAAATAAGTACACAAAGAAAATGAGCAAATAAACAAACAAATAAATAAATAAATGTCTGTTGATTGATATATTCAAGTGTTACTGCTTCCCAAATCATTCTGTTTTCTCTTTTCATAGAATCCCAGAACAAAAGGGACATTAGTGCCTGCCAAAATCATCCCATACACAAAAGAAATCCATACTATATCATAAATAACAACTTATAATACAGCCTCTCCTTTGAGGTATTGATATATAGTTTGGAAGACATTGTGTTAACTGCTAGCCATACAGAAAAGGGCAAAAGATCTTCCTTGCTCTCAAGAAGCTCAGAATCTAATGTAGAAGACAACATATAAACTATTTACTAGTAAGCTAGCTACAAGGTAAATGGAAAATAACAGATGGAAGTCACTAGAAAGAAGAGGAGTCAGGAAAAACTTCCCATAGAATGTAGAATTTTAGCTAGCACTTGAAGGAAGATAGAGAAGCCAGGAAGTGGAATTGAATTAAATTGTTTTGAGTAGTCCTGGGATAATTGGAAAGAATCAGAAGAAAAATCCCACGACCTAGATTTTGTCCTGGTAAAGTATAAATAATTCTAGGGTAGTTCCACTGAAAGAGCAAATGGTGAGCCCTGGGACTTGCTACTTTGAGAGGTAGCCTCAGCACAGGAATTTTCGCCACTATGTGACAATATGTGGAGGCAGTCATCTGAGTGGTGGAAAAGTGAGGGAACCTCTAGTAATAAAGGACAGCAAACTTAGCTATGCTTCCAAGACAAAGCCCTGGGCAAAAAGGAACCAGCATAGGACAAGTGAGTGCAGAAGCAGTGGGGTGGGGATTCCACTCCCTGTGGCAACTTACAGGAGGGCAGAGTTCTTGGTTTCCTTTTAGCTGCAGGCCAGAGGGAAGAACTAAAGGAGAATATAAGACCACAAGCACCATGTTCCATACCCCATGACTAGTAGTGATTACAATAATAAGCTCCTGGAAATAAAAATAAATAAATAAATAAAAATAAGTAGGTGCAGGAGAAAGAATATGGGGACAGAAAAGTTAATATGGGGACAGAAAAGACCAAGGTACATCCTCAGAGAATACTGACAGGGGAAAAAGCCTCGCCAACCCCAAGTAAAATCATATGGTCACCTGCTCCAAAAGAATTCATAGAAGAAATAAAAAAAAACTTTAAAAGTCAAATGATAAAGATTGAGGAAACTTCTTTCTTTTGTTTTTATTTATTCATTTTTTTTTCATTGTCAACATTCACTTCTACAACTTTTTGAGTTTCAATTTTTCTCCTCATCCCTTACCCCCCCATCCCAAGATGGCATGCATTCTGAATACCCCTTCCCCTAACTGTCCTTTCTACTATCTACCCCCCTTCTCTTATTCCTTTCCCCTTTTATTTTCCTGTAGGGCAGCATAGATTTCTGTGCGCCATTGCCTATATATATCTTATTTCAAAATTGCATGTGAAACTAATTTTCTCCCTTCATCCCTCCCTACCCTCATTGAGAAAGGAAGCAACTCAATACAAGGCACATATGTGCAGTCATGCAAAACACTTCCATAGTAGTCATGTTGTGAAAAATTAACTGTATTTCCCATCATCCTATCCCACTCCCCCTTTCATTCTAGTCTCTCTTTTGACCCTGTGCCTCCACAGAAATGTTTGCTTCTGATTATTCCCTCCCCAATCTTTCCTCCCTTCTATCTTTCCTCTGCTCTCTTATACCCTTCACCTCTATTTTCCCATAGAGTAAGACAGATTTCCATACCCAATTGAGTTTGTATGTTATTCTCTCCTTAAGCTATATCTGATGAGAATAAGATTTACTTATTCTGTCTCACTTTCCCCCATTTCCCTTCCACTATAAAAGCCTTTTCTTGTATGTTTCCTGTGATATAATTTATCCTATTCTACCTCTCCCTTTCTCCTTCTCCCAGTTTATAATCCTCTCTCACTCTTCAATTTTATTCTCCAGATATAACTCATTCATCTTCAACTCACTCTGAGCCCTCTATCTATCTATCTATCTATCTATCTATCTATCTATCTATCTATCTATCTATCTATCTACATATAATTTTTTCCCTACTCCCTAATACTGACAAAGGTCTCATGAGTTCCAAATATCATTTTTTCATGCAGGAATGTTAACAGTTCAATCTTAATAACTCTCTAATAATTTCTCTTTCCTTTTTTATCTTCATGTTACACTTGAGTCTTCTATTTGAAAGCCAAATTTTCTATTTATCTCTGGTCTTTTTATCAAGAATGCTTGAAAGTCCTCTATTTCACTGAAACACCATTTTTCCCCTAAAGGATTATACTAAGTTTTGCTGGGTATGTGATTCTTGATTGTAATCCTATCTGTTTTGCCATCCAGAATATTATACTCCAAGTCCTCCAATCCCTTAATATAGAAGCTGCTAAATCTTGTGTTATCCTGATTGTGGTTCCACAATACTTGAATTGTTCCTTCCCAGCTGCTTGCAATATTGTTTCCTTGACCTGGGAACTCTGTAATTTGGCTACAATATTCCAGGAGTTTTCCTCTGGGGATCTCTTTCAGGAGATGATCAGTGGATTCTTTCCATCTCTATTTTACCCTCTGGTTCCAAAATATCAGAAAAGTTTTCCTTGATAATTTCTTGAAAGATGATGTTTAGGGTGTCATTTTGATCATGGCTTTCAGATAGTCCAATAATTTTTAAATTCTCTCTCCTGGATCTATTTTCCAGATCAGTTGTTTTTCCAATGAAATAGTTCACTTTGTTTTCTATTTTTTCATTCTTTTGTATTTGTGTTATAGTGTCTTGATTTCTCACAAAGTCAGTTGATTCCAATTGCTCGATTCTAATTTTTAAGGAAGTGTTTTCTTCAGTAAGCTTTTGGACTTCCTTTTCCATTTGACTAGTTTTTCTTTTGAAGGCATTGTTCTCCTCATTGGCTTTTTGGATCTCTCTTGCCATTTGGGTTAGTCTATTTAATAAGGTGTTATTTTCTACAGAATTTTTTGGGTCTCCTTTAGCAAGCTGCTGACTTGTTTTTCATTATTTTCTTGTATCACTCTCTTCTCTTCCCATTTTTTCCCTCTATTTCTCTTACTTGCTTCTCAAAATCATTTTTGAGCTGTTTGGCCTTGGACTGAGTCTTATTTTTATTGGAGGCTTTGGATGAAGGAGTTTTGACTTTGTTTTCTTCTGGTTTTATGATTTGATCTTCTTTCTCACCAAAGAATGATACTATGGTCTGACGGTTTTGCACAGTTTGCTTATGTTTCCAGCCAATTACTCGACTTTTAAACTCTTTGTGAAGGTAGGTATCTGCTTCCAGTGTGGAGGATATACTGTCCTAAGCTTCGTGTGTTTTGCACAGCTGTTTTCAGAAATATTTCTAGAGACCTGTAAATTTTCAATTCTTCTAAGGTGGTATGATCAAAGGCTAGTTGTTTACTCATTTCCTGCCTTGTACTCTGGTCTATGAGTGACCACAATCACTATGTTATGCCTTGAAACTGTGAGGAGGATTTCCTGTTCATTTCCACCATGCCAGTGCTCCTCCTTGTCCTAGGACCGCCACCCAGAATTGTGACCCAGAGCCAAGTCCCAGCAAAGCAAGATATTCCTGCCTCCACACCTGAAAAGAGACCACTGCAATTCCCCTCTGATCATCCACTTGATTCCCCCTCCATCTGTTGGCTGACAGCTTTAGAGCAGCCAATGCCCTGGGGCTGCACTAAGACTGGGGCTGGGACTGACCTTCTCTCTCAATGTGGTCACAGACCTTTCCTACTGACCTTTTAAGTTGTCTTTGGCCTTTGTGGGCTGAGAAGCTTGGAAACTGCTACAGCTGCTCATGATATTATCCCCTGAGGCTTGCTTCAGGATTGCTGAGGCCCAGACTTTGCTGGTGGGACCAAAGCTGAACTATGGTCCTTTCTCATCCTAGTGCAATTGGCCTTTCCAATCAAATATTCATGTTGTCTTGGGCTGGAAATTTGTTTTACTGTCTTTTTGTTGGGCTACCTGCTATAGAATTTGTTTAGAAAAATTTTGGCAGGTATTTGGAGGGGCTTAGGGGAGAGATGAAGCAAGTCACTGTTTCACTTTACCATCGTGACTCTGCCCCCAAAGATACTTTTCATTTATTTTAAAATAAGAACAATCCAAGAAAAAAATAAGAGGATTATGAAAAGAAAGTTAACCAATGTGAAAAAGAAATCCAGAAACTTAAGGAAGAAAATAACTCCTTAAAAATTAGAATTAGGCAAAGGGAAGCCAGCAAAGTTATAAAAGACCAAGATATAATAAAGCAAAATATAAGGAATAAAAAAAATAGAAGAGGAGGTAAAACATCTCATAAGAAAAACAACTGATTTGGAGAAAAGATTAAGAAGAAAAATCATAAAAATAATCAGACTACCTGAAGGCCATGACCAAAAAAAATAACCTTGACACAATAATAGAAAAAATAATTAAAGTAAATTTTCCTGAAGTGTTAGAACAGTAGAGGAAAGGAGAAATAGGAAAAGAAAAAAAATCACTGGTCATCACATGAAAGAGTCCCTATGAGGACAACCTAAATGAATAGCATAGTCAAATTCCAAAACCCCCAGCTCAAGGAGAAAATATTTTGAGTAGCAAGAAAAAAAAAAACTATTCAAATATGGTCGAGTCACAATGAGAATCATACAAGGCCTAGCAGCAGCAATACTAAAAGAGTGCAAGTCTTCAAACATTATGCATTGAAGAGCAAAAGAACTGCCATTGTGGCTGAAAATATAATACCAAGCTTAGTTAAAGATAATCCTGAATGAAAAGAAAAATGGATAGTCTATAAATTACCAGACTTTCAAGATTTTGTTGCAAAAAGAACTGAAATCAATAGAAAATTTGATATAAAATATCCAAGAAAAATACAAGGTACACATCAAAGACTACTCAATAAGGACAGACTGTTTTCTTTTCATATGAGGAAATGTTATACATGTCTAATATTGAATAGTCTTTAAGAAAGATTGAGTCTAAAGGCAGAGACAAGATAGGGCAGTAAAGGCAGGGACTTGCTTACGCCTCCCCCCCCCAAGCCTTCCAAATACCTTTAAAAGGACTTTAAATAATTCTAGAGCAACAGAACCCAAAAAGTCAGGGGAAAACAAATTTCCAGCCTAAGATGCCCTGGAAAGTTGTCAAGAAAGGTGTAGTTCACCAGAGTGAGAGAGAAGTGAAGTGTAGTGTAGGTCACACCAGTACAGACCAGGCCCTAGCAAACTTGGAGCAGGACTCAGTGTGACTGAATCACTCACAGCAGTGGTCTTTTCCAGACCTTTCAGCCCACAGATACAAAAGAGAACTTTGAAGGTCAGGAGTAAACAACTATAGCACCTGGGTGGTAGTGAGTCTCAGTCCAGCATAGTCCATGCCAGCACAGACTTGGCTCCAACAAACCAGGAGCAGGACTTAGGAGGGACTGAATCAGCAGCAGCAGTGACAGTAGCTGCTTCTGGAGCTCTTAGCCCACAGAAGGTAAAGGGGTCAACAACTTGTTTATATGTAGGAGATTATATATAGACAGAGGGTATGAGTTGAAAAGAATGGGATGATATCTAAAAAATAAAATTAAGGGAGTGAGATGGGTATGTACTGGGAGAAAGAGAAAAGTTACTGTAGAATGGGATAAATTATCTTGCATAAAAGAGGCAAGAAAAAGCTTTAACTTTGGAGGGAAAAAAGAGGGGGCGAGGAAAGTGAGTAAACTACTCTCAGCAGAATTGGCTCAAAAAGGGAATAACATATATAAACTCAAATGGGTATTAAAATCTATCTTACCCTACAGGAAAATAGAAGTGGAAGGGGATAACAACAGAGGGAGTGATAGAAGGGAGGGCAGATTGGAGCAGAAGGCCATTAGAAGCAAAATAGTTTTGAGGAGGGACAGGAAAAAAGGAGAGAGAAAATATAATAAAAAGGAGTGGGGAGTAGGATGTAGAGAAATAGTGAGCAATATGTAGTATGAAAAACAAATTTGGAGCAAGTTTCTCTGATAAAGACCTCATTTCTCAAACATATAGAGAACTGGGTCAAATTTAAAGTAATGATAGGCATTCACTGGTTGATAAATGAAGAAAATATATGATCAGTTTTCTGATGAAGTAATGAAAGATGTCTAAAGTCATGTGAAAATGTGGGTCTAATTCACTATTAATTGGAGAAATGGTTGTAAAAATTCTTTCCCAATATTCTACTTTCCTTCTAATCTTGGTTGCATTGGCTTTGTTTGTGCAAAAACTTTTCAATTTAATCTAATCAAATTTATTCATTTTGCATTTTATCATTTTCTGTATTTCCTGTTTGTTTATGAATTCTTCTGTTCTCCATGAATCTAGTAGGTAAACTATTTCTTGCTATTCCAGTTTGCTTATAGTATCAGCCTTTATATCTAAATAATGAACTTATTTTGAATTTATTTTGGAATATGGTGTGAGATTTTGGTCTATGCCTAGTTACTGCCATACTCTTTTCCAAATTTCCTAGCAGTTTTTGTCAAAAAAAAAAATTAAGTTCTTATCCCAGAAGCTGGGGTCTTTGGATTTATCAAAGAGTAGACTACTGTAGTCATTGACTACTGTGTCTTCCATACCTAATTTATTCCACTGATCTACCACTGTATTTCTCAACCAGTACCAAACAGTTTTGATGAGTGCTGCATTATAATACAATTTAAGATCTGGAATGGCTAGGCCTCTTTCCCCAGCATTTCTTTTCATTAATTCCCTTAATATGCTGGACCTTTTGTTCTTTCAAATGAATCTTCTTATTTTTTCTAGCTCATAAAATAATTTTTGGTAGTTTGAATGGTAGGGTACTGAATAAGTAAATTAGCTTAGGTAGAATTATCATTTTTATCATATTAGCTTGCCTTATCCATGAATAATGATGTTTTTTCCAATTATTTAGATATGACTCTATTTGTGTGAACAGTGTTTGGTAATTGTGTTCATAGAGTTCCTGGGTTTGTTTTGGTACATAGACTCCTAAATATTTTATAATGTCTACAGTAATTAAATGGCATTTCTCTTTCTATCTCTTGCTGTTGGGCTTTGCTGGTAATATATAGAAATGCCAATGATTTATGTGGGTTTATTTTATACCCCGTAACTTTGCTGGAGCTGTTTATTATTTCAACTAGTTTTTTCACTTGGTTCTCCAGGATTCTCTAAGTATATCATCATATCATCTAGAAGGAATAACAGCTTTGTTTCTTCTTTGCCTATTCTAATACCTTCAATTTCTTTTTCTTCTCTTATTGCTAAAGTTAACATTTCAAGTAAACAATAGTGGTGATAATGGATATCCTTGTTTCACCCCTGATGTTTTTGGAAATGCTTGTAGCTTGTCCTCATTACATATGATGCTTGATGAAGGCTTTAGGTACATGTTATTTAATATTTTAAGGAAGACCTCATTTATTACTATGCTTTCTAGTGTTTTTAATAGGAATGGGTATTGCATTTTGTCAAAAGCTTTTTCTGCATCTATTGAGATGATCATGTGGTTTCTTTCAGCTTCGTTGTTGGTTTGATCAATTATGCTGATGGTTTTCCTAATATTGAACCAGCCCTGCATTCCTAGTATAAATTCCACCTATTCATAGTGTATTATTCTTGTGAGAAGTTGCTGTAATTTATTTGCTGAAATTTTATTTAAACATTTTGCATCTAAATTCATTAAGGAAATTGGTCTATAGTTTTTTCTGTTTTGACTTTTCTCAGTTTAGGTATCAGTACCATATTTGTATCATAAAAAGAATTTGATAAGACTCCTTCCTCCCATATTTTCCCAAATAGTCTATATAATATTAGATTTAATTTTTCTTTAAATGTTTGATAGAATTCACTTGTAAATCCATCTGGTCCTGGAGATTTTTTTTCCTAGGGACTTCATCAATGGCTTGTTCAATTTCTTTTTCTGAGATGGAGTTATTTAAATATTTTACTTCTTCTTCTGTTAATCAGGGAAATTTATATTTTTGTAAATATTAATCCATTTCACTAGAATTGTCAAATTTATTGGCATACAGTTGGTCAAAATCATTCCTAACTATTGTTTTATTTTCCTTTTCCTTGGTGGCAGATTTACCCTTTTCTTTCTTTTTTTTTTTTTGGTAAGGGAATTGGGGTTAAGTGACTTGCTCAGGGTCACACACCTAATAAGTATCAAGCTTCGGAGGTCAGATTTGAACTCAGGTACTCCTGACTCCAAGTCCAGAGCTCTATTCCCTGCACCACCTAGCTTCCCCTCCTTTTAATTTTTGATAATACTAATTTGGTTTTCTTCTTTTTTTAAATAAATTAACCAAAGGTTTATCTATTTTATTGTTTTTTTTTTCATAAAAAAAGCTTTTAGTTTTATTTATTAGTTCAATAGTTTTCTTAATTTCACTTTCATTAATTTCTCCTTGGTGTTCAGGATTTCTAATTTGGTGTTTAATAGAGGATTTTTTAATTGTACGCCTAATTCCTTGATCTTCTCTTTCTCTATTTTATTCCTGTAAGCATTTAGAAATACACAAATTCCCTAAGATCTGCTTTCACTGCCTACCATAAGTTTTGTTATGTTGTCTCATTATGACCATTCTCTTGAATGAAGTTATTGAGTATTTCGATGATTTGTTGTTTGACCCAATCATTTTTTAGGATTAGATTATTTAGTTTTCAATTATTTTTCAGTCTATCATTCTTTGGCCCTTTATTACATATAATTTTTATTGCATCATGATCTGAAAATGATGCATTTAATATTTCTGCCTTTCTGATTGGATTGTGAGATTTTTATGTCCCAGTATATGATCAATTTTTGTGTATGTGCTACATACTGTCGAGAAAAATGTATGTTCCTTTCTAACCCCATTCAATTTTCCCCATCAATTTGGGAATAGCTGAACATGTGTGGTATGTAATTATAATGGAATACTTTTGTAGTATAAGGAATAATGAGCAGGTTTATGTCATAAAAGCCTGGAAAGACTTGAACGGGCTCAAGCAAAGTGAGATGTACTATGTACAGAGTAACAAAAATATTGTAAGATGATCAGGTGTAAATCATTTAACTATTCTCAGCAGTACAAAGGTCCAAGACAATGCTGAAGAACTTATGATGAAAAATGCTATCCATTCCAAGAGAAAGGACTCATGGTATGTGAATACAGATTGAATTATCCTTTTTTTTTACTTTATTTTTGCTTGAGTTCTTTTTTGTCTGTTTTATTTCACAAAATGATTATTATGGATATGGTTTTTTTTGACTATACATGTATAACCTATATTTAATTACTTGCCTTCTCATTGTGGGGTGGAATGGGGAAGGAATAAGGGATAGAATTTGTAACCCAAAGTTTTAAAACAATTAAACTAAAAATTAAATAAAAAAACCAAATATTAAAAATTGGGGTTTTTTTTACATGTTACTGGAGGAAAATAAAATACTAAAAAAAGCAAAACAAAAGTTAGCAAAAAAAAAAACTTCATTGTTCAGACTATTATGTTATTCTGAAAATAAAGCCAGATAGGAAAAGGTAAAAAGAGTAATTGTTTTATACAAATGAGTTGTAAAAGGAAGAACTGATGCAGAGGAATTAGATAGGGGAGGAGGCTGGTAGCTCTGGAACTCTACAGGGTCAGCATGAGTGGTTTAAAGAGGAAACAATAGAAATATTTAGAAGAGTATACTCATGTCAGATCTGGGTTAAAGGGAGAACAATATATACATTTAAAAGGGAATAGCAATCTTCCAAATTTCTTTCTGAATTTGAAATACTTTTATACCCTTCTAGATATATCTATATCTATATCTATATTATTTTTAAATTTAAATATATTTTATGTGTGTATATATATGTATATGTATATATATGTATATGTATATGCATATAAGTTTTTATGTATGTATGTATTGTTCCCTCTTTACCCCACTCCCTATGAAAGTAGGGTTCCTGAACTACCAGCCCTCCTCCTCCATCTAATTTCTCTGCATCAGTTCTTCCTCTTGCACCTCATTTGTATAAGATAATTACTTATTTTTATTTTTTCCTAAATGGTCTTACTTTCTAGTACTGGATCATACTCAGCTCTACCCCAATAGTTCTTTCAAAGTACCCAATTACTGATAACAAACTTTTTCTTTGGATCTTTTCCTAGCTATCCCAGGAGGACCACTGTTCTGCCCCAAACCTTTTTTTTTTTATCATTATTTTAATCATTGTACCTTCTGCATGAGGCACTATTTCATCTTGTTGTGGGGGAAATTTGGAGAGCTTAGAATTTTTGGACGTACTCTACCATCTTCCCAGAATCCTCTCAAAGTCTTATAAATGTATAAGGAATAAAAGCAGCAGGGATAGAATAGGGAAAAGGGTTGGTGAGGAAGAAAGTAAGGGAAGGATCCATATAGGGAGGTACATCAAGTAATAGAAGGGAATGGTAGAAGGGTAAAGTAACAGAGTCATGAGGAATAGGAAATAAGAGATATACACAAACATAAAATAAACACCATGAATAGAATTTATTAGATGATAAAAAGCAGGGATCATAAACATGATCCCAGACAAAGTTAAATATAAAATAGATTTCATCAAAATGAAAAATTGGGATATTCACTATACGTCAGCCACATTAACCAACATTGTTTTTGAATATTTAAAATAACTAGACAGTTATTTGCTGTGTGTATTGGAATATTGGGGTAGGAAATGATGAGTTGGTAGATTTAAAAAACTATGGAAAGAATTGGACTTGTGAAGAAAGATGTTATCTACCTTCAGAGAAGCAGAGAACAAACAAGTATAGTACAATCTTACATAGATACATATGAATGTATATATGTATACATGTGTATGATTATAGATGTCTATATATATGTGTGCCTGTCTATATACTTGTGTGTATACTATGCATATGTATGTATATGTATTATATATGTGTAATGTATGTATATATGTATATGCATATCTGTGTGTATACATACACACACACACACACATATATACATAGGTTAAGGAGAAAAAAGAACAAAGTAAAAATTGCAAGCAGAAAACAAAATACAACCTAAAAGGAAGTAAAGAAAAGAGGGAGAGCTCAAAACACAATGTGTAGTTTTTATAATATAGGCTTTATTGAAATGCAAATGTACTGCTTTATATTTTGAATCCTCTCATGTTCTGCTGTGCACTTGACAATGTTTTTTTTTCTTTTCTTATTTTGTATTTAAATTTAAAATTTAAAATTTAAAAAAATTTCATTGGATTAAGCTACAAAAGCATAAGGAACATTGTAAAGTAGTGTTATCTTGTTGTCTTTATATATGTATGCATATGTATGTATGTATATGTATACACACACACACACACAGTGACCTATAGCTAGCTTTCCTGGACTACTGTCTCCTCAGACTGTATTAGCTTCTCTGTTAGTTCATTAAATTTTTTTTCACTCTTCTCCTTTATTCCTTCTTTCTTTTCCTTTGTCCTTTTTTCCCCTCTTTCATTCCCTCTTCCCTCCCTCCTTCCTTCCTTCCTCACATCCTCATTTCCTTCCTTCCTTCCTTTCTGCCTTTCTCACTTCCTCTATTTCCCAGACAGATCTCATTGTATACTTCTTTGGTTCACAAGCTTACCTTCAACATCTTGCTTTCTAACAAAAAGCAGCTTAGGTCTATGAAGCAAGATTGTTTACATAGGCTGGTGACAAAACAGTTTCTCTAGCGGCTGCTATACACTTCACCCAGAGAGCTCACCTTCAAAGCATTCATGAAAATCTGGAGGGAAGAGAACTGGGCTTTGAAATAGCATTCTGCATAACATGCTGAAAACTTTGGAGGCACTTCTAGGTACAGAAACTACTGCTGCACTGTGAATTACAGGTGAATGACATTTCTGCTACTTTTTAGTGCCAAACTTAACTAAGAATCAATTTTTTTTTGACTCAGAGAATAGAAGGTCAATATTCCCTTCATGTTCTATGTTCCTCAGTTCACACTCCTGCAATAAAAGGAAATGTAGGAGAGATTACTTCTAAAGAAAGGGAAGAATTGTAAGGTTCTGATTGCTTTATATGTTCTGCTATGCGTCTTTTAAGATGAGTTACTATCATTGGAATAAGTTACTGAATTCCTTTAAATTGCTGTATTTTACTCAGAGCTCAAATATCTGAGGTTTCTAATCAATCATAACCCAGTTACAAGTTCAAGCAAATGTTTTGGCTAAGATTCACTGGAAGCAAAGAAATTGGGTTTTGTTAGATTTACTGGGCAATAAAAGTGCCCTGACAATAGCAAGAATTTATAAAAAGGTTTAACTCAGGAGTATGCTTTGTGCTCTGGAAAGAGCAATGGACTTAAGAACCAAGAAATTGGGACTCCAGTCCTTTATCCACCAATAAGTAACACTGTGGCCTTGGGCAAGCCACAAAACTGTATGACCCTCAATTGTGTTATCTTGTGAAACTGAGCAAATATTACTTGCACCATGTGTGCAACATGCTGCGTCTGTCTGTCTGTGCCCAGATGTATGGAACTTACTATTTTTTTCAGTACATTCACCAGATGTGGTCATATGTTGGTAAAATTGAAAACAATAACAACTTTCTTCAGCACTCAATATTATGCAATCAATAACACATGCAATTAATTCCATGTTCAATAATCTTCATTGGTAGTCGGATAAAATCATAAGGGAATAATGATCATTAACAGTAGTTAACATTTATATCTAGGATTCTTAACTTGTGTGTGTGAGAAAGAGAGGGGGAGAGAGAGAGAGAGAGAGAGAGAGAGAGAGAGAGAGAGAGAGAGAGAGAGAGAGAGAGAGAGAGAGAGAGAGAGAGCGCTTTGACAGTTTGGTGAAACAAATATACAAAAGAAACCAATTACAATAAGACATACTTTTCAAAATATTTATTTAAATATTTTAGGATAAGAAGTCCTACATCATTGACCATGGGGTCCATCTGACATGCCAGGTTATTTGAAATACTCTTTAAGCCCCATCATCCAACTGCAGAATATTCCCCTGCCAAAAGAACAATGACAGTGAAAAAGCACTGTCTTTGGACAGACAAGTGGACATCAGAAGAAAAGCCGATGATACCCTATCATAAAGCACATGATAATTGTTTTCATTTCTCTGTCTGTGTGCTTGAACTGCTTATTTTCTGCTCTGACTTCAAAAATCTAGAGAACACTGATCATTTAGCAATCTGGACATTACTTCTATTGACATATAGACATTTCTTAAATACCAACTAATTTTTTAAGAAAGAACTATTTGCTGTTGGCCTGCTATCTGGCTTACTAGCGACCAACAAGGACTACTTAAATAGGCAACATTATTGCTGTACAAACAGTAATCACTTGCATCTTGAATCAATGACTTTTGACTATATATTCTAAAATTACTTCAGCAGATGTAGATATAACAGAAATATTTTGTAAAACTAATTTTGGCAATACTCTTTGTCACTTGACCAATCAAAAATATAAGTATTTACCTGGCACTATGCCAGTTGCCTGTCATAAAATTACAAAAAGTTAGTCTCTTTCCTCAGTAATCTTACAGGAGAGACAACATATTCATTTATAAATCTATAAAGACCATATTTATAGAACATATTTAAGGCAATGATGGATAAAGCATGAAAAATAAATAGAAGTTGAGTTAATCTTTGAAGGAAACCAGAGATTCTAAGTGAATCCATTCTAGGCAATCTATTGTAGGCAATAGAAAAATAATAGCCCAGAGATGGGAGATGGAATGTTATATATGATGAAGAATTAGAAAGCTTTTTTTTCTGGATCATATGTTGTGTATCCTGCTGAAATTATTGGTATCTGGCACACTTGAGGAGTGTCTTTGCTGTTATCTTGGCCTGTAAAGAGACTGCTACTAGGACAGAAAGGATGAGGTAGAATAAAAGTTTCTTGGAGAAAATATGTAGACATTCTGGCACTGTCTAATGTCAACTAACCTCAAGGTTAGGAAAGACCATTTTTATAGGCTGCAGAGCCAGAAATGGTGGGGCCTCCAAAAATATCTGAGTCATTCTTGGCCTAGACTCTTTATTATCTCCATTGATTTGACTACTTTAATCACAGTATCTGGTAATAGACAGTGCTCTCAGAGGAGAGGTCTAAACCTATCAAGGCTATGCAGTCCCCAGAAATAAGCCTCAATCCTTGGTTTCTACACATATGCTTGTTTTCTCTTCTATGTGGGGAGGGCAGAGCTTCCAGTCCTGTGAGTTTAAAAGGTTAGCAGGACACCCTGGAATGACAGTATTCAACAGAAAGGGTTTTGCAACCAATCAAGCATCAATGTGCTGCAGAGCAAAAAATGGCATTGAGGACCCAGCTCAGGAAGAGTTGAGACAGGGTCTTCGTTATAACAAAACCATCACTGGATATAAATTGGATGGCATCAATTCAATGTAGGATCTAAGCTAAGTTTGAGCCTAGCCAATTCAGTGTTCCATAAGTATTGAGCTGGTATTAGAAAGGACATACAAAGATGGCAGAGTAAAAGCTGTTACTTGTTTGAGTTATTGACCACACTCCTCCAAATATTGTAAAAAAAAATGGCTCTAAACAAATTCTGGGGAAGATGAACCCACAAAAAGACAGAGTGAAACAAATTCGTAGCCCAGGACGACCTGGATGGTTGATTGGAAAGGTCAATTGCACCAGGATGGGAGAGGACCACAGTTCAGCTTGGGACCTGCCAGCAAAGTCTGGACCTCAGGGGACTGTCTCATGAGCAGCTGAGGTGATTTCCAGACTTCTCAAAATATAAATGCCAAAAAAAACTTAGAAGGTCAGTGGGAAAGGTCTGTGAACTCAGTGAGAGAGAAAGTCAGTACCAGCCCCAGTCCACATGCAGGCCCGGGGAAGTGGCTGCTTCCAGAGCTCTCAGTCAGCAGATGGAGGGGGAATTATGTGGTTGATCGGAGGGGAACCAGCAATTTCTTTGCAGGTGCTGAGACAGGAATCTCTTACTTTGTTGGGGCTTTGATCTGGGACACAGTTCTAGGTGGTAGTCCTAGGACAAGGCATGGTGAAGCTTGTCGTGGCTGTTGAGAGGGAATCCTCCTCACAGTTTCAAGGCAGAAAAGAGTGCTTGTGGTCACTCATAGACCAGATGACAGGCCAGGAAAAGAGGAAATAACTAGCCCTTGATCATAACACCTTAGAACAGCTGAAATTTATCAGACTGAAGAAGAACTGAAATATCTCTGGAAAAATGCTGCACAAAACCCCTAAAGCTTGGGACAGTACATCCTCCACCCAGGAAGCAGACCTCTACCTTGACAAAGATTTTGATAGTCAAGTAAATGGCTAGGAACATGAGAAAACTGTGCAAAAAAGTCAGACCATAGGTTCTTTCTTTGGTGACAAAGAAGATCAAAACATACAACCAGAAGAAGACAACAAAGTCAAAGCTTCTACATCCAAAACCTCCAAGAAAAATATAAATCAGTCCTAAGCCATGGAAGAACTCAAAAAGGATTCTGATAAATAAGTAAGAGAAGTAGAGTAAAAACTGGGAAGAGAAATGAGAGTGGTGCAAGACATTCATGAAAAATAAGGCAACAGCTTGCTAAAGGAGACCCAAAAAATACTGAAGAAAAAAACACCTTAAAAAATAGCCCAACCCAAATGGCAAAAGAGGTTCAAAAAGCCAACTAGGAGAAGAATGCTTTGAAAAGCAGAATTGGCCAAACAGAAAAAAAAAAGAAGTCCGAAAGCTCACTGAAGGAAATAATTCCTTAAAAATTATAATGAAACAAATGGAAGCTAATGACTTTATAAGAAACCAAAACATTATAAAACAAAACCAAAAGCATGAAAAAATAAAAGACAATGTGAACTATCTCATTGGAAAAACAACTGACATGAAAAAAAACATCCAGGAGAGAAAATTTTAAAATTATTGGACTATCTGAAAGCCATGATAAAAAAAATGACACGAGACATCATCTTTCAAGAAATCATCAAGGAAAATTACCTTAATATTCTAGAAACAGAGGGTAAAATATAAATGGAAAGAATACACTGATCACCTCCTGAAAGAGATCCTCAAAGGAAAACTTGTAGGGATTTTATAGCCAAATTTCACAGTTCCCAGGTGAAGGAGAAAATATTGCAATGAGCCAGAAAAATACAATTCAAGAATTGTGGGAAAACAATCAGTATAACACAAGATTTAGCAGCTTCTATATTAAGGGATCAGGGGGTTTGGAATATGGTATTCTGAAGGTCAAAGGAAATAGGATTACAAGCAAGAATCACCTACCCAGAAAGACTGAGTAAAATCCTTCAGGGGAAAAAATGGAAGTTCAGTGAAATAGAAGACTTTCATGCATTCTTGATGAAAAGACCAGAGCTGAATAGAAAAGAAAAATGTGAATTGGTCTCAGGCCCAGGAATAAATCAAAAAAGATTGATTTTTTTTAATCAAATGAGAAAGATAAAGAAAAAATTGGAAAAGGAAATGGAAGTGATGCAAGAAAATCACAAAAAAGTCCCAATAAATTTATAGAGGAGCACAAAATTAAAAAAAAACCTAAGAAAATAACAACTTATAAGAGAAAGGAGCAAAATCATAGGGATGTGCATGAAAATCTGTTGAAGAGAAGAACTCAATCAAAATTGGTTGAATGGAAAGTGAGGTACACAACTGACTGAACAAAACAATTCCTTAAAAATTGGAATTGGGCAAATTAAAGCTAATGAATTTATGGAACATCAAAAATCAAATCAGAACAATAAAAATAAAAAAATATGAAATCTATTATTAGAAGAACAACTGATCTGGAATATAGATTGAATAAAGATAATTTCAAAATTATTAAACTATATGAAAGCCACAATATGAAATAATCTAGATATAGTTAAAAAATATAATAGAAACATAAGGTAAAACAGAAATTGAAATAATTCACTCAAAAGCTCTTGAAAGAAATCTCAAAATCAAAAGTTCCAAGAATTATTATAAACAAATTCAAGAGTTCTAAAAAGGTCAAGGAGAAAATATTGAAAGCATCCAGAAAGAAACAATTCAAATAAAATGTAGCTAAAGTCAGGATAACACAAGAAGTTTCTACATTAAATGATCAGAGGAGTCTGACTATGATATTCCAGAGGATAAAGGAGTTAGGATTACAAAAAAGAGATAACTAATTAAAAAAAAACCCTAAGCATAAACATTCGGAGGAAAATGTGGACATTTAATTAAATACAAATCTTTCAATCATTCTTGATAAAAACACCACAGCTCAAATACAAGAATCAAGAGAAGCATAAAAAAAAGAATTTGGAAAGATAAAACATAACAGATTCAATATGGTTAAACAATTTACATTCCAATATGGGAAGATGATACTTCTAACTCCTAAGAACTCATGATTAGAGGAATTAGAAGGAATGCAGATAGATAGGGGGCAAGGGTGTGAGTCGAGTATGGTGAAATGATATCTTAAAAAGCAAAATGAAGGGTTGAGAATAAGGGATATATTGGAAGAAAGATGAAGGAGGAAGTAGAGTTGGGTAAACTATCACATATAAAAGAGGTTCAAAAAAGCTTTCACAGTGGATGGGTGGTGGCCAATGCTTGAACTTTATTCTCTTTGAAAATGGATGAAAGAGATAATAACATACACACTCAGCTGGGTACAGAAATCTATTTTATACAACAGGGAATTATGAAGGGAGGGGATAGGAATAAGAGAACAAAAGTGCTAATAGAAAGGAAGACAGATTTGGGGAGGTGATAAATGTAAATTACATCTGAGAAGGGGTAGGTTGAAAGTAGAAAGAAAGAAGACTATCTAGGGTGAATGGAAAGACCTCACCCATCAAATGAAAGGAGATCACAGAGTGGTTTAAATCCTAGAATACTATATTATGTTGTTTACAAGAAACACATTTGAAGCAGAGATACAGACACAGAGTAAAGATAATAGAATGAAGCAGACTCTATTATGTTTCAGCTGTATTGAAAAAAAAACAGGGGTAGCAATCATTATCTCAAAGTGCAAGTGAAAAGAAATCTAATTGAAATAAATAAGTAGGAGAAATAGATTTTGCTAAAAGTTACCATAAACAATGAAGTAATATGGATACTAAACATATATGCACCAAATGGTATAGCATCCTAATTCTTAGAGAACTTAAATTACTTACAAGAGGAAATGCACAGTAAAATGATATTAGTGGGGGACCTCAACTTTCCCCTTTAAGAACTAAATAAATCTGACTAAAACTAAACAAAAAGAAGGTAAGGAGATATATACAAATTTAGAAAAAAATGAATATGATAGGCCTCTGAAAAATGAATGGGAACAGAAAGCAATACGCCTTTTTCTCAGTTATATATTTACCTGAAATAGACCAAGTATTAGGGCACAAAAATCTCACAGCCACATACAGAAAAGCAGAAATATCAAACTCATTCTTTTCAGATCTTAAAGCAACAAAAAATTCATTGAATAAAAATCCAGGAAAACATTAAAAATTAATTGGAAATTGAATGATCTAATTGTAAAGAATTAGTAGGTTAAAAAAAAGAACATAGAAATTAAAAAAAATATTTCATTAAAGAGAATGTGAACAATTAGACAATATACCAAAATTTATGGAATGCAGACAAAGCATTACTAAGGAAAAAATATGTCTAAATCCTTATCAATGAATAGGGCATGCAACAACAACAAAGAAAAATAAAGAAAAAGAACAAGTTAAATTTCCCCAATTAAAAGCCAATTGGAAATTATAAAAAGCAAAAGAGAGTGAAAAAATGGGAAATAAATATATGGAAATATTAAGTAAAAGTAGAAGCTGGTTCTATGAAAAAGCAAATGAAATTGATTTTTTTTGGTTAATTTCATGAAAAAAGAAAGAAGAAAACCAAATTACCAGAATCAAAAATTTAAAAGGTGAATTCACCATCAATGAAGGGGAAATCAAAGCAATTATGAGAAGCTATTTTGCCAAATACATCTCAATAAGCTAACAATTATGCCTGACAATGATAAAAATGTCAATTTTAGATTAACATAAGAAATAGAGTACTTACCTAACTCTATCTCAGCAAAAGAAATTAAACTAGACATAGATGAGCTCCCTAAGAAAAAAAATTCCTAGAACCAAATGAATGTACCTGTGAATTATCTAAACACTTAAATAATAATTAAATTCCTACATTATATAAACTATTTGGGAAAATGAGCAAAGAAATCTTACCAAATTCACTGTAGAACACCAATATGATGCTTATACCTAACCAGAATGAGCTAAAATAAAGAAAAGTATTAGCTAATTTTGCTAACATATATTGATGTAAAAATTTAAAACAAAATCAATAAAGAGATTAAAGCAATGTATCACAAAAATTATAAACCGTGGGCTGGTAAGATTTATGCTAGGAATGCATAACTGGTTCAGTATTAGAAAACTATCAGCAAAATTGGCCATATCATAAAAATAATCATATAATTATCTCATTTGATGAAAAAAAAAGATTTTGAAAAAAGGCAAGATGCATTTCTATTTAAAGCAACAAATCATAGGAATACATGGAGCTTTCCTTAAAACAATAAGTGGTATATAAGATTGTAGATGAAGCAAGGATGCCCATTATTACCATTATTATTCAATATTTTACTAACTGTCAGCAAAAGCAATAAGAGAAGAAAGAGAAATTGAATTTATTAGTATAGGCAATGAAGAAACAAAATTATCACTCTTTTCCAATGATATCAGGATATATTTGAAAAATCCTGTAGAATCAACTATAAAAAATTAGTCGAAATAATAAAAAAAATTAGCAACATGGAAGAAGATAAAATAAAGCCACAAGCATCATCACTATTTCTATATATTAACCAAAATTTCCAGTGTCAAGAAATAGAGTGGATAGAACACTGGTCCTGGATTCCGGAGGACCTGAGTTCAAATCTGGCCTCAGACACATAACACTTACTAGCTGTGTGACCCTGGGCAAGACACCTAACCTCACTGCCCAGCAAAAAAAAAAAAAAAAGAAAGAAAATCTTCATTTAAAATAACCATAGTCTTAGTTTCTTAAAATCTAGCTGCTGCTCAGATTTTTAAAATCTAGCCAATAACTCATTAACATTCAGACTCCTTAAGAGTCTGCCCAATATGATGGATGTTCTAATAAACCTGTCTTTGACTGAAAGAAGGCTTGGATGTAATTCTTTCAGGCAGGATCCTTGTGTTGGTATTTTGGGGTCCCAGCACCCCTAAGCCCCTAAACTTCAGCATTTTGGTGGCCCATATGGGGAAACTGCCTAACCTCGAGTTCTTCTCCAGCCAAAACTGGAAGGTATGTAAGCCTCCCTCCACCCTTCTTTCTTGCTCCGCAGTTGATGGTTGCTCTCCAAGCACCAAGGCTTGGAGGTGCATTTTGGGCAGATAGCTATGAGGCTGTTTCACAATTGGCCTGATGCTGTCAGGCTCTTGGTCCACTGAGTCAGCTCGAGGTCATGGACCGGGCTACGGCTTCTGCAGGATAGAGGACAAAGATAGACTCCCTCTCTGGAAGTGTATGCCCAATTCTGTCAGTTCTCTCAGCACTACAGAATTGGGGGAAACTGCAATTGCTTTTTGATTCCCTGAGGCTTATTACTCCCTTCCCTCTGCACCCCTGAATCCTCCTTTATGGAGGTTACAGGGAAAAGTTAGAACAGCTAATAATATCTTGGCAGATTCTAGAGGTTTTGTGATTGATTATTAAGGAGTTTTGAAACTCCTCACAACCCTGGTCACTCCTTTCTCTCACTCCCTTCTTTTGAGTCAAGAGGGTATGTTTACCCCTCTCATAGGAGAAGAGAGTTTCACCCTTAATCTCTGATAATCATTTAAGATCAGTTGAGCCCCAATAAGGGCCAAAAACCTGAATTAACCTTTTCTGACTGAACTAAAAATGCCTCTCCCTGTGTCAGCAACTATAGGACCAGATGGAACTGATCAGCATTCGTCCTGTTTGTGATCACCAAGCACAGGATACCTGAGACCAGACACTCTCTTGAATAGTGGGAATTTCTTATCTTGGTATCCTGTGGATATATGTTATGTAGGGGAAAGACAGATATCCTGGATCTGTAATTTCAATTGACACTTTGTCAATATTTTTGTATTTACAACCTACTCAACTAAAAAACTTCCTTTCTCACACTATATGTTAAAAAACATATGGAAGCTGTTTTTTTTGTTTGTTTGTTTTGTTTTGTTTTGTTTTTAGTAACAGAGACATCCTGAGTCAGGGTTTAAATGTCCTCCTAAAATTGCTCGAGTCAATCAGAGTTAAACCTCTGATTCCAGGTACATGTGTTAACTTAAGGGAATAAAACAATATGAATTTACTTATCACCTAACTTACTGTCTCTTTAACCAACTTTCAAGTGAACACCCCTCACCTTTGATTTTGCCCTCACCCACTTACCAAAGGTAGGAGGGGAGAGGGCAGCAGCTTGGACCCTGGGGCAACCTTTCTCTGGAAGTATCACCCAGGTTCAGCATATCCTGCTCAAGGTAAAGAAATTGGCCTCTGAACTTGGGTAAGTATGCACCTCTAAATTTGTAGTTTTAACTGTTAATGATGAGATGTTGGTTCTCTATGTAAGTTAATTTGGAAATAAATTTAACAAAATTGAAGTCACTTGATTGGTAATAAATTGGCTTCAAATTAGTGAACTTTTTGTATCAGTTATGTCGAGCAACTTTTCATAATTTAGTTAACACTAAAATAATTTGGCTATTGTTGCTTATTGTTTTAATGTGTAGATTAGCCAAAAAGCTTGTTTGGTTTATGGCTTGCTGAGAATATGTTAAGTGTATAGAAATCTCTAATGACTGGCTTTTTACAGCAGGATAAATTAAATTTGAGATGTAAATCCTGGAAAAGTTTTTCCTAACTGTGATTTCCTAAACGGAAACTTGTTTTGTGAGGTAAAAGCTCATAGGATTTCATTTTGAGTTGTTATGATGAACCACAATAATCCATTGAGAATCAGTAATCCACCTTCTGAGAGAAATGCCTCAAGCTACTCAGAGAATGTGATACTGGTGGGAAATCAGCACTGGGAAAAGCTGAGAGGACAATTTTATTCTCAGTGGAAAATGGGATCCTCCTGGCTCAGTTTTCCCATTACGTACCTTTGAAAAGGAATGTGACCCACCTTGCTATTCCTGAGTCTGACTATAAGGTGTATTTGATACTGCATGGCTGGAAAACTGAATTATCTGAACCCAAACAGAGATGTGGATGTTTTATCCTGTCATATCTGGGCCCTGCAGTGTTTTCTGTCAGATTTGTGTCTTCCAGACTACAGGCCATTCACCTACAGTTGGTAGCAAACAGCAGGTACTGGCCAACGTCTCCCTATTATTCCCTAGATGCAGCCTGTGTTCTGTTCCGGCCAACTTCCTCTTTGGGTACCCCTTAACGCAGGGATAGCTCTATGCCCCTTGCTAGCAGGAAGCAGTTTCAGAAGCCAAGATCTTCGCCCTTTATAGCAAAAAATTTCAGTCCCATTTGTTTGAGGGGGAAATGAGGAGTTGGGATCTGGACCCCAGAAAGGAAAAACCCTGGACTTTCCCAGAAGGCCACATCTCTGGCATTTGCCAGAGGCTATAATCCCATCAACTGGCCTTTCATTGTGGCTACACCCAATCTCCCCTCCATTGTCTTACCTCCTTAAAGCCCCAAGCCATTTCCCACTCTTAATCCTAGCTAGACTCCATTCTCCCATAGCCTTGTGGTCCAGGTCCCAAGTGTTCTTTTCATTCCAGTTTACTGGCCCCTCCCATCCAGATCCTCCTCAGACCCCTCCTCCAGTCACCTCAAACTATTTGGCCACTCCTAGATCCCTCCCACAGTCTTTCTGAATATAAGGTCCATCTTGTCACCATTAAAGTGCTTAGATACTTAAAATCTAGCCACTGCTCTGATTTTTAGAAGCTAGGCACTAGTTCACTAATGTTCAGACTTCTTAAGTGTCTGCCTAATATGACAGATGTTCTAATAAACCTTGTCTTTGGCTGAAAAAAAATACCTGTAGATAATATAAAATAATTAAAATTATATCTATCATGAAAAAAACAAGAAGTATATCAATATGACAATAAAACATTATTCACACAAGTACAGTCAGATCTCTAAATAATTAGAAAAATATTAATTTCTCATGGGTAGGTTAAGTCGATATAATAAAAATGACTTTACCCAATGTAATTTACTTATTTAGTTCTATAGCAAACTACCAAAAAGGCTTTTTATTTTAAAGAACTTGAAAAAATATTACAGTTCAACTGAAAGAACAAAAGGTAAAGAATATCAAGAAAATCAATGAAAAAAATGTAAAGGAAGATGGCTTAGCTATAAAGATCTCACATAGTATTATAAAGTGGTAACCATCAGAAAAAATGCATCTGGCTAAAAAATAGAGTAGTAGATAATTGTAATAGATTAGGTGCATAATGCACAGTAGTAAATAACCAAAGTGATCTATAGAGTAATTAGAGAACTGAAATAGATTTTTAAGACTATAAGTCATTCTCCAGCTGAGAAATGGTCAAAGGATATGAAAAGGCAGTTTTTACATAAAGAAATTGAAGCTATCTATAGTCATATGAAAAAGTGCTCTAAATCATTGATTAGACAAATTCAAATTAAAACAACCTTGAGGTACCACCTCACACCTATAAGATTGGCTAATATGACAGAAAAAGGAAAATGTTAAATGTTGGACAAGATGTGGGAAAATTGGAACATCAATGCATTGTTGGTGGAGTTGTGAACTTATCCAACCATTCTGGAAAGCAATTTGGAACTAAGCCCAAAGGGCAACCAAACTGTGCATACCTTTTGATCCAGTAATAACACTACTAGGTCTGTATCCCAAAAAGATCATAAAAAAGGGAAAAGGGTCCACATGTACAAAAATATTCATAGCAGCTCTTTTCATGGTGGTAAAGAATTAGGAATTGAGGAAATGTCCATCAATTGGGGAATGGATGAACACACTGGTTTACGAATGTAATGAAATACTATTATGTTATAAGAAATGATGACCTGGTGGTTTTCAGAAAAATCTGGATTTACATGAACTGATGCTGAGTGAAGTGAGCAGAACAAGGAGAACATGTACACAGCAACGGCAACATTGTGTAATGATCAACTATGATAGGATTAGCTCTCTCTTCCCAGCAATACAATGATGTAAGACAATTCCAAAAGACACATAATGGAAAATGTTACCCAAATCCACAGAAAAAGAAAATTATAAAGTCTGAATACAGATCTCTCTCTCTCTCTCTCTCTCTCTCTCTCTCTCTCTCTCTCTCTCTCTCTCTCTCTCTCTCTTTGTCTCTTTCTCTGCTTTCTCTTTTTTATGGTTTTCCCTTTTTGTTCTGATTCTTCCTTCGTCACATGGCTAATTTGGAAATTTGTTTAACATGCTTGCGAATGTACAACCTACATCAGATTGCTTGTTCTCTTTGGGAGGTGGTAGGAGATGAAGGGACGGATAAAAATTTGTAACTCAAAATCTTTAAAAAATGAATGTTGAAAACCATTTTTATATGTAATCGGAAAAAATAAATATAAAGTGGGAAAAAAGTTGATAACTTTGCCAAAAAATGCAGATAGGTTTGCTTCATTGAAAGCTTCTGTTATAGTATAATGGATATGACAAACTTTAGTAATATCTACGCTGGACATTCCATACTCCAGTGCAGCTGCATTTCCTGTTTCTCCAACACCTGCTCCTAAAATATGTGTTCCCAACACTGTGTCTGTTGATTTCTGCCCAGGGTTCTTCACCTTGCCATCTGGGTCAGCAACCATCTTTGCTCTGCTTTTGGCAGCAAAAGGAAACTTTTTAAACTTCGTACTCAGTTTGCTATTCTTTCAATTGCTCTTCTGAATTGCCAATCAATGCAACTTAAAGCTATGTATAGATCCCTAAAGACACACAATTATAGTCAATGTGGACAGCATCATCATCAATCTTTTCATACAGATAATGCCTTCTCCTGCATTGTGAGCTAACATGGAGCCAGCAATTACATCTCCAATAGCATAAATATTTGACTTTGGACTTGGAATCCAGTATTGACTAAGATTCAACCTTTGGGATCCAACTCAATTTCAAATTCTTCCAGTCCCAAATTTTTGGTAAAGTATCTTTGCCTAAAACAAATCAAAAGTAAATCCCAAATGATAACTTCAGATTTCCCACTAGAAGCAGCTTCAATAACTACATCAAAATTTACATCCGGTTTCTTGATAGTCTCTGTAATTTTGGCATTCAGTTTAAATTTAAATCTATATTTTTGAAGGATTTGTTTTAAACTTTTAGAGATCTGTATGTCAATTTCCATACCACCAACACTGCCAAAGAATCCAACTATTGTCACATCTGTACCAACTTATTGCCAAACTGAATCTAATTACATATCTATTACTTCTGCAACAAAGATAACCATCTTTTCTGGAATATATTTTAAGGGAAAAACACTTATAAATGACAAGATTGTTAGATGACATAATTGTATTTTCATCAATTGTGATTCCAGGTAATTGATCAAAATTTAAACTTGTGACTTTGAGAATGTTCTTTGTTTTAATAACCGTAGAGCTGGCATTGGATTTTACTGCTATGACCTCTTTTTTGCCCAATATTTTTCCCCATTCTGAACTGTAGGTCAACTCATTTTTCTTAAACAAATAAGCAATTGCACCAATCAAAATCATTATTCCTCTACTCATATGCTCTATCATCTCTAAATTCAAGTGAATTTCTTAAATTTCAATTGTTTCTAGATGCAAAATGTTTGTGAGACAAATGGCAAAAGTGCCAATTATTCAAAAAAGGCTGAGAAGGAATTCAGTCAACACTCAAACTAGTTTCATCAATTGTTTCGATTTTTTTCAACATAAATTGTCTAAAAGATGAGTTGAGCAACTTTAATAGTAGTAAAATATTCTACAGGACCAGAACCACTGACAATTTCATTGATATGAGTCAATCAATTTGCATAAGTCCTAAGGGGAACTGAAATGACCACAGCTGGGCAGGGCACAGGCCTTATAGCTCTATTTTCACATTTTTATCTTTTTTGACCTCTCTCCCTTGGGCTTTTACCTCCCAATGCTTCCACACCTTTACCAAAGGCTCAGAGTGCTGCAAGTGTGTATCCAGTCTGAACTTGTATTATTTAAAACAGACAATGGCTTAAGGCAATGGCTCACAAACTTTTTAGTCTCATAAAGACTTTACAATATTAAAATTATTAAAAATAGTCCAAAGAACTAGGTAGGTGAATCTTGGTTTTAGTCCTAGCTCCTTTGCCTTCCGGAATATAATTTTTCATGACCTCTGTTCTTTTAATATCGCAACTGCTAAGTCCTGTGCAATCCTGATTTTGGATCCTCAATATATGAATTGTTTCTTTCTGGTCACTTGCAGTATTTTTTTTCCCTTCACCTGATTATTCTGTTATTTTTCTATAACATTTCTTGGACGTTTTGTTTTGGGATCTCTTTCCTGACATGATCAGTGGATTCATTTAATGCCTATTTTGTCCTCTGGTTCCAGGCTATCAAGGCAATTTTCCTTAATACTTTCTTGAAAGTTGCTAAGTCCTCCTTTTGATTATGGCATTCAGGTAATCCAATGACTCTGATATTTTGTCTCTCTTGCATCTATCTTCCAGGTCAGTTCTTTGTGTGTGTGTGTGTGTGTGTGTATGTGTGTGTGTGTGTGTGTGTGTGTGTGTGTGTGTGCACGTGCTTTCTGTTTTATTTTTTTTCTATGAGGTATTTTATATTTTTTTTCACTCTTTTGAATTTGATTGAGTCATCATGTCTCAGAATCATTATCTTCCACTTGCCCAATTCTAACTTTTAAAGAGTTGTTTTCCTTAATTAGCATTTTTATTTCATTTTCTATTTGGCTAATTCTACTTTTTAAGAAGTTTTTTTTCAAAGCTGTTGACTATTTCTCATGATTCTCTCACATCAGTCTCATTTCTTTTCCCAATTTTTCTTCTACCTCACTTTTATAATTTTAAGATCCTTTTTGAGCTCTTCCATTATGCTGAGACCACTTCCCTCTTTTCTTTGAGGTTTTACACATAGACGTTTTCACATTATTACCCTCTTTTGAGTTTGTGTCTTGATATTCCCATCATCATAATACCTTTCTATGGGAAGAATCTTTTTTGTTGTTTTTTGCTCATCTTTTTCCCTTTTTTTTCCTTTCTTTTATTTTTTTCCCTTTTTGATAAAGTGATCCAGGTTAAGTGACTTGCCCAGGGTCACACAGCTAGTGTGTTAAGTGTCTGAGGCTGGATTTGAACTCAGGTCCTCCTAACTCTAAGGCCAAATCTCTATTCACTGTACCACATAGGTGCCCCCTTTCTTCTAAATTTGAAATCTGTTCCTCCAGTGGAAGGGGTACTCTCTCCGGCATCTGGGCCCACTGGCTGCAGACCCTGGCTGTTTACCTCCTGCTGCAGTGATGTTGCCCTGAATTCCATGGGTGATATTTGTTTCCAGTACTGCAATGATGGGGTGCTGTGGGGTCGCTGGCACTATGCCTTGGGAGTCTGGCAGCTTACCTTTTGCTAAGCCAGGGTCCTAGTATTGATGTCTAGCATGTGCTGAGGTCAATGGGGGTGTTTCTGCATTTCCCTTGGTGTGTTCTGAAGTACGTGTCTATCTGGCCACTGGTAGCTGCCTGTTTGTCCAGGAATATATGGAAGCAGGTGGAGGTCTGGCTGCTGGAAGCTGCCTGTTTGCCCCGAGCTATGCTGAGGCACATGGAGGATCCTGGTGTTGGTGTTTCCCTGCTTGGCCTTAAAGATTGTTTTACCTTGACTTTTTGCTGGTTATGTTACTCCAGGATTTGTTTGGGGTGCTATTTTATTGCGGTATGGAACCAAGCATGGGAGATACATTGTGATTTATTGTTTACTCCACCATTTTGCTCCTGGAAGTAAATTAGAGTAAATCCTTTGTAAGTTTCTCTAGTTATAGGGGTCTCCCATCCAGTATTCAAAGACCTTGGTGATTTTGGCAATCTCATTCATCAACAACATCTTTTTTATTTTTAATATAAATTTATTCATTTTTAGTTTTCAACATTTACTTCCACAAAAATTTTGAATTCCAAATTTTCATTGCATCTCACACCTCCCCCCACCCCAAGATGGCATGCATTCTGAATACCCCTTCTGCTAGTCTGCCCTCTCTTCTATCTCTCCTCCCCCTTCTCTTATACCCCACACCTTCTATTTTCCTGTAGGGCAGGATATACTTCTGTACCCCATTTGCCCTATTTCTTATTTCCCAGTTGCATGTGAAAATATTTTCTTTAAATATGTGTTTTTAAAGCTTTGGGTTCCAAATTTTCTCCCTTCCTCCCTCCCCATCCACACTCATTGAAAAGGTAAGCAACTCAATATAGGTTATACATGCGCAGTTAGGCAAAACACATCCACAGTAGACATGTTGTGAAAAACTAAATCTATTTCTCTTAATCCTATCCTGCCCCCCCCATTTATTCTATTCTTTCTTTTTACCGTGTTGCTCCTCAGAAGTATTTGCTTCTGATTACAACCTTTCCCAATATGCCCTCCTCTCTATAATACCCCTGCTCTCTTGCCCCCCCCATGTTCCTGTAGGGTAAGACAGATTTCCATACCCAATTGAATGTGTATGTTATTCCCTCCTTAAGCCAAATCCTATGAGAATAAGATTCACTCATTCCCTCTCACCTTCCCCATTTCCCTCCACTGTAAGAGCCTTTTCTTTTCTGTTTTCTTCTTCTCCTAGTATACTCCTTTTTCATCCCTTAATTTTATCCTCCAGATATGACCCTTTAATCTTCAACTCACCCTGTTCCCTCTATCTATCTATCCATCTATCTACTATCTATCTACTATACATACATATATTTTTTTCCTCCAACTACCCTAATACTGACAAAGGTCTCATGAGTTATAAATATCATCTTTCCATGCAGGAATGTAAACAGTTCAACCTTAATAAGTCTCTTATGATTTCTCTTTCCTGTTTACCTCTTCATGTTCCACTTGAGTCTTGTATTTGAAAGTCAAATTTTCTATTCAGCTCTGGTCTTTTCATCAAGAATGCTTGAAAGTCCTCTATTTCACTGAATGACCATTTTTTCCCCTGAAGGATTATACTCAGTTTTGCTGGGTAGGTGATTCTTGGTTGTAATCCTATCTCCTTTGCCCTCTGGAATATTATATTCCATGCCCTGTGTCCTTTAATGTAGAAGCTGCTAAATCTTGTGTTATCCTGATTGTGTTTCCACATACTTGAATTGTTTCTTTCTGGCAGCTTGTAATATTTTCTCCTTGACCTGGGAACTCTGGAATTTGGCTACAATATTCCTAGGAGTTTTCCTTTGGGGATCTCTTTCAGGAGGAGATCGGATTCTTTCAATTTCTATTTTGCCCTCTGGTTCTAAAATATCAGGGCAGTTTTCCTTGATAATTTCTTGAAAGATGATGTCTAGGCTTTTTTGATCATGGCTTTCAGATAGTCCAATAATTTTTAAATTCTCTCTCCTGGATCTATTTTCCAGGTCAGTTGTTTTTCCAATGAGATATTTCACATTTCTATTTTTTCATTCTTTTGGATTTGTTTTACAGTGTCTTGATTTCTCATAAAGTCACTAGCTTCCAATTGCTCTATTCTAATTTTTAAGGAAGTATTTTCTTCAGTAAGCTTTTGGACTTCCTTTTCCATTTGGCCAATTTTTCTTTTTAGGGCATTCTTCTCCTCATTGGCTTTTTGGACCTCTTTTGCCATTTGGGTTAGGCTATTTTTTAAGGTGTTTTTTCTTCAGTATTTTTTTGGGTCTCCTTTAGCAAGCTGTTGACTTGTTTTTCATGATTTTCTTGCATCACTCTCGTTTCTCTTCCCAGTTTTTCCTCTACTTCTCTTACTGGCTTCTCAAAATCCCTTTTGAGCTCTTCCAAGTCCTGGAACTGATTCATATTTTTCTTGGAGGCTTTGGATGTAGGAGCTTTGACTTTGTTTTCTTCTTCTGGTTGTATGTTTTGATCTTCTTTGTCACCAAAATAAGATAATGTACTCTGACTCTTTTTGCACTGTTTGTTCATGATCCAGCCAATTACTTGAGTTTTAAACTCTTTGTTCAGATAAGAGTCTGCTTCCAATGTGGAGAATGTAGTGTCCCAAGCTTCAGGGGTTTGTACAGCTGTTTTCAGAGATACTTGTAGGGACCTGCAAATTTTTAGTTCTTCCAAGGTGGTATGATAAGGGGCAAGGTGTTTACTCCTTTCCTGGCCTGTGCTGCGGTCTATTAGTGACCACAAGCACTCCTTTCTGTCTGGGAACTGTGAGGAAGGTTTCCTCTTCACAGACACTACAAGGTCTACCATGCCAGTGCTCTTCCTTGCTCCAGGACTGCCACCCAGAACTGTGACCCAGATCTAAGCACAGACAAAGCAAGAGATTCCCGCCTCAGCACTGGCAAAGAGATCCCTACATCCCTCTCTGATCAGCCACTCAATTTCCCCCCTCAGTCTGTGGGTCAGAAGCTCAGGACACAGCCACAGCCCCAGGGCCTGCACTCTGCCCTCTATGCTCTGGAACTGGATCTGATACCCCACGCTCTTCTCTCAGCACCGCAGAATTAGACTGTTCCCACTGAACTTCTCAGTTGCCTTTGGCATTCATGGGTTGAGATGTTGGAAACCACAACAGCTGCCCATGATTTAGTCCTTTGAGGCCTGCTCCAAGTTGGCTGTGGCCTGCACCCCCACACCACACTGCCTGATGCGATATACCTTTCGGATCAACCATCCAGGTTGTCTTGGGCTGGAAATTTGCTTCACTATGTCTTTTTGTGGGTTCTGCTGCTTTAGAATTTGTTTAAAGCCATTTTTTATAGGTATTTGGAGGGGTTTGGGGGAGAGCTCAAGTCACTGCTTTCACTCCGCCATCTTGGCTCCATCCCCCAGAAATCAATCATCAACATCTTTAAGACATTGAACAACTTATAGGCTCTTGAAAAAAATCCTTGGCCTAATTTATTAATTCATTATCAATATAATAGAAAAAGAATAATTTCTCTCTGCTGTAAAGTGGATTAAATCTCCTTTGGATTAAACAAATTTTGGGGGGCAGCTGGTGGTTCAGTGGATAGGGCACCGGCCCTGAGGTCAGGAGGACCTGAGTTCAAATGCAGTCTTAGAACAAACACTTGACACTTACTAGCTGTGTGACCCTGGGCAAGTCACTTAACCCCAATTGCCTAAAAGCAAAAAAATAAAAATAAATATATTAAGCAAAATTTTAAATCTCATGTGTGACTTTACCACTGTCAGGTAATTTAAAATATTTATTTGTACATATTTCAAGATTCATTTAAAGTCATAAATTTATCTGGTCTGTGTAAAATATTGTAAAATATGAAATAGTAGTTCATGAATTATGAAATAGCATTTCCATCCCCAAATGGATCTAGAGTTAACAACCTGCCCAGACTGCATGGATTATATATCTTCTATGTAGTTGATAGCAATCATTCTTATGTGTTGTTTTTTACTGGGGCATTTGTGCTTCTATTACACTGGTTTTAGGCCACAGTTCTTATTAAACACAACAGTGTAAAAAGGGTCAGTTTACGAATAAAGAAAGGAATCCTAAAGAAAAAATCAATGGAAACCTCACTTATTTCCTTGCCCAAAAGCAATGATGAGGTAAGAAAATGTAGAAGTTTTGACAGAACTCCAAATCAATTATGAATGGTCATAATGCCTTGTGTTTATGCTGCAGAAAGGGAGATCTGTGCTAAATGCTAGGGATAAAACAGAAGGAAAAAATACTTTCTTCTCTCAAGCAACTAATATACTAATGGAGAGAATGAAGTACACATAAAGGAGCTGGAAGGTATATGAGTATAGATGGGATGGAGGTCTCTAAATTTGAATTGTTTCTTTCTGGCCACTTTCAATATTTTTTTCCTTTGACCTGATTATTCTGTACTTTTCTATAATATTTCTTGGAGATTTTATTTTGGGATCTCTTTCCTGATATGATAAATGGATTCTTTTAATGCCTATTTTGCCCTCTGGTTCCAGGCTATCAAGGCAGTTTTCCTTAATAATTTCTTGAAAGTTGCTGTCCAGGTCCTCCCTTTGATTATGCTTGTTGACATGCTTTTGAAGTTCAGAGAAATTCAACAACATGGGTGTTAAGGATGAAAATGAAGAGGGATTTGTCTGGACGCCTCTACAAAATAGAACTCTGGGGAGAATCAACTAATAGGAAGGAGGAGTTAGGACTTGACTGGGGTAGAGGGTGAGATAACTAATGGTGAGTGAAATAAAGAGATAGTAGTGTATTCCAAGGTAAAGAGACCTCAAATGCTTAAAGAAGTTGTATGATGACCCTATAGCAGAGGGGTTATACATTGAAATCCAGAGGAATTCAGGAAAAGGGCCAATTCCACAGTGGTGGGGAGGTGATTTCTCTGTACTTGATGTCTCCATTTTTATATTTCAAAACAACTGGTCAATCTCTACTTCCTTTTATATTTAGGCATCTTGTGTGGCCAGAATTTTTTTTTCTTAAAAAATAACAAATGATATGTAGTTCAGCAAAACCCCTATACTTCTGTATGATTTCAATCAAGATTATTTTGTACCCCAAAATATTTATACTTTATTTTAGAGAACAATAGGATAATATATAGATATGTACCTAGACAAAGATATATAATACATATTATAAAATAATATTGTATAATATAATATAATTAACAAAACATGACATGAAACAATGCATATGGCATGATACTACCTAATCCAACAAATATGATAATATAATCTTTAAGATAGATGTAGATATAATAATAATTTTATCATTATAGTAGCATTTTCTCTCCCAGGATTGTTGTGAAGATCAAATTGAATTAATATCTACAAAGTGATTTGCAAGCATTGAACCATTAAATAAGTGCTAGCTATAATATAATTAATTTTTATTGGTACTATATATTATGAATTTTAAAATACCATTTTGAGGGGTCTATAGGCTTCCTCAGACAAAATAAAGGATCCATGACATAAAAACAGTTAAGAATTCAGAGTCTAGATAAACTCTTTTTATTTTACAAAGGAGGAAACTAATGTCCAGAGAGGAATTGTGACTTATTCAAATTCATTTTATTTACTCATATGTTAAAGTGACTGAGTTGATACTTCAACACAGGTTTTCTGCTTGCACATTAATCACTTGTTTCATCATTACATTGCCTCTTAAACTGGGAGTTCATATGTAATCCTTAGATCAAAAGATCAATTTTAGGGTACTCTTTCCTTATTGCCAGGTATTGATTACACAATGCTGCCCACCTGCATGAGGCTTGGGCCAGAGTTGGTAATTGTGAAAGAGAACAGAGATACTAGGGTTTTCAGATTTTGTAAGTTGCAGAATTAAGACGGATGATGCAATATTCCAATTTTTCTTCAGGTTACTGAAAGCAGAGAAAAATTCTGGGAAGAAGGTGATATGAGAGGAACTGACAAGCTCTATCATGTCCTTCTCCCTAGGTTGCTATTTTAGAGACTTCAAGGAATCCCTTGCAGGAGATCTGAGAAACTTTCTCTTGTTTGAGCAGAATTATATTGCTACCAAAGTCAATGTTGCTTTTCTCTGTGTTGTCTGGAACATATTATATTGTGTATACAACCTCTGATTCCTTTTTTACTACTGACTTGGATAAATGGGTTCATTTACAATTTGTTATTTGTTTTCATTGAGGAATTGGCATCTGGTGGAAAGGAAGTCAATCCTCAGATATTGAACTTAGGGAACTCCTTCCATATTAATAGAAGTAATGAAGAGTTTGGTCTAAACCTTAAAACTATTTCCACTAAATTAATAATAGTTAAGGGAGAATACAGATATGAACTCCCCTCTTACCAATGAGAGCAGAGTGGTTATTCTCTGTCTGATTCTCCTGTTTCCCTTCATAGCAGGAATCAAAATCTCCCCAGGATAAGGGTTAGGGCAGGAGAAACTAGAAATGTTTATTCATTCCTCCCTGTGAGCCACATCTAGTTAGACCCATGTGTACTTAAATAATCTATATGAGCAAAAACAACAGAAGCCTATTACACATAATTTAGTAGCTCTTAGTAGTCTCAGGTAATAGTACCACAAATACAGATTGAATCATTAAATAAAAATAATTTAATTTCAGGGTCAGGTATAAATCACCACCCACCCAACCTATTAAATCATGCTAATGCTAAAGACTTAACTTTATTTCATATATGGTAATTACTGTCCTCCCTTAACATATCCACCATTACACCTACCACATTTAGATATGTTTATAATATATGAGAAATCTCAATATTATTTACGATTTTACACGAACTCTTAGAAGACAGACACTATAAGTCCTAAGCCTTTTGAAATACATTTATTTAAGTGTTTTGAACAAAATGAAGGCTTGATAATTTCCTAATGATTTTCTAATAATTATCATGCCAGTTTGGGGCAACAGCCTTCTTTTGTGTCTGTGTTTGCATTCTCCTGTTTGGGAAAAATGAGCAGTATAGTCTTATGGACCAAAAACATTATACATAGACCCAGAGGAACTAGGTTTAAATTTCAACGACATCATTACTACTTTTATGGCTTTGAAGAAGTTATTTTACCCTATTGGGCCTCATTTTTTTTTTGCAAGTATAAAATGAAATTGTACCACATGATATCTGAAGTCTTAATCCTTCATTCCTAAAATATGTCCTTTGGAAGGTATCATTCTTAAAAGTTTTCACGAAATTACTCAAGTATCCATGCATGTAAACACCTGAAATGCGAATTGAAGCCATTTTCTTTGATTTTAAATAAAAAGTCAACAACCGTAACTAATAAAGACTGATGCTGAAGTCAATGTCTCTAATTGGTGCATGAAATCATCAGTGCCTTTAAAGGAAATCACCTGACAATCTTTTGTTAACATGTGCAGTAGCATATTTGAGCTAATGCTTCTGTTTATAGTGCAATCAGACTTATTTAAGCCCATTATGTTATACTTCATTTTGAAAAATTGTGTTTCTTATTTTTATTAATATTTTGTATATAATTTTGATACTTTGATCATAAAAGGTAAAGCAAAAGGAATAATAAAAAAATAAGTATTTTTATTTCAAAATTAATCAAAATACAATGAAAGAAGTATTATGTGGTGTTGCTATTAATGAATTTGATATATACTTAATTTGAAAAGAGAAATGAAAGACAAAACCAAATCTCTAGACCTTGTCATATATTAGAGATACATGACCTTTAGTAAAATCCACTTTTGATGGAGTGATTACAAAGTTCTTTTGTGTTGATGTTTTGTATAAAGTTTGAAGAGCTTGCAATGTAATATCAATGGGCTTATGATGCAGTTGAGCAAATAACATGTTGGATATGTAGTCAAAGAATGGGATCAAATCACAATTCTACTATGTAATACCTGTGTGATATCACCTTGGGCAAGTCACTTTTTCTCTATATGTTTGTTTATCCATAAAATGAGGTTGAAGCAAATGCTTTCTAAGGTACAACACTATTATTAAGATTATGTCTCACTAGCTCTTTTCCTTGTTACCAAAAATGATTATCTATTGGAACTTAGATGACAAAGATGAAGGGAAACCATGGATTTTAAAGCCTATGTTCAAAATACTAGCTTTCAGAAGCAAAAACAAAAGAGCAGTCAATATTATATTATCAGCATCATGTGTATTGGGTATTAGGAGTAATGTAGGTAGGCACCGATATGTACTTTATTATTAAACAATGTCTTAGAAAAACATCAATGCACCTCAGTTATTGACTTACCATTTAAAGTTATTGATGATGTGTATAATGCATTCTTTGTACTTATTTCCTAACCCCCACTCCTAGTGTCACATTGAATAGTGGATTTGGTACAAAACAACCCCCCCCCCGAAAGTTTATGATGCACTTTCCTACAAGTATAAAAGTTATTCCAAGAATGCTGCTAGGATGCCATAGAAACAGGCTATATTTTAGTTCCTCTGAAGTACAAAAGGCATTCTCCAGTCAAGGAGGGAAAGAGGAAACACAGAAGCCAAAATAGTCTTCTTCCACAATCCCTCACATCCAACACACAAATGTGCATACGTTAATGTACACACACACACACACACACACACACACACACACACACACACACACACAATTCCTTCTCAAGGGTTGGGTTGGAAAACACTCATCCTAATTTCTAGGTGTTAAATTCCTTGATCCTGAATTGAATTGCAAATTTATAGGTTTGCAGGGCAAAACCTCCTCAATCACTCTGAACATTCTCAAGTTCATACAGTAGCTTTAAAGGACACATAAATTGATCACAAGATTTTCCCCCATCCATGCTTATTCTAAAACTTATGATTAATTGATTCAATATCAGTATTATACTGTGGTTAGGGTATTAAGGCTTAATTAACATATAGCTACTTATTGTAAATGAGGTGATTGGTTTACTCAATTGATTCTCATTGTTATGTATGAAGGGATATATTGTCAGACTTGAAAAAGGTATTAGAAATCATTTGGTTTAAATTCTAACCCTTTCATTTTACAAATGAGGAAACAGAAATTTAGAAATGAACAATGGCTGGTCCAAAGTGATCCTTCAAGGTAGCAACAGAGTGGGGCCTAAACACCTAGTCTTTCACATTTCCCACCATAATTGTTGCCTCTAGACAATGGGCTTGATTTCTTGTCAATATCATTAAGAAGAAGCAAATAAAATTAAATTAAAAGAAAACAACTTTAACACAGTCTAAACTTGAATTTCACTTTCCCCTTGACTTTGTGTATATCTATAGCACAGTGTATCACAGACTTTTGGGGGACTGGCTTCTATCAACTATATTATTTTAGTAAGTATTCATCTCTAAAAGCTAATTAATTCTGTCTTCTTAATTGATTTCAACTGATGATCATGAGGGAAACATACAACAGGAAGCACAGCAGTGGTGATTATGCACTAGAGTACAAGAAAAACACCTCTCAGGGCCTCTGGGTTAGTGCAAGACTTTGAATGGAAACTTTTTTTTAAGTGTGCAAAAATTTTTATGAATATTTTCTCATTACAACTTTATAACAACTCTGGGAGGTAGGTGCTAATGTTATTCCCCTTCATTTATAAAACAAAGCAAGAAAGAGGTAAAATTATTTAAGTCACACAGCCAGTAAGTGTTTGAGATGTAATTTGATATTTTCTTTTCTTTTTTTGCTGAGGCAATTGGATTTAAGTGACTTGCCCAGAGTCACACAACTAGTGAGTTATATGTCTGAGGATTGATTTGAACTCAGGTCCTCCTGACTCCAGGGCTGGTGCTCTCTCCACTGTGCCACCTAGCTACCCTATTGAGACTTGATTTGAACTCATTGTCCTGACTCCTGGTCCAGTATTCTATGCACTGCACCACCTAGATACAAATAAATTAAGTGAAGGTATAAATTTTATACCACATGGTTCAAACTCCGTTGAATATCCACCATGTGAAAGGAACCATATAAGATATTTTGGGAGTAATAAGACTTAGCTCCTTTCTTCAGGAACCTTGCATCAAATATCAGTGATGATGCACATATGCAATAGATTCAGAAAATAATCATAGTCAGAGATTTATTGAAAAGAACTGAAATACTTTAAGAATTATTTACTGTCTTTAGTCAAATAATTTTTTTTCAGATGACAATGATAAAATGTCATTTCAGTTAATTTGGAAGACTTCTTATACTCTATGAAATTGAGAGACAAAGTTGCCTATAGACTACAGCATTAGACCTAGAGTCAATAAGACCCGGTTCACATCTCCCTCCAAGGTACAATATCTTTTTTGACCACAAACAAGTTTCATAACTTCTCTGAATCCTGTTATTCTCATCTGTAAAACTAAGTTAATGAACCTCATAGTTTGTACCCAACAATTATTGTGGGAGTTGAATGGCATAATGCATGTAAAGCATTTTATAAAATTTAAAATGCTGTATTAATATGTTATTATTTTAAGCACTTAAGCAGATTGCCATCTGCCTATAGATAGGCATTTATCCAATAGATAAACTGTGGATCTATGTTGTATTGGCATATAAAGTGAAACCAATCAGATAGCATTTGTAGTCATGAACAGTCTAACAGAATTATTACTCTTAGAGGTTGTACTAAGGTGATTTTTTTATTACTAGACTCTAAATGATATATTGGTTTTAGATGTTTCATAACCTCAAGTAAATGAAAGAATAATGTCACCATAGTATATATATATATATATATATATATATATATATATATATATATATATATATATATATATATAATATATATATATATATATACACACACACACACACATATACGTATATTATATATATATACATATATATATATATATATATACATATAGTATCCAACAAATAATGAATAGAATTCATATTGGGCTTTTTTTAAAAAAATCTAGCTCATTTAATCCTCACAATCACATTGGGAGATAAGTTCCATTATTATCTCCATTTTGCAGATGACCAAACTGAAACAGGGCACTGTTAAGTGATAGTCCAAGGTCACACAGCTAGTATGGGCCTGAGGGCAGATTTGAAGTCAATTCTGCCTAAGGCCAGAACAAACACTCTTTTGTTCTACTTCCTCTTCCTGCCCCATCATTCTCAAGAACACAAGATCTTTGCAGACAGGGACTGTTTTACTCTTAATTTCAGGGCTTAGGATAGAGTCTGACACATAACAATCATTTAATAAATGCTTATTAATTTATTTTTAACTCTTTGAATATGATCATCCATTTACTCTCAAAGAATATTTCTGCATCAATTCTATTTATTTTTACTTCTATATTTATAGACATGTCATTGAGAACTTCACAGATTTTTCTATGGCTGTTCAAGCAGAGGCTCACAATTCTCATGTTCATCTGTTTAAGCATTTTATCTGACCTATAACTCTTTTTGCTGCTAGCCAAATGCTCTGTCTTGGTACTTCTCAATGGTACTACCTACCCCTTGTTCTAATCCTACTGGTATCTACCTACCATATCTATAGGACTACCTCTCTCTTTGTTGGAGCTTCCAACCTTTCTCACTTTACAAAGGTACCTTAGGATTCAAAGGATGTTTCATTCAGTTATCAATTAAACAAATTTATATTCAAATCTAGGCAAATTCTATTGGGAATAAAAATATATACAAATATAAGTGAATGCAAGTTTTTTTTTCATGTATTTATAAGGAAAAAGTCAATATAGAAAGTAATATGAAGTAAAAGAATCAGAATGCTAATATAATATCTGGTCAATGATGCAAATCAAGCTCTTTTAATTTTTTTGTCAGCTCATGGCTTGGCCAGATTCTCCCTTTGCCACCAGCCATGTACTTATTGAGCACCACAGAGCTGCCTTACATATGTTCCTACATCCTGAATTTCTAGTAGTGGATTGCCAGAATTGTCCTAGGATGCTCAGCCTATTCTCTCTCCAGCTTATCATTCCTTTATTGTTATAAAAATGTCCAACCACAGCCCCAACTAATTGGGAAACCATCCTGAATATCAATTAACCCCAGTCCAGGCTCTGATACTTTATTCACTTTCTCATTTTTTCAAGGAGATCTTGCTGTCCAGATTTTGAGGATGATATATATTGTGTCTTGATATAGCTATACAGTTATTTGTTCCAACCCATACACAGATTAATTCAAATAATTTCCTTCCTCACTCCAGATTTTCACAAAGGTTTACTATTGCTTCATAACTTCACTAAAATTGTCTTTCAAAGGTTGAGGAATACTTGGAATGATTTAAGTTCGCTTACAGTTTTTTGTTAATTTACTTTTCCATAGCTCACAGCTCAAAGAAATATTTTTATAGTAAATTAGGTTATTTTCTTTCCTAAATAAGAGGAAATTAGTTCTAAAAAATGGCAGGCTTTTTCTTCAAATGTTAATTTTAATACTATCCAATTCAGGAAATGGTAGATAAGCATTCATATACTTTTTTTAAGTTTCACAAATTCTATTACAGTTACTATCCAATTTGACTCTCACAATAACCTTGTGAGGGAGATGCTATTATCATTCCACTTTTAAAGATGATGAAACTGAGTGGTTAAGTGACTTTCACAGCATCATACAACCAGTAAATCTCTAATATAGAATTCAAACTCAGGTCTTCCTGAATATGCCTTCAGAATTCAATACAATATGCTGCCTATGCACATTTATTAAGCACATACTATGTGCAAAGGCAATATGTAGATATTGGTAATCCATAATGCTACTTCTATTTTCAAGAAAGTACTATTAGTTCAGCCTATAAAGAAGCAGAGAAGGAAGGATCCATGAGAGAAACCAGATTAGTGTCATGCTTCACCAACTAGGAGTATAAAACGCATAGGAAGCATTTCCTAAAAGTTGTAGCAGAAGCAGTACAGCTGTCCTGATAGCCCCAAAGGGAAGTTATGGAAGGCCTTGTCTGATAGTAGAAAGGCAATGGCCATCCTCTTGGTATCACACAGCTCCTCCAGGACAATGGCTGAGGTGTAAGGATCTGAGGATGTTGTTGCCAAGATGCCAGCAGGAGCAGAATAAAGTTAGCAGTAAGGAATTAAGTAGTAAGCAGATTAGAAGGGTTACAGTAAAGGAAAGGAAATAATTGAGTTGGATCCATATGGAATGGTCAGGCTTCAATGTGAATTCCAAGATCTGTCTTCCTTTTATGTGTGAACCTTTCTCGTTGTGTCTCAAGACTTTTCTTATCCAAAGATGAGTGAGGGAAAATAGCAGCCTCTTGGAACCCTCTTTGCCCTGTTTCATTGTTTGCTGCCCTGCCATTGATTACAGGCTAACAAGACAAAGTGACACATGTAGCAACTGCTACTTATGGCCCTTGACAAAGCATGCCACTCTTGGTAAAGAATACAACCACAACCATTCACATAGACCCTGCCAAACTCAACTAGACTGTCTCAAAAAAACAAACAACCCCCCCCAAAAAAAACTAGTGCACTTTAAGATATCATGAGACATCATCATCCACTGGGACTCTGCCCCAAATCTCAAAAATACATGCCCCTCATCCCAAATAGCAAATATGAAGTGCCATCTACCAGCTTGCCCAGAGTACTTGGGAAGCTGATTGGAAAAATGATATTCTGAAGAAAGTCATAGGGAGTACCTCTACCAGTGATAACCCTTTAACCAACATTTTATGTAGCAGTAGCTTAAAAGTGATTTTATGTTCGAGGATTTGCCAGGGAGGCTAAGTACCAATGTCCCACCAAAGGCAAGGAGAAGAATTGTCTCTGGTGATCTGGGCCAGGATCATTTCTTCCTGATGGTAGACATGGGTGACTTTGAGTTCTCCAAAGAGGCAGCTCGGCATGATATCAGAGCATAGCTTATCAAACACAACCTCAGTGAACTTCCTTTCCTGAATGCAGAAGCTTCTTCTGGGCACCTGTGTACCAAAGGAAGCAGAAGAATACCCTCCAGGAAGGGAACCCAAGCTTTTAATCTCAGAATTGGACATTTCTGATTTGCTATTCCCTGAGAAGTGTCTGAGTTTCTTCCAGGCAATGTTTCATCTATCTTTTCAGGTTTCCAGACACAGGAGAACCTCCAGAACAGATCAGCTGGTAAGTAACAAATACCTCCACCAGTTACTGGGGTATCCAGGCCCCTCCCAATTGGCTATGACCTGGAGGAAGGGATAAGGGAACATGGCATGGGGGATGGGTAGATTCTGAGGCAACCAGAGCGGGAGGCTCAGTCAGTCAGTAGTCACTGTCTACCGCTTGGACCAAGAGTAAAGGACCAGGCAAGATTGGGTATGGTGGGGTGGGTAGAGAATAGTTAGTAGGGTGTCCAGAAAGGAAGACTAAAATGAAGGTTGAGGTCAGCTGGTTAGGGGTATGGTTCTGAGGAGACAGAGGGTCCAGCTCAGATTTCCCCAGCCAGAACAACTCAGCACAAAGTGAGCCAATCTATAGCCCCCTTTTTTTCTCCTTGTCATTAGTCTCATGGAGGGTGTGGGTGCTACTTCTCACCCCTGGGCCCCATGGGAACAAAGGAGCCAGGACTACTTAGGAAGCATCACTCCTCATTTTCCTCTGCTCTGAGGTCCCCTATGCATCCCTGAGTCCCAGACATCCTTACTGTAGGCCAGTTTTCAAACTCAACTTGTTACAGCTACAGTTCTACTCTGGGACTGTGCCATAGACATAATGATTGATTATGGAACATCCATTCCAAACTTTATACAGCAACAAAGTTTCTGATTGATCCTTTGTCTTTGCTTGGTTCACAGCCAATAGTACAAGGTATCAGTGTAGTCATAATACATTAGGTGCCAGAGTCACCCTTTCCTTTTCCTACAGGGCAAAGAACTGTTGATGAGATACTCTTTGGGAATCTTTTCTCTTCCATCTCAGTGTCTATTAAGAAAGTGAGCTGTCCTGATTGGAGAGTGGGCCAACTGAATGTCCTCTTAACTTAGCATATTACCATCATTGTCTCCCAAGGTGACTGGTCTTAGACTAAAAATTGTGTGGGATAAGGTACCTTTGAGTCTGACAGTCTTCTGGCATAAAGTTGTAAGAAACTTGTAAAAGTTGACTGCTAAGAAATATCATTGTGATGTAGTGGAGAGAGTACTCAACTGATTTATGAGGTGCAATATTTGGAAAGTCATTGAAGCATTACCAATCTTTATTTAGAAAAGGGTATTATTATTCTCAACTTATCAAAAAAGGACAATATTAATGATCTTTTTATCTCATTTTATTTTTTTTTTTGCTTTTTGGTGAGACAATCGGGGTTAAGTGATCACACAGCTAGTAACTGTCAAGTATTGAGGCTGGATTTGAACTCATGTCCTCCTGACACCAAGGCCAGAGCTTTATCTACTTCGCCACCTAGCTGCTCCGATACTAATGATCTTGAAAGCTGATCTGCATGATTTGGTGACCATCAGCTTCCACTAAAACTAACTCCACTGTAGTCTTGTACAATTTACCAATAACCTCAAATCTCCAACTTCCTATTTGTTTGTTTTATTGCTATTTTATATCATATTCATTTCCACATATATTTTAATAAAATATTCTAATAAAAATAAAAGAAAAAAAAAATAAAATAAAATAGGTCCACAAAAATGACAATCGAGTTTTATGATACATATGATATTCTATATCCATAGTCCTTCTCTCCAATGAAGAAGGGAAGGCAAATCTATTTTTTTCTTCCTTCTGGATTAAGCTTGGTAAATGAACTGAGTTAAATTTATTTTTGTTGCTATTGTTGTTGTTTTCTGTTCATGTATTTTATTGGTATTACTATTTCCATTTAAATTATTTCTTCATCGGCTTCTTCTAATCTATGTCCTGTGACATTCAGAATTTTGATTATTTCAGGATTCTATCCAGACATATAAGAAAAGTTTCTGTTCAGCACTTGCAGTAAAGTTTAAAGAGTTTGTTCCCATGCTCCTTTTTTCACATCACTCACATTCTGAAGGAACCAACATGTCTGAGTTTTGCCAACATGAAGAGACATTACATTTGGAGTTCACAGACAATTGAGAAATCTAGCTGGTTCCAAATTATATAGTCAAGAAAACATCTGTCACATACAAGTCAATATATGTAAAACAAATTGAAATATTTTTATCTTTATTTTTTAAATGCTACTGACTTGCAATATAGTTTGCATGTTCATCCCAATAATTTCATACCTTTTCCAAATAAACATTTGCATATAAATTGACTTGAATAGCATGCTACCAACTCTGGAGGGAAGAAGAAATTTGAATTAATTTTAAGCCTACTTGAGCTTTGGAAGTCTAAAATTTACAATTGAAATAAGTATCTTGAAAGATTCCAATCTTGTGAATATTGTCCCTTTAAATTCTAAGGCTTTTTAAACTCATAATTGATCTAGCTGTACAGAATGATGTAGACTAAAAGGTGATCTTGGTATCCTATGTACCTTAACCAGGGAAACTGAGTTGACAGGAATTATTCTTCTGATGGAATGGGACTAACCTAATCCCACAGCATCAAATTATGTCATACTTGGAAGGAGTCATCTACTCTAAAACATATATATCAATACCAACCACACAACCAGTCTTTGATTGAAGATGTCGATTGAAATAAAACCTATTTACCTCTCAAGATTGCCTCAAGAAAATCTAGTCTGCTTTTACATAGCTCTAATTTTTGGGAAGATTTTCCTTACATTGAGTCAAATCTGCCTCTGTTTCAGGGACAAGTAAAATAATATGAATATCCTTTTTGCAACATAATTTTAAAATACCTGAAAGCAAGCATAATGCTATCAGCAAATCTCCCCTTTCTACTAGTTAAATAGCTCCAGTTTAAGAAAACAGTCCTCATAGGACTTGATTCAAACGTTTGATCATCTTCCTCCAGATGACCTCTAGTTAATGAAAATTCTTGACGAAATTAGGCTCCCAGAGTTGATGTATCCTGCCAAAGGCAGGGTGTGGATGAACTTAGAACTTCTTTCATCCTTAGTTATGTGTAGCTATGTAGTATCTGCCTCTCCCCCTACCTGATTTCATTTGCTGAATGTTTCATTCAGCAAAGCTACTCTAGATTTCTAGCCCTCAGCCTTTGAAAATTTCAAAATCATGAAATTCCTTGAAAGATGTATTTAGTTCTATTAGTCAGAGAGAAGACTCAATTGTTCAAATAAAACCAATTAAGAAAAGAACATAAAAAATTATAAAAATATTTCACCATAAATCTCAGACACATGCATGAATTCATAGACTAACAGTGCAAAAACACAAAAAGGAATACGTGTCTAGGGAACATTTTTATGTCTCCTGATGTCATTGAACTGATTCTACTTAGCCTCCCCTCCATTGGCCAGGTATGGTATGAAGTCACTGCTGGATAAATTGCTTATATTATATTGTATCTATTAGTTCCCTGCTAGTCTCATTAAGTTCTCCTGGGCATGTTCTATGGGTGTCAAGTCTGCCAAGCTTCTCTCTACTACCTTGTTCTAATATTCAATTTCTTATGGTACACAGATACCTGAATCAGAGATTTCCATCTTAGCCATTGTCTAATTAGACATGATTCCATCTATCTTCGCCGAGTCATGCTATGTTGATATTTCTCCATCTTTTCCACAAGAATAGTATGAGAAGCAAAGGAAAATACTTCACACGTTTGTTTGTTTGTTTTGTTCACATTTCCACACTAATGACACAAGAATTAGGAAGAGAGTGCATAGGGAGTATATGCTAAGGGAGTATAAACTAGATAATCTTTTCCAAGTTGTCATAAAACCATCAATAAATATTATTTATTCCAAATATTCAAGCGTTTTTAATCCAATGACGTGCTCTGCTATCCAGCACTCATTTCTTTATATTGACAAGAGTAACAAGACTTTATCAAGGACTACCTGTAAACTAGTTGTTGTTGTTCATCTTTCATTCTTGAAGAGGACCAGTGATATCATGAACATGGTGTCTTGACTTGTTCATGAATTTGACTTGAGAGAAGCAGAGCTGTGCTTCCTCCACAACTATTGGATTCTTGCCACTAAGAATTGCATCAAACGGAAGAGTGTGAAATAAAGATATCGGCCAGGTGGGTCAGCGCGAGACTGAGCCATTTATTATTCTGAGGGTCTAGATTATGTAGGGAAAGCTAACAATCATCCCCGAGGCATTCTCACCATTCTTACTTGACTAACCCTGGCCCTTATGTGCATCCTTATTTGTTTACACCTGCTTACCATCAAAGTCTAAGGGTCAGAGTATTTTAACCTTTTAGGCACTAGAAAGTTGGTGAGCTAAATGGTCTGAATAATTAAGCTTTTACAGGCAGGAAAAGGGAAGAGGCAAGCTCTAATCTAAATTCCTAATCCCATATTTAGACTTCCAGCTCTGGCCCTCAACAACTCCCCTTTTCTTTTTCTATAAATTGACTTAAGGTGAAGAATATCTGTACCCAAATACTTGAACCATGATTTTACCATAGATAATATAACAAGCAATAGTGAGATATAACAAACAATGTTGCCCATGAAAACAGCAGGTACTTTTTAACTATATTGGTTACGCCCAATTTTCCAGAATTTCTCAGGCTAGGTTCTGAGGTGGAGTCCCTGGGAAATGACTGTTAGCAAAAGACAAATCAGATAAATTTCAAGCCAATGCTTCTTGCTTCTTAAAGCTAGTAAATATACAAAGGTTACAATATCCTAGATAACAAAATGAAGCTGTTGCCAAATGACATTGATGAGACAATAAGTGATACAAGGGATATAATATCCCAGATAACACAATGATCAAAAGTCACCTTTATCCTAAAACACATTGGAAACATATTGGATTTCCCTTTGCCATGGTATAATCCCCCTGCAAGGTGGTAAGCAATGCAAACATGACTCTCCTTGTATGATGTTAGTCACTTTAGCAATGTGTCCTGGGGTTGACTCTTCCCTTAAGAAATCACTTCCCAAGTGGGGTGGAGGAGACTCAATTCTGACCGGCTTGTCCTTGTAAAATGAAAGAATACATTTTACAGGCACTGAAGAAAAACAACACCTCAAGGCTGCAGGGGAAAATGAGAGTCAATGCTTTTATCAAACTTCAGGGTCTTGCCCCATTGTCTTGACCATTCCTTCCTTGTTCTTTTGTCTCTGAGCTTGTTCTGCAGTCTGAGTTTCTGAAGTTTCTGGGTTACTTGGAGTGCAGTTCCGGATGTTCCATTGAGGAACTCATACTGGATTTCTGCACCATCTGGAAAGACAGAAGCATATCCTCACCCCCAAGTCAATAACCTATCTGGCCCAAACCAATGATTGGTTTTTGGGGTCTTCCACATGACTCTTTTGAGTCTTTTGTTCTTCATTATTGTCTTTCCCCTAAACCTGAAAGTGTTTTCAGCCAGGGTATAGCATTCTCTACCAGGTGAAAGAAAATTCAGAGTATATACCACTTGTTGTGTCCTTCCCCTTGCTTCTCCCACCTTTTTGCTTTTGAAGAAGCATTTTCAGGGATCTTTTTTTTTTTTCATTCCACAATTGCTTGTCCCATAGGGTTACATGGGATTCCAGTGATGTGTTTTATTTGGAAAAGCATGAAAAACATTCCATTATTATTTTTCTCCCTTCATTCAAAGGACAGTCGATGCCACCAGACTGGTTAGAATTAGTGAAAACAGATGCATTATCTGTGGTGTTGTATAGCAGAATCGCTGATTTTAAGATTGCATTTCATGTATAAATTAAGCAAGCATGGGCTGCTGGTACACCTTATATTCAGTAATCTGGCATACATGCTGGCAAATTTCTTCCTATACTTTGGAGGCACCACAGGCCTTTTCATTCAGTTACTGATTATATAACATACATGCAGAATGTTAATGCAGTGTTGTAATGGTGAAAATGTGTAAAGTGTTACTAACTGATATAACTGATAACAGATTAAATGAGTCTGACAAAATCTTGTATCATACACAGTATGTTAGGTTTTTGACTATTATGGACTTCAGTGGAATAGTCTTTAGATATTTCAAGCCTTTGTTTTACTTACACAATGGTGCTCTATTCTGTGTTTTTATTCCTTTCCAAGATGCGTTTGAACAGTTATATTACATATTACATCCAAAGGAGTCTAAATGTAATTGGTTTTTCTAAAAACTTCTGTTTTGCAGTCACTGTATATTAGTCAAATTTCCACTATATCCCTTCTCATCTTAGAATATTTTTTTACACACTCAGTGATGACTTGAACCAGATAAGTCAGTAAATATTACAAAAGATGAATCCATTCCACATTGCCTTTGGAGTGTGTCTGTATCCAAATAAAGTCTTAACAGCTCCAATTTAAGCTAACAAAAACCAGGGACTTATTCTCCAACAGTGCTTCTACATTAATGACTTCCTCATAAAATGGTCACTTACTATGAACTTCTGTTTATAACTTTTTCCAATGATTTGATTTTTGTATTTGTACAGTGGTTCAGTGAAACAGGTTGCCATGAGTTGATATTCTAACCAATAAACAGGTGCTTTTAACTAGAAAAAATCCAACTTGAAAAATTTCCAAATATCCTAAAAACTCAGTGTCATGAAATTCAATTTCTCTAAGTTCACAGTAGTACATGTCACTCATAGTGTCATTGTATCACTTGAATGCCTTGAAGTATGTGCAAAGAATTCTTTGTTGGCCATTTGTCCACTACCTATTCTTTGATAGTTTGGAGAGTGTACTTTGGTTGTGCTGATAAGAACACCCCTTCTAAACAACAAATGGTTAAAAAAAAACTACGCAGAACTGCCAACACATACAAGAATAGGTTCTAATAACAAAACCCAAGTTCCCTGAGCAGATGCCGTATTCAGGATAATTCTTTATTATTCTTTGCCTTTCTTCTTTAACTCGGTGGAGTCTGAGTCAATGATGTTACTTTCTTGTTAACAATTGGTGGTAGTTTAAGTACAGTTTCATTATCTACTTCATCATTGTTCATTTCAGGGACTTGAGCTTTCCTCCTCTCTAAACATGTTGGTGAACAAATGGGTGTGGAGCCCTGGCTGTTTGCAGAAATAAAGACAACATCTGAAACATTCATTTTTTCCTCTTAGGTAAACCAATTGTAATTGTTCTTACAGGTCTATATATGCTCTGAAAAAACATTTAGGGATTACATAAACTCTCTATAAGGCTTTTTTTCCTTTTGAAAAACTTAGATGCTTCTGAAAGGTCAAAACTCAAGCAGATTCAGAAGTAGGAGAAAGTATAAGTTTCCTATACAGCTTTCCCAATACCCCTCAATCTTAAGTTGTGCTAGTCATATTATTCTGATGTAGAGCACCTTAATTGGCTTAGATTGGAAATTATATGTGATCTTGCTTTCTTGGAGGGGTGAAATAAATCTCTAAGAGTGGACAGATATTTTTTCCACCTCATGACAAGGTACACACAATAAGAACCATAACCAGATCCTAATTTTTGTGCTTATACCTCCACCATTTGTTAGTGATAAAGTTTTGAAAATTGATTTTCCCTTCTACTTGGGACAGTGATGATATGAAGCATGTAAAGACTAGGAATAGGAGAATTTTATTTTAGCTATGAATCAGTTCTTGTAAAACTTACCAAGAAATCTTTCAAAATCTCTTGTTATTAAAGTCTTTTTCTACTGTTTTCCCTCTCCTCATTAAAAAGAAGGAAAAATATCCTATGTACAAGTAAATTGCCTTTTCAAAATTATGTTTTTAAGTAAAAACCTAAGCTGCCTGTACCTCTTATTTTGTTGTTAAAAGTTTTTGATCTCTGTTCCTGTCTAGTGTTCCATAATAATAGGAATCCCTATTTTGAACTTTATTGTATCTTCTAGTACTATAATATTATTTTGCTGACATCTAAGTTCAGTCTTTGAGTATTTAAACGTCCCTGTATGTGGTATCCAATAACACTTCTCTTTTTCCAGCTGTTTTTAGTTGGTCTACTTTAATCAATTCTTTACAAAGATGCACCTTCTGGCTGCTTAAACCACTTCTCTATAACTGGTAAATACATTTCTAAGTTCCAAATGTTTCTTAACATGTTTTTCTGTTTCAGATCTTCAATATCCTCCACTTTCCTGACCTCTTTTTGATGGCAAATATTGGAAAGTTTCATGGACTTGTGGATAGTTCTATGTGTCCTGCAGCTAATTGTTCCTCTGCTATCTGTTGAAGAGCCCTGATTTTTTCTAGATTAGGAGCCACTGGTCCAGCCATATTGGAAGCCCATCTTTCCAAGTTATTTTTGGAACTTGTACTGTTCTTTAATCTTTGGCTGTGACCCCTATGAAAAATTCTTGCTACTTATGGTGACATTCATATGTTTCAGTAAATCTCTTCCCTGTGCTTTTATCTTTAAAGCAGATCTGGCATCTGTGATAGTTCTATGCCAAAACATCCCTGTGCTCCCAAAGCCTTCTGCTCCTCTTACTCTTTTAGCTGTTTTTCCTAACTTTTTATATTCCATGATAATCATTTGAGCTACCCTTTCCCCTTATTTCATAGAAATGTGGCAACAAGGGAAAACATACAACATAACATCAATTTCCCCAACCTAATGAGAATCTATTGCTCCAGGGATAACCATGAGACCATGAAGTGACTGTGAACTCCTACCTAATATAAGTCCCCCAGTCCCAGGAGGGAGGACTATAAACACCGGTGGGAATGTAAACTATATCACTAACTTCTGTAGAGATATTGGAACTTAAATCCAATGCAGCACTACCAGAGGTAGCATGTATAAGATCAAGAACAATAGTTATCTAGGAGTCAGAGCTGGCCTGGGGTGCATAAAAGACAGTGCAGCTCCTATTGCTTGCTGGGGCCGGAGTGGGCCCACTGGTAGTTTAAAGGTTACCCATCAATATCAATAGAAGATCTGCATTGAAAAGCCCAATGCTTACCACAGCCACATTTGGGCCAGGGCATACGAAGAGAATTTTGAGAGATTTTTCTGGGTATTCTACACTCCCTTTTGGGGTGACCTGGTTTCCCACAATTAAAACATTTTAGTGTACATTGAGGCTTTGGGACATAATTAAAGGCAGCTGCTATCGCTTGTGCTTGAAAATGTGTGGTTCCTCTTATTCTTTTTTTCTTTGTTTTTATGATTGCTTGTCTAATATCCCCTTACAATATATTTTACATCTTTTTTTTTATCTTTACTTGTCTCCTCACTATCTTCTCCTTTTGAGCTTGATCTATATAAAGGTGGGGGATTTGGTGGTGCTGAAGGTGTGATAGATTTTGCATAGATAACATCTTCTTCTACAATTCTAAGCTTTTCCTTAAATACTCTACTCATCTCTTCTTCTTAGTTCCCACCCCCACATCTGCCTTAAGTACTTTTGTTGTTGGTAGCACTTTCTCTGGAGGAGTAAGACATATTTTTGGCACCTTCCAAATTGAGAATGCAGCTATGGAGAATGCACCTGGATCTGCTTCCTTGTAGTGCTCACTTCTTTGTTGGCCCATCATTTCCCATATTTCTAATTTTATTGTTTCTTCTGGAAGGAACCACAGGCAGCATGTTTCTACACATTCCAAAAATTCCTTTAACTGATCATCTGTAATAAATAAACCTTTCTTTCACTATTTCTTTGAAGAGTTTTAGATAATATTCTCTGTTTTTGCTTCTGCTTTGTGTTTGACCCATACTTTCAATCCCAGGCACGCCTCCCTGAACCAAAAGTAAGTCTTTGTGGCTGTTCCAAAGCGGCACTATTCTTATGCTCAAGCCCTTTTGTTTTCTTTTTTTTTATGCTCCTATTAACAAGCCTTTTTTTCTTTTGTTTTGTTTTCTCTATATTCCCACTCAGCCTGATGTAAAAGACAGGGTGTGTTGTGACTGGCACTCTCTTACCTTGTTTTCACATCAATGTAGCTGCCAAGGTTCTTTTTTTCTTTTTTCTTCTCTGGAGTTCAAGAGAGCCACTCCTCTCATACCTCTTTGGGTCCCTGTTCATAGTGCCACCTGTTGCCTGCGACTAAGCACTGCATCAAACGGAGGAGTGTGAAAAAAAAGAGGTGCCAGGCAGGTAAGCACAAGACTGAGCCATTTATTATCCTGAGGGTCTGGATTATATACGGAAACCTAACAATCATCCCTGAGGCATTCTCACTATTCTCACTTGATTAACCCCAGCCCTTATGCACATCCTTAATTGTTCACACCTGCTTACCATCAAAGTCTAAGGGTCAGAGTATTCTAACCTTTTAGGCACTAGAAAGTTGGTGAGCCAAATGGTCTGAATAATTAAGCCTTTACAGGCAGGAAAAGGGAAGGGGCAAGCTCTAACCTAAATTCCTAATCCCATATTTAGACTTTTCCAGCTCTGGCCCTCAACAGGATTCCAATGGTAACACTGACAAAGGTCAAACTGACTAGTGATGTCCCAGGATATGATGGGTTATTTTGGTCGTTCTAAATTAAGATCTTTGCCTGGGAGCAAAGGTGGCGTAGTGAAAAGGTAGTCACTCTCATTCTCCCCTGTCAACCTCTGAAAACCCAGAAAATATCACACCAGCAAAAAAAATCCCGGAACACCTGAACTAGAAGAAAGACTAGGAACAGCAGTGCAGCAGCCCAGCAAATGGGTCTCCCAGTGCCTCAGCAAAAATAAGGGAGGCAGAACTACAAGGGGCCCCAGGCGGATAAGTACCCTGTGGCATTCATCTGAAAGGAGCTGAAGAAAGCTAAAGGAAAGGAAAAGCAGGCAACCTAGAATTGCCTGAAAGTTCCAGCCTTTCTGATTCCAGCCAAACACGAGGTAAACTGCCAGGAACCTACAGTCTCCAATTTCCAGAGTCAGAGGCCCCAGCATACAAAGCCAGTGACCAAGACCTAGGCTCCCAACACAAGAAGCTTGGGTCAGTGCCCTCTGTTCCCCAGCAGGAGAGCTCAATCTCTTTGAAGGCCAGGGAATAAAGAAACACCAAGAGTAAAAAGAAACCCCCACCATAGGTTGTTATTATGAGAAGAGTGAAAATCAAGACAGAAATTCTGAAGAGGACAAGATTATCAACAAACCCACATCTGCAGCAACAAAAGGGAATATGAACTGGTCTGAAGCCCAAAAAGCCTTCTTAGAAGAGCTCAAGAAGGATTTTAATAGTCAAATGTGAGAGGTAGAAGAGTCCTTCAAAAATACAATTGGCCAATTGGAAAAAAAATACACTGAAGAAAACAAGTCCCTAAAAAACACAATTGGCCAATTGAAGAAGGAAGTACAAAAACTAACAGAAGAAAACAATCTGTTAAAAACTAGAATTGGACAAATGGAAACTAATGTCTCTATGAGAGAGCAAGAATCAGTCAAACAGAAACAAAAAATGAAAAAATAGATGAAAATGTAAAATACCTCATCAGTAAAACAACCGACCTGGAAAATCGACTCAGGAGAGACAATTTAAAAATTATTGGACTACCTGGAAATCATGATAAAAACAAAGCCTGGACAGTATCTTTCAAGGAAATCATAAAGGAAAACTGCCCGAAGTCCTAGAACCAGAAGGGAAAATAACCATAGAAAGAATCCACCATCACCACCTGAAAGAGATCCCAAATTGACAATGCCAAGAATATAATAGCAAAATTCCAAAATTACCAGATGAAAGAGAAGGTGCTGCAAGCAGCCAGAAAGAAACAATTTAAATATCATGGAACCACAGTCAGGATTACACAGGACCTTGCAGCTTCTACATTAAAAGACCACAGGGCATGGAACATGATATTCCATAAGGCAAAGGAGCTTGGAATGCAGCCAAGGATCAATTACCCAGCAAAAATGAGCATCATTTTTCAAGGGAGGAGGTGGATATTCAATGAAATAGGAGACTTCCAAACTTTCCTGATAAAAAGACCAGAGCTCAACAAAAAATTTGATCTTCAAGTACAGGACTCAAGAAGGAGTTAAAAAGGTCAATGGGACAGAAAGATACAATATGTTGGTAATGGGGGGGGTGCTGTTTAAACCCCTACAAGGGAATATCACCCTTGCAACCCTTTAGAACTGTATTGTTATTACACCATGTTAAAGGAGTATACATAAAGAGGGTGGATATTAGTTGACTTTGATGTAATGATAAAAAAAATCTAATCAAGTGGGTTAAATGGATCCAAATAAGTGGATCAATCTGATCTTAGAAAATGTACTGAGAAAGGAGGAGGCAGACAAGGGTAAATTACATTACAGGAAAAGACACAAAATCCTATTACAGCAGAGGGAAAGAAGGGGGGGAGCATTGTTTGAACTTTACTCTTATCAGATTTGGCTCAAGAAGGGCATAACATAATCAGTTAGGTATAGAAATCTAACTTGCCCTATAGGCAGTAGGAGGGAAAAGGAAAGAAAGAGGGGAAAGAAAAGGGAGGGGGGAGAAGGGAGGGAAGAAGCAGTAAGAGTAAAGGGGAAGAAAAGGGAAAGGATAATAAAAGGGAGGGACTGAAAGGGTGGTCAAAAGCAAAACACTAGTGAAGGGGAAAGGAAAAAGGAGAAAGAAAAGCAAAAGGGGGAAAAGGATGGAGAAAAAGACACAGATAGTAATCATAACTGTGAATGTGAATGGGATGAACTCTCCCATAAAATGGAAATGGATTGCACAATGGATTAAAAACTGTAATCCTATAATATGTTGTCTACAGGAAACACATTTGAAAAAGAGTGACACATACAGGGTAAAGGTAAAAGGCTGGAGCAGAAAATATTATGCTTCAGCTGAAGTAAAAAAAGCAGGGTAGCAATCCTGATCTCAGACAAAGCAAAAGCAAAAATAGATCTAATCAAAAGAGATAAGGAAGGAAACTACATCCTGCTAAAAGGCACCATAGACAATGAAGTAATATCATTACTAAACATATATGCACCAAATGGTATAGCATCCAAATTCTTACAGGAGAAGTTCAGGGAGTTACAGGAAGGAATAGACAGCAAAACTATACTAGTGGGGACCTGAACCTCCCCCTCTGCACTAGATAAGTCTAACCACAAAATAAATGAGAAAGAAGTTAAGGAGGTGAATAGAACATTAGAAAAGTTAGGTATGATAGACCTCTGGAGAAAACTGAATGGGGATAGAAAGGAATATACTTTTTTCTCAGCAGTACATGGCACATACACAAAAATTGACCATGTACTAGGGCATAAAAACCTCACAATCCAATGCAGAAAGGCAGAAATATTAAATGCATCCTTTTCAGATCATGACAATAAAAATTATATGTAATAAAGGGCCATGGAAAGATAGACTAAAAATAATTGGAAACTAAATAATCTAATCCTAAAAAATGATTGGGTCAAACAACAAATCATAGAAACAATCAATAATTTCATTCCAGAGAATGACAATAATGAGACAACATACCAAAACCTATGGGATGCAGCAAAAGCAGCTCTTAGGGGAAGTTTTATATCTCTAAATGCTTACATAAGTAAAATAGAAAAACAGGAGACTAATGAATTGGCATACAACTAAAAAACTAGAAAAAGAACAACTTAAAGAACAAATTTAAAACCAAATTAGAAATATTGAAAACCAAAGGAAAAATTAATAAAATTGAAATTAAGAAAACTATTGAACTAATAAATAAAACTAAGAGCTGGTTTTATGAAAAAAAAACAATAAAATAAACCTTTGGTTAATATAATTGAAAAAAAAAAGAAGAAAACGAAATTACTAGTATCAAAAATTGAAAGGGTGAAGCTACCACCAATGAAGAGGAAATTAAAATAATGATTTGGAATTATTTTGCATAACTATATCACAACAAATTTGAAAATCTTAGTGAAATGGATACATATTTACAAAAAAATAAATTTCCCAGATTAACCGAAGAGGAAGTAAAATACTTAAATAACCCAATCTCAGAAAAATAAAATGAACAAACCATTGATGAACTCCCCAGGAAAAAACCTCAAGGGTCAGATGGATTTACATGTGAATTCTATCAAACATTTAAAGAACAATTAATTCCAATACTATATAGACTATTTGGGAAAATAGGTGAAGAAGGAGTCTTACCAAATTCTTTTTATGATACAAATATGGTGTTGATACCTAAACCAGGAAGAGTCAAAATAGAGAAAGAAAATTATAGACCAATTTCTCTAATGAATATAGATGCAAAAATTTTAAACAAAATACTAGCAAATAGATTGCAGCAACTTATCACAAGAGTAATACACTATCACCAAGGTTGGATTTATACCAGGAATGCAGGGTTGGTTCAATATTAGGAAAACTATCAGCATCATTGAGCATATCAACAACAACAAAACCAACAAAACCACATGATCATCTCAATAGATGCAGAAAAAGCTTTTGATAAAAAACAACACCCATTCCTATTAAAAACACTAGAAAGCATAGGTATAAATGGAGTCTTCCTTAAAATAATAAATAGCATTATCTAAACCTTCAGCAAGCATTATATGTAATGGGGACAGGCTAGAAGCATTTCCATAAGATGGGGTGAAACAAGGATGTCCATTATCACCACTGTTATTCAATATTGTACTGGAAACTTAGCTTTAGCAATAAGAGAAGAAAAAGAAATTGAAGGCATTAGAATAGGCAAAGAAAAAACAAAGCTATCACTCTTTGCAGATGACATGATGATATACTTAGAGAATCCTAGAGAATCAAGTAAAAAACTACTTGAAATAATAAACAACTTTAGCAAAGTTGCAGGCTATAAAATAAACCCACATAAATCATCAGCATTTCTATATATTACCAACAAAGCCCAACAGCAAGAGATAGAAAGAGAAATCCCATTTAAACTTACTGTAGACATTATAAAATATTTAGGAGTCTACCTCCCAAAACAAACCCAGGAACTCTATGAACACAATTACAAAACACTTTTCACACAAATAAAATCAGATCTAAATAATTGGAAAAAAACATCAGTTGCTCATGGGTAGGCCGGCTAATATAATAAAAATGACAATCCTACCTAAAGCTAATTTACTTATTCAGTGCCACCAATCAAACTACCAAAAATTATTTTATAGAGTTAGAAAAAATAATAACAAGATTCATTTGGAAAAAACAAAAGGTCCAGAATATCAAAGGAACTAATGAAAAGAAATGCAGGGAAGGTGGCCTAGCAATTCCAGATCTTAAATTGTATTATAAAGCAGCAATCATCAAAACTGCTTGGTACTGGCTAAGAAATAGGGAGGTGGATCAGTGGAATAGGTTAAATATGCAAGACATAGTAGTCAATGACTATAGTAATCTATTATTTTGATAAACCCAAAGACCCAGCTTCTGGGATAAGAACCCACTCTTTGAAAAAAACTGCTGGGAAAACTGGAAAAGAGTATGGCAGAAACTAGGCATAGACCCAAATCTCACACCATATACCAAAATAAAGTCAAAATGGGTTCATGACTTAGATATAAAGGCTGATACCATAAGTAAACTGGGAGAACAAGGAATAGTTTACCTATCAGATCTATGGAGAACAGAAGAATTCATGACCAAACAGGAGATAGAGAACATTATGAAAAGCAAAATGGATAATTTTGATTACATTAAATTGAAAAGTTTTTGCACAAACAAAGCCAATGCAACTAAGATTAGAAGGAAGGTAGAAAATTGGGAAAGAATTTTTACAACCAGTCTCTCTGATAAAGGCCTCATTTCTAAAATATATAGAGAATTAAGACAAATTTATAAGAACACAAGCCATTCCCCAATTGATAAATGGTCAAAGGATATGAACAGAGAGTTCTCAGATGAAGAAATTCAAGCCATCTATAGTCATATGAAAAAATGCTTTAAATCATTATTGATGAGAGAAATGCAAATCAAAACAACTCTGAGGTACCACATCACACCTATCAGATTGGCCAACATGACAAAACAGGAAAATGATAAATGTTGAGAGAAGCTGTGGGAAAATGGAACACTAATACATTGTTGGTGGAGTTGTGAAATGATCCAACCATTTTGGAGAACAATTTGGAACTATGCCCAAAGGGCTACAAAAATGTGCATACCCTTTGATCCAGCAATAGCACTTCTAGGGCTATATCCCAAAGAGATCAAACAAATGGGAAAAGGACCCACATGTACAAAAATATTCATAGCAGCTCTTTTTGTGGTGGCAAAGAATTGGAAATTGAGAGGATGCCCATCAATTGGGGAATGGCTGAGCAAGTTGTGGTATATGAATGTAATGGAATACTATTGTGCTATAAGAAATGATGAACTGGATGACTTCAGAAAAACCTGGATATACTTATATGGTCTGATGCTGAGTGAAGTGAGCAGTAACAAGAGGACTTTGTACACAATTACAGCCATGTTATGCAATGACTAATATTGTTAAACTGAACCCTTCTCAGCATTACAAGGATCTAAAACATCTCTAAAGGCCTTGGAATGGAAAATGCTGTCCACATCCAGAGAAAGAACTGTGGAAGCTGAATCACTATCAGTCATTTTTACCCTCTGTTGAGTTTTGTTTCATCTTTCTGATGGTTCCTCCTATTGCTTCTAAGTTTTACTTACAAGTTCACTAATGTGAAAATATGTTTCATGGGTATGTAAATGTAAAGCCTATATCATATTGTGGGCTGTCTTGAGGAGGGTGGGGGGAGGAAGGGGGAGAAAAATTTTCAACTCCAAAGCAGATGGAAGTGATTGTTGATAAATCAAAATAAATTAATAAAATGTAAAAAAAACAATTAAGATCTTTACCAGGTGTAATTTTGTCATTCTCATTCAAGGAATAAGGGCTATGTAAGAATTGAGACAAAAGATGACCCAATTTAACTACTAAAATATCAATGGGGGAGGGCAAGACCCCAGAGTTTCTAGCTAGAACAGAAAACAATTGCTATTTACACTTATTCTAAGCCATCTTAAACAATAGGTTATACAGGCTTGGGCTGCATCTAGCTAATCAATAGATATATAGTACAACAATTTAAGAGAATGATGGATGATAGATAGTATACACACAGCTACGCACATATAAATACAAACTCTCTGTTTTTCTTATCCATCTATATATCATCCATCATTCTTTTGAATTGTTATGAAAATGAACACTGGCTTTTGTTATTCCCTTAATATATAGTCACTCATTGTTATTCAAATAATATATTTTAGATTTATACAAAAGTATCTTTGAAATTTTCTAGTAGCCTTCAGGAATTGTTTTTTGTTGTGTTTGTTATCCTCCTCCTCCTTCTCCCCCTCCTTCTTCTTCTTTTCTTCCTCCTCCTCTTGGCTATGGAAAATATTTCTAAAGAAAATGACACACCATTCTAATGATTAGAATACAATATTTGGTTTAATGGTATTTTATAAAGGCCCAGTTTTAAGTAAATACCTTGACTCTTCCATGTAGGCTTGAGAATAGAGAAAAGAAAGAAAATGGAATATACTTTATGACTCTTTCTTGAAGAAATGTAGATGAGTTCAATAGTCTCTTTGTGTCTATTCTAATGATGCCTCAGTATAGAAAGAAAGGAAGATGAGATAAAACATGTCACCACTCTACCCTATCATTGTAGATAATGGAAATGGTGACTTTTAACCCTGAAAATTTAATCAATGTACCTGATTCTGTCTCCTTTGCTATAGTCTTAGAAGGCATATTTAAAGTCCCTGTTCTTCTGTTCTTGTGTATAATTCCCCCTAATAAAAATTCAAGTATTACAATAATAAAGTCTCCAATAACTTAGAAAACCATATTGAATCCTGTTTAAATGTACAATTGGATTCTAGAACCATTTTATCTGCTGGGAGATATACAACAAATCAACTGTTCTTTCATTCCTTGTAGTATGATGACTCAAAAAGGAATGTTTATAGTCTTCTTGGTCTAGGCATGCATTAAAAATGAAGCTCAAATTGCCTGCTGGAAATGCTGCTAGAATGTTTACACACAGGACTGTTGTAAAAAAGGGAAAAAAAACACCATAACCTAAGTTAGTATTTTTTTTCCTAAGTAACCTAGTGCTAAATATTGATTAAAGTAAACAGTAACCAAAAAGGTTTTAATTAGGAGTTTTAAGTACAAGCTCACCTCTAGAGCTGATTTGTGCCACAGATTATCTCTTCTAATGTTAGTAAGACAGTTATATTTTTGGGAAATATCACCCTTCAAGGCAGTTATTAAAGTTGTGTTTCATCTGTTTATATATAATGGTTTGGGGAAATTATACTGGTTGGCTAGAAGAGGCATTTTGGGATGGGCAAATAGGATTAGAAAATGAAAAGTATCTTTTACTCAATAGGCTTATGAATTAATTCCATGTAAAATATTAATCTCACAGATATTGGTGCACTGTAATTGTCAAACATGAATAATTCTCTATTAATTTAAATATTTGGGTGTTATTACTTTGTTAAAATTATGATGTTAAAATAAAAAGGCTTACAATTCAGTTTCTTTCAGCCAAAGCCAATTGAGCTCTCAATAATCCTGACTGACAGCTATCATAGAAATAAAAAGGAGTAAACCAATTGTTAATTTATTGTAATTTTTATTCCATTATTTATTAAATTTAATCTCCATAGTTCTTAGACAGAGCTAACAAAGATAGTGACAGAAAAAAATTGTAACAGAAGGTAGTTCCAGCTTTCTACGTGCAATGTATGAATTCTAATGATGTGAAGACTTCATATTGTCAGCAGGAAAAAGAGGTTTTAAGCCTTCCCTAATTTTATTTGTGATGTTTAAAAATATGGTCCATGTTGTAGCAGTTTTTCAAATAATAATTATGATTCAATTATGTTATTTTAAATTTGTTTATGACATGTCCATAGTATTGCTTTAATAATCACTCTTTGCATGGGTTTGTCAGTGAGTGTTTTGATGACTACACCAACACAGAATCAGCTCTGGCAGTGTCGTCATGTGGGAAAAAATTGTCCTGTTCTGCTTGCTCCCACAATGAAGAATGAAGAACAATGAGTGGTTGGTGGAGAGGCTGATCTTAGGTAAAGAGATTAAATCACTAATATTAAGAAGAAACCAATCTTCACACAAATTTTACATCACTCACTCACTCTTGCCTCCCTTTTTTACCCTATCCTGAATTCTTTAATGTTTAAGCTGTCAATGACTTTCACTCTATTTATTTCAAAATTTATTTATTCATTTAATTATTCTGTTCCACCTTTAAATTTCCCTTTCCACCCCAAATAAGTATGTGACTTAAAACCATTCTTCTTTCCCACTCCTATTTTCTTAAGTAAAATTATTTTCTGTTACTCTTTTCTAAGATATTTCCACCTACTTTTTTTTCTTGTTTGTTTTGACCCTATTCTATTCTGAATTCATAGTAAGAATGATGCTACACATGCTAATGATGATGATGATATCCAGCATTTACCTAGTATTTTAAGTCTCACCTTTCTGAGGGCAAATCTGGCCTCAGACTCTTACTAGCTATGTGACCTGGACAAACCACTTAACCCTGTTTAACTTAGTTTCCTCATCTGTAAAATAAGCTAGAGGAGGAAATAGTAAACCACTCCAGTATCTTTGACAAGAAAACTCCAAATAAGGTCATGAAGAATAAGACTTGATTGAAAAATGACTCAACAACAGCTTAAATATATTAACTCATTTGATCATTTCTTGAGCTATATCCTTTTCTATTCCTTCTTTATTCTGTGTCCCTAAATGGGTTAAAATATCTGACATACCATTTTTGAACTTTCTTTAACCAACTTCTTTTTAGTTGGTTTTAAATCTTTTTTGTTTGTTTGTTTATTTTCTTTTGCATCTCAATCTCAGAAATATTTCTGAAGCAAATAATTTTGTAGAGATGTGATGCAATATGTAAAATTTTTACTCTGTGTTTCAAGCCTTGTGACCTTGCCCTACCTTGAAATCTTACTATGATGAGTCTCTTTCACAGAGGCCATTCCAGTTAATCTACCGATTACTAACTATGCAGGTTTGGGGAAGTCCCTTCATCTCTCAGCATTTTATTTCCTTCTGTGAAAAATGAGGGGTGGGGGAGAGATTGCATCTGATTGGTATGAGTTCACTTCCATTTCTAAATTTATAAAACTATTAAAGATTTATGATGATTTTATTTTGAGTAATAATGTATTTTGTGGCCTATCTTGTTATTTCCTTCTTTGGTGTGCTACTTTGCTGTGTTTCTGTTGTTCAGGGTTTCTGCAAAGTAAATAATCTGCTCATGTCTACTTCACCCTTCCTTGAGAATGCTTCCAGTGCCTGTATTAAATATCATGCTTTTTTCATTGATAATTAGGCTCAGATTAGAATGGTCTGTCATCTTGAATGCTTTTGTTTTTTGGAATATATTTCTTTCCTTTCTGGAGATTCAGACACAGATGACTTACATTTTTTTTTTCAGATTTCCTTTTTCTTATAATTGAAGGTCGTTTCTCTGGCCATTTAGCCAATTGCAGCATTGATTGGTTGTCACTGGAAATTGTTAAATTTATCCACACTATGTTTGCAGTTTCTAGCACAGTAGATTCTCTTCATTCTCCATGCTCACCGCAGAGGAAAAATGTGGATTCTTTCCATTGGAATTGCTTTCTGTGCTCAGAGGGTATGGGCAGCTTGTAGTCTTGTATTACTTCTTACATTATAGCATTCAATTGTTTTAAGTTTTTCTCTTTTTTATTTTTTGTGTTTTTCTTGGAAATTTATGATCTTTAGATTGTCTCAATACATTCTATCTTAAATATTAATATACCTTACCTTTACAGAGATCAAGTTATCTTTTAATGGAGCTTTTTATTTCCTTTTCTCCTTCCATATAATCCTTCACTTCCGTGTTTTTCCATTCCCATTTAGTTTTTCTCTCCCAGCAAGACAGCAGTAAGGTCCACCTAAGCAAACCAGCAGGAGATCCTGAGCCTCAGAGTGGTGGAACAGGCAAACACTAACACCAGGACATGCCACATGCCTTAGAACAGCTAGAGGAAGCAGTAGACTCTATCTCTAAAAACCATCACATGCTTCATTGTAGCCCCAGGGCAAACAGAGATCCTCCAGCAGCCAGTTCCAGCCAAAAAGGTAGACATGAACCTTAGGGGTACCTAAGCAAATAGGCAGTTGCCAGCTAGCACTGGCCTTGCCATGATTCAGTGTAGCCCCACACAAACAGGCAGCCTCCAGAGTCCAGAATACCACGTGCTTCAGTGTAGCTACATGTAAATACCAAAACATGCCACTTGGCCTCCTATACACTAGACATCACCACTAGGACTCTTGTTAAGTACCACGTAAGCTGTCAGATCCCTATGGCCTCCAGCAGTGCTAGCCAACCCCCACCCCACCCCTTCAGTGCAGCAACAGGTACCCCAAGGGATTCAGGGCAACATAACCACTGCACCAGGAAAGCAGTCAGAACCTGCAGCCACTAGCACAAGAAGTCTGAAACAGTGCTCTTCCACCCTAGGACAAGAAATCAAATTTAAAAGGAACCCCCCCCAAAAAAAAAATAAGACAAAAAAAATCTGACCAGAGACTGTTATTATGGTGACACAGAAGAACAAGATACAAACTCAGAAGAGGACAAAATGTCAAAGCACCTATGGGCAAAATCCCAAAGAAAAATGAGAAGTGGTCTCAAGCCCATAAAGAACTCATGGAAAAGCTCAAAAAGCAGCTTGAAAAGAAATGAGAGTGATGCAAGAAAATTATGGGTAAAAAAGAGTCACTACCTTGGAATACAGTTGAAAAAGCACAATTGGCCAAATGGGAAAGGAGATAGAAAAGTCCACTGAACAAGAAAAAAAAGCTCCTTAAAGTGTTTAATTGGACAAATGGAAAAGAAAGTCCAAAAGCTAATAGAGGAAAGCAAAATCTTGAAAGTTAGAATTCACAGAGGCAGAGCCAAGAGGGTGGAGTAAAAGTAGTGACTTGCTTGAGCTCTCCCCAAACCCCTCCAAATACCTCTAAAAAATGGCCCTAAACAAATTCTAGAGCAACAGAAACCAAAAAAGACAGAAAGAAAGAAATTTGAGCCCAAGACAACCTGGATGGTTGATTGGAAAATTCTATCATGATGGGCTGGGAGACGAATGCAGTTCAGCAGGGGTGCACAGGCAAACACCAGGCCTCAGCGAACCTGGAGCAGGATTCCAGGAACTGAATCATGAGCAGCTGTGGTGATTTCCAGACTTATCAACCCACAAATGCCAAAGCTTATAAGATCAGTAGGAAAAGTCTGTGACTCCGGTGAGAGAGAAGCTGGGTCCCAGCCCCAATCCCAGTGCAGCTCTGGGGCAGTAGCTACTTCCAGAGCTATTGGCCCACAGACTGAGGGGGAATTGGGTGGCTAAGAGGGGAATTGTGGGGAACTCTCTGCTGATGCTGAGGCAGGATTCTCCTGCTTTGTCTGGGCTTAGATCTGGGTCATAGTTCTGGGTTGGGATCCTGGGGTGAGGAGGAGATCTGGAATGGTGGAGCTTGTAGTGGGGATTCAGAGAGAATTGTCTTCACAGTTCCAAGGCAGAAAAGAGTGCCTATGGTTACTCATGGACCTGAGCACAGGCCAGGAAAGGAATAACACCTCACCCTTGATTCTACCACCTTGAAAGAACTGAAAATTTACAGGTCCCTAGAAGTATCTCTGAAAACAGCTACTCAAAACCCCTGAAGCTTGGGACAGTATATTGTCTACAGTGGAAGCAGACCTCTACCTTGACAAAGAGTTTAAAACTCAAATAATTGGCTGAGATGATGAGCAAACTGTTCAAAAAAAAAAGCCAGACCAAAGAATCTTTCTTTGGTGACAAAGAAGATCAAAACAGGCAATCAGCACACCATATACAAAAATACACTTAAAATGGGGTCATAGTTTAGATATAAAGGCTGATACTGTAAGCAAACTGGGAGAGCAAGGAATAGTTTATCTATCAGATTTGTGGAAAAGAGAACAATTCATGACCAAACAGGAGATAGAGAACATTACGAATATCAAAATGGATAACTTTGATTACACTAAATTGAAAAGTTTTTGCACAAACAAAGCCAATGCAACCAAGATTAGAAGGAAAGTAGAAAATCAGGAAAGAATTTTTACAACCAGTGTCTCCGATAAGGGATTCATTTTTTTTTTATTAGAGTTGAAGGAGTATATTTCAGGTATGAGGGATGGCTTACGCAAATGAATCAAAGTATAATAGATTTAGAGCTTGGTGGAACCTTAGAAACAAGCTAGAAATATATCTGTTTCTTTTCTTTTCTTTTTTTTTTTCAAAGAAGAGGAAACAAACATAGAGAGATTAAGTTATTTGCCAACAAGTAGACAAAGAGTAAGTGACAAAATGAGGATTTGAATTAGGGTCCTTTGATTTTAAGTTTAGTGGTGTTTTAGATAGAAGCAGGAGATGAAATGCTCAATTTAGGAAATACTAGCAGTCTAGTTTGGGTGGAATACCAAGTGAAAGGACAGGAGTCACATAAAATAAGATAAAAAAATAGATTTGGGTCAGATTGCATAGGACTTTAATACCAAATTTAAGGGTTTATATTTTATCCAAGAGATAATTATCAAGTAGGGCAGACCTGTGCATTAGAAAGTTTATTTTGGAAGCTGAGTGAAGGATGAATAGGAGAGGAGAGAGAAACTAGAGATAGAGAAACAAGTTAGCACCACATAATAACTCTGCCATGAACGTATTAGAAAGCTCTTAAATCTTAATGTTCCTTCTTTCCCTTTTTGTTACATTCTCCTTCTCCTTGTCCATCTCCACTTGCCTCCTCTTATTTCTAGACCCAGTTTTGGATACCTTCCTGCATTTTCAGATTCCTTTTCTTCTTGAATCTCTTTTCCATTCTTTCAATGAGCACTTTCTTCTTCCTGAGGGAGATATTCCTTCGGCTATTTCACCTTCTCTTCTTGTTGGGAAATCAATCTACAATTGCTTCCATGTTTCACTTGAGTCTTGTATTTGAAAGTCAAATTTTATGTTCAGCTCTGGTCTTTTCCTCAGGAATGCTTGAAAGTCCCCTATTTCATTGAATGACCATTTTTTGCCCTGAAGGATTGTACTCAGTTTTTCTGGGTAGGTGATTCTTGGTTGTACTCCTATCTCCTTTGCCCTCCAGAATGACATGCTCCATGCCCTCCAGTCCCTTAATGTAGAAGCTGCTAAATATTGAGTTATCTTGATTGTGCTTCCACAGTACTTGAATTGTTTCTTTCTGGCTGCCAGCAATATTTCCTCCTAAACCTGGGAATTCTGGAATTTGGCTACAATATTCTTAGAAGTTTTCCTGTATGGTTCTCTTTCAGGACATGATAGGTAGATTCTTTCAATTTCTATTTTGCAGTGCAAGAGAATCCTGCACCAGCAGAGAGAACCCTGAAATTACCCTCTAATCAGCTACTTGATTTCCCCTCAGTCTGTGAGCCAGATGCTCAGGAGGCAGCAGCTACCCCTGAGCTCAGAGAATAGGGCTGTGACCCTGGGCTTCTCTCTCACCAACAAAATAGACTTTTCCCACTGAATTTCTAAGTTGTCTTTGTCATTCATGGGATGAGAAGTCTGGAAATTGCTACAAGTGTCTGTGATTCAGTCCTCTGAGGCCTGCTGCAGGTTTGCTGAGGCTTGCCTGCCCACACCAAACTGCCTTCCTCTCCCAGCTTGGTGGCACATAACTTTCTGATCAACCATCCAGGTTGTCTTGGACTGGAAATTTGTTTCACTTTCTTTTTGTGGGTTCTGCTGCTTTAGAATTTTTTTAGAGCCATTTTTATAGGTATTTGGAGGGGTTTGGGGGAGAACTCAAGCAAGTCACTGCTTTTATTCTGCCATCTTTGGTCTGCCCCTCTAGGGCTGACTATTCATTTCTAAAATATATAGAGAATTAAGTCAAATTTATACAAATAAAAGTCATTCCCCAATTGATAAATGGTCGCAGGATATGAACAGGCAGTTCTCAGATGAAGAAATTAAAGCCATCTATAGTCATATGAAAAAATGCTCTAAATCACTATTGATTAGAGAAATGCAAACGAAAACAACTCTGAGTTACCACATCACACCTATCATATTGGCCCAGATGACAAAACAAGAAAGCAATAAATGTTGGAGAAGTGGGAAAATTGGAATACTAATGAGTTGTTGGTTGAGTTGAAAAATGATCCAAGCATTTTGGAGAACAATTTGGAACTATGTCCAAAGGTACATAAAAATGTCCATACTCTTTGACCCAGCAATAGCACTTCTAGGGCTATATCCCAAAGAGATCATACAAATAGGAAAAGGACCCACATGTACAAAAATATTCATAGCAGCTCTTTTTGTGGTGGCAAAGAATTGGATATTGAGGGGATGCCCATCAATTAGGGAATGGCTGAGCAAGTTGTGGTATATGAATGTAATGGAGTACTATTGTGCTGTAAGAAATTATAAACCAGCTGACTTCAGAAAAACCTAGAAAAACTTGTATGGTCTGATGCTAAGTGAATTGAGCAGAAACAGGAGAAGGTTGTAAACAAAAACAGCCATGTTGTGCACTGATAAACTGAACCCTTCCTAGCAATACAAGGATCTAAGACATCTCCAAAGGCCTTGTGATGGAAAATGCTATCCACACCCAAAGAAAGAACTATGAAATTTGATTGCAGATTGAAGCATACTGTTTGTTATTTTTTTTCTCTTCTTTTGAGTTTTGGTTATAATTCTTACTGACAATATCAGTAATGTGAAAATACATTTAATAGGAACATGTACATATAGCCTATATTAAATTGTACACTGTCTTGGGGAGGACAGTGGGGAAGAAAGGGGAAAAATTATAAACTCAAAGGATGTGGAAGGGATTGTTGATAAATCAAAATAAACTGCTAAAAAAAACCCCATACAACTGGAAGAAGATAACAAAGCCAAAGCTCATAATCCAAAGCCTCCAAGAAAAATATGAATTAGTCCCAGGCCATGGAAGAGCTAAAAAAGGATTTTGAGAATCAAGTAAGAGAAGTAGAGGAAAAACAGGGAAGAGAAATGAGAGTGATGCAAGAAAATCATGAAAAACAAGCAAACAGCTTTCTAAAGGAGACCAAAAAAAATGCTGAAGAAAATAACACCTTAAAAAACAGCCAAACCCAAATGGCAAAAGAGGTCCAAAAAGGCAAGAGGAGAAGAATGCCTTCAAAAAGCCAAATTGAAAAAGAAGTCTAAAAGCTCACTGAAGAAAATATTTTCTTAAAAATTACAATGGAGCAATTGGAAACTTGTGACTTTATATGAAATCAGGAGACTGTAAAACAAAACCAATACAAGGAAAAAAAAGAGAAAGCAATGTGAAATATCTCATTGGAAAAACAACAGACTGGACAGTAGATCCAGGAGAGAGAATTTAAAAAAATTATTGGATTATCTGAAAACTGTGATCAAAAATAGCCTAGACATCATCTTTCAATAAATTATCAAGAAAAACTGCCCTGATATTCGAGAACCAGAGGGTAAAATAGAAATGAAAAGAATCTACTGAACTGCACCTGAAAGAGATCCAGAAAGGAAAACTCCTAGAAATATTGTAGCCAAATTTCAGAGTTCCCAGGTGAAGGAGAAAATATTGCAAGCAGCCAGAAAGAAACAATTCAGATATTATGGAAACACAATCAGGATAACAAAAGATTTAGCAGCTTCTACATTAAGGAACCAGATCTTGGAATAAAATATTTCAGAGGTCAAAGGAACTAGAATTACAATCAAGAACCACCTACTCAGTAAAACTGAGTATAATTCTTCAGTGGAAAAAATGAACATTCAGTAAAATAGAGGACTTTCAAACATTCTTGATGAAAAGATGAGAGCTGAATAAACAATTTGACTTTCAAATATAAGACTCAAGACAAGCATAAAAAGGTAAAATAGGAAAGGGAAATCATAAGAGACTTATTAAGTTTGAACTGTTTTCACTCCTACATAGAAAGATGATATTTGTAACTCATGAGACCTTTGCCAGTATTAGGGTTGTTCCAGGGAAAACAGCATAGGATTATACCAGAAGTAGAAAGGGAGAGGTAGAATGGGTAAATTATCTCATATAAAACAGATAAGAAAAAGCCTTTATAGTGAAGGGAAAGTGGGATAAGGTTAGAGGGAATGAGTGAATCTTATTCTCATAAGATTTGGCTTAAGGAGGGAATAACATACACACTCAATTGGGTATGGAAATATGTCTTACCCCATAGGAAAATAGGGGAGAAGGGGATAAGAAAGCAGGGGGATGATAGAAGGGAGGGCAGATTGGGGGAAGGGGTAATCAAAAGCATATATTTTAAGGAGGGAGCAAGGTCAAAAGAGAATACAATACAGAGTGTTTGGGATGGTTGAAGAGAAATATAGTTGGTTTCTCATAATATGACTACTATGGAAGTGTTTTGCATTAGTATGCATGTTATACTACCTTTATCTAGTTGCTTCCCTTCTGAATGAGGATGGGTGGGGAGGGGGGACGGGAGAAAATTTGGAACCCAATGTTTTATAAACAGATATTAAAAATTGTTTTTACATTCAACTTGGAAATAAGATACACAGGTAATGGGCAATAGAGATCTATTCTTCCCTTCTGGAAAATGCAGGTGAAAGGAAAGAAGGAAGGCTGATATAAAGGAGGACAGATTAGGGGAAGGAATATTCAGAATGCACACTGTCTTAAGGTGGGAGTAGGGGCAATATGGATAGAAAATTTGGAAATCAAAATCTTGTGGAAGTGAATATTAAAAATTTTAATTAAACAAATAAATAAATGTTTAAAAAAATAAAAGAAAAATAAAAACTGATGTCCTGCAAACTACTTACATCATGATGACTAGCAGAATGGAAGTGTAGGTATTAATATAGTCTCTAATTCCTGGGGTTTTTTTTAAGTTGTTCTGTTCATGTGAACCTCTGCTGTTTATCATTATTTTTTTTGTAAGAAGGAATTCCCTGTACCATACTTGATTTAAATAATTTATTGTACACTTCTTTTACTCCCTCATTTTGGTGAAAATACCCTTAGCTACAAGTAAACTCTCCATAGGTGCAAAAGTAAGTAATAACATGGCAGTGGAAGAAAAAAGAAGCCCGATCTATTATACAAGCATATTTCTTTGGCAGTAAACCTAGATCAAACTTACAGGTCCAGATACTATCAACCTGAAGAAAAAAGAAAAAAAACCTAGTAAAGTACCAACAATAACGGTCATTAATTGAGGTAAAAGGGATTGCAATTAGAGACATCATACTTCACTAAAGTACTAGTGAACCAAAGTACTAGAGTTCCCAAGAGGAAGAAAATGAGGAGGCAGGGGTTAAATACATTTCAACACAAAAAGATTCTCATGTGAGTCACAACCTCTCAAAGATGTTACATAACTTGTTACACAAAGTAGCCAAAAGTCCATACAGAAGGCTGAGGAGGCTTAGGGAGTTGTGATATCTGGTCACAACAGTGAGCTATAGGTACAGCAATGGAGAGTTTCCAGAGAAATCACAAACCTGACTGCAACTGATTTGAACCTATTCTGATGATGGGGTCAGGATCAGATAGTCCCTCGGGTGGCTGCATTGATTATCACCAAATAAGGAATGGTGCCAAATTCAAAAGCCTGCAAGCCCAACTGAGTGATTCTATAAGACTCAATATTTATAGGAATATTTGCTGTTGTTGTTCAGTCATTCAGCTGTGTTTGTCTCTTCCTGACCCCTGGACCATAGCATGACAGGCCCCTCTATCCTCCACTATCTTTCAAAGTCTGTCCAAGCTTGTGTTTATCAGTTTCATGATACAATATATCCATTGTCTCCTCTGCCATTCTCATTTCCTTTGGTCTTGAATCTTTCCCCACTATCAGTCTTTTCCAGTGAGTATTGACTTCTCATTATGTGGCCGAAGTACTTAAGATGTAAATTCAATATTTGACATTTTGATGAATAGTGTGAATTAATTTCTTATAGTATTGACTGATTTGTTCTCCTTCTGTCTAAGGAACTCTCAAGTCTTCACAATTTGAAATTGCTGATTCTATAAGATTTAACTTTCCTTATAGCAGAAATTTCACAACTACATATTACTACTGGAAAAAAAAAAACGTAGTTTTTAACTATGTGGACCTCTGTTGGCAAGATGATTCTTTGCTTTTTAGCATGCTGTCTAGATTTGCTACATCTTTCTTTCCAAAGTACAGCACCCATCTAAAAGGAGCTGAAGAAAGTTAAGGGAAAAGAAAAGCAGGCAACGTAGAATTGCCTTGAAAGTTCCAGCCTTGCTGATTGCAGCCCAACACCAGGTAAGCTGCCAGAATCATACAGCCTACAATTGCCAACAAAAGAGGCTCCAGCACACAAATCCAGTGACCAAGACGTAGGCTCCCAACACAAGAAGCTTGAGTCAGTGCCCTCCTTTTCCCAGCAGGAGAGATCTATCACTTTAAAGTCCAGAGAATAAAGAAACACCATGAGTAAAAAGAAACATACCATAGATTCATATTATGAGAAGAGTGAAGATCAAGACAGAAATTCTGAAGAGGACAACATTGTCAACAAACACACATCTGCAACATCAAAAGTGAATATCAACTGGTCTAAAGCCCAAAAGGCCTTCTTAGAAGAGCTGAAGAAGAATATTAAAAGTCAAATGAAAGAAGTAGAATAGTCCTTAAAAAATACAATTGGCCAGTTGGAAAAAAAGTACACTGAAGAAAACAAGTCTTTAAAAATCACAATTGGAAAACTGGAAAAAAAGTACACTGAAGAAAACAAATCCCTTAAAAACACAATTGGCCAATTAGACAAGGAAATACAAAAACTAACAGAAAAAACAATCTGTTAAAAACTAGAATTGGACAAATGGAAAATATTAACTCTATGAGAGAACAAGAATCAGCCAAACACAAACAAAAAATGAAAAAAAAAATAGATGAAAACGTAAAATACCTCATTGGTGAAACAACAGACCTGGAAAAATCAATCCAGGAGAGAGAATTTAAAAATTATTGGACTACCTGAAAATCACGATAAAAAAAAGAGCCTGGTCAGTGTCTTTCATTAAATCATAAAGGAAAACTGGCCGGAAGTCCTAGTACCAGAAGGTAAAACAACCATAGAATGAATAAACTGCTCACTACCTGAAAGAGATCCCAAATTGAAAACACCAAGGAATATAATAGTAAAATTCCCAAAATTACCAGATGAAAGAGAAGGTGCTGCAAGCAGCCAGAAAGAAACAGTTTAAATTTCTTGGAACCACAGTCACGATTACATAGGACCTTGTACTTTCTACATTAAAACACCACAGGGCGTGAAACATGATATTCCATAAGGCAAAGTAGCTTGGATTGCAGCCAAGGATCAATGACCCAGCAAGAATGAGCATGATTTTCCAAGGAAGGACATGGATATTCAATGAAATAGGGGACTTCCAAACCTTCCTGATAAAAAGACCAGAGCTCAACAAAAAATTTGATCTTCAAGTACAAGATTCAAGAAAGACACAGAAAGGTAAATGGGACAGAAAGATACAAAATGTTGTTAATGAGGGAGGACTGTTTATTTCCCTACAAGGGAAGATGACACTTGCAGCTCTTGAGAACTGTATTGTTATTACACAATGTTAAAAGATTACACATAAAGAGGATGGATATTAGTTGATTTTGATGTAATAATAAAAAAAAATCTAATCAATTGGGTTAAATGGATCCAAGTAAGTGGATTAGTCTGATCTTAGAAAATGTACTGAGAAAGGAGGAGGCAGACAAGGGTAAATTACATTACAGGAAAAGACAGAAAATCCTATAACAGCAAAGGGAAAGAAAGGGGGAGGGTGAGTATTGTTTGAATCTTACTCTTATCAGATCTGGCTCAAGAAGGGAATATCAAAATCAGTAGGTATAGAAATCTAACTTTACCTATAGGCAGTAGGAGGGAAGAGGGGAGGGAAAAGGAAGAGGGGATAGAAAGGAGGGAAGAAGCAGTAAGGGCAAAGGGAAAGAAAAGGGAAAGGGACAACAGAAGGGTGTAGAGACTGAAGGAGGCAGTGGTCAAAAGTAAAACACTAGTATGTGGGGGGGGAGGAGAAAGGAGAAAGAAAAACATACATGGGGGAAAAGGATGGAGAAAAACAGACAGATAGTAATCATAACTGTGAAAGTTGAATAGCTTTCTTTTTTTTCTCTTTTGTTGAGTTTTGTTTCTTCTTTCTGATAGTTCCTCCTATTGGTTTAATTTTTACTTACAACTTCATTAATGTGAAAATATGTTTAATAGGAATGCAAATGTATAGCCTATATCAGATTCTGTGCCATATTCAGGAGGGTGGTAGGGAGGAAGGGGGAGAAAAATTTTCAACTCAAAAGCATATGGAAGTGATTGTTTATAAATAAAAATAAATTAATAAATAAACTTTAAAAAAGAGAAACAGAAAAAAAGAATGAACTTCCACATTGATCACATAAAATTAAAAAAAAAAATTACAAAAGAATAATACACTATGACCAGGTAGGATTTACACCAGGAATGCAGGGTTAGATCAACATTAGGAAAACTATCAGCATAATTTAGCATATCAACACCAAAACCAACAGAAACCAAATGATCATCTCAATAGATGCAGAAAAAGCTTTTAACAAAATACAACAGTCATTCCTTTTAAAAACACTAGAAATCATAGGTATAAATGGAGTCTTCCTTAAAATAATAAATAGCCTCTATCTAAAACCTTCGGCAAGCATTATATGTAATGGGGACAAGCTAGAAGCATTTCTAATAAGATTGGGAGTGAAAGAAGGATGTCCATTATCATCACTGTTATTCAATATTGTACCGGAAACGTTAAGTTTAGCAATGAGAAGAGAAAGAAATTGAAGGTATTAGAATAGGCAAAGAAGAAACAAAGCTATCACTCTTTGCAGATGACATGATGATAAACTTAGAGAATCCTGGAGAATCAAGTGAAAAACTACTTCAAATAATAAACAACATTAGCAAAGTTACAGGGTATAAAATTAATCCGCATAAATCATCAGCATTTCTATATATTACCATCAAAGCTCAATAGCAAGAGATAGAAAGAGAATTCTATTTAAACTTAATGTAGACATTATAAAATATTTAGGAGTCTACCTCCCGAAACAAACCCAGGAAGTCTATGAACACAATTACAAAACATTTTTCACACAAATAAAATGAGATCTAAATAATTACAAAAACATCAGTTGCTCATAGATAGGCCAAGCTAATATAATAAAAATGACAAGCTTACCTAAGCTAATTTACTTATTCAGTGCCATACCAATCAAACTACAAAAAAATTATTTTACAGAGTTAGAAAAAATAATAACAAGGTTCATTTGGAAGAAGAAAAGGTCCAGAATATCAGAGGAACTAATGAAAGGAAATGCAGGGGAATGTGGGCTAGCAATTCCAGATCTTAAATTGTATTATAAAGCAGCAATCATCAATGCTGTTTGGTACTGGCTAAGAAATAGAGTGGTGGATCAGTGGAATAGGTTAAATATTCAAGACACAGTACTCAATGACTATAGTGATCTATTATTTGATAAACCCAAAGACCCCAGCTTCTGGCATAACAACCCACTCCTAAAAAAACTGCTGGGAAACCTGGAAAAGACCATGGCAGAAACTAGGCATAGACCCAAATCTCAAACCATATACTGAACTAAGATTAAAATGCATTAATGATTTAGATATAAAGGCTGATAGTATGAGTAAACAGGAAGAACAAGGAATAGTTTACCTATCAGATCTATGGAGAACAGAAGAATTAATGACCAAACAGGAGATAGAGAACATTATGAAAAGGAAAAAGGATAATTTTGATTGTATCAAATTCAAAAGTTTTTGTACGAAGAAAGACAATGCAGCTAATATTGGAAGGAAGGTAGAAAATTGGGAAAGAATTTTTACAACCAGTCTTTCTGATCAGGGCCTCATTTCTAAAATATATGGAGAATTAATACAAATTTATAAGAATACAAGCCATTCCCTAATTGATAAATGGTCAAAGGATATGAGCAGACAGTTCTCAGATAAAGAAATTAAAGCCATCTATAGTCATAGGAAAAAAATGGTCTAAATCATTATTGATTAGAGAAATGAAAATCAAAACAACTCAGAGGTACCACATCACACCTATGAGATTGGCCAACATGACAAAATAGGAAAATGATAAATGTTGGAGAAGCTGTGGGAAAATTGGAACACTAATGCATTGTTGGTGGAGTTGTGAAATGATCCAAACATTTTGGAGAGCAATTTGGAACTATGACCAAAGGACTATAAAAATGTTCATACCCTTTACCCAGTAATAGCACTTTTAGGGCTATATCCCAAAGAGATCATAGGATCCACATATATAAAAATATTTATAGCAGTTCTTTTTGTGGTGGCAAAGAATTGGAAATTGAGAGGATGCCCATCAATTGGGGCATGGCTTATCATGTAATGGTATATTAATGTAATGGAACACTATTGTGCTATAAGAAATGATGAACAGACTGACCAGAATAATCTTGAAAGAGTTATATGGTCTGATGCTGAGTGAAGTGAGTAGGACCAGTAGAAGGTTGCACACAATATCAGCCATGTTGTGTGGTGACTAATATTGATAAACTTAACCCTTCTCAGCAATACAAGGATCTAAGACATCTCCAGAGGCCTCATGATGGAAAATACTATCCATATCCAAAGAAAGAATGATGGAAGTTGAATCACTATCTTTTTTTTCTCTTCCGTTGAGTTTTATTTCTTCTTTCTGATGGTTCCATGTATTGGTTTTGTTTTTACTAACAACTTCACTAATGTGAAAATATGTTTAATAGGAATGTAAATGTATAGCCTATATGAGATTGTGCACCATCTTGCGGAGGGTGTTGGGGCAGAAAATTGAGAAAAATTTTAAACCCAAAAGCATATGGAAATGATTGCTGATAAATCATTATAAATTAATAAAAAAACAAAACAAAGTGCAAATATTTGTTTTTAGTTTAGTTTTTGAAATTCTGGGGCTGCATTTGCTGTCCACAGCCCAGTAATATAAAATCTGACATTGCTCCCACTATTTGTCAGAAACTGTATGATCAATTCCCAAGATTTTAGTTTAGTTTAGTTTTGTTTTATTTTTATTTTGTAAAGCTTCAAATCAACTTTTACATTCTGCTCTTTATCCCTCATCAAGAGGCTTCTTAATTCTTCAATTTCTCCTATCAGAGGGGTATTGTCTGATTATCTAGGATTATTGCTATTTCTCCCATAACCTTAATTCTACTGTTTGCTTCATTTTGCATGAAGCTAAGTTCTTTAATAGGTCTCAGTTTGAATGAGGCAATGCACACTCTGTGATTGAGGCTTAATATGAAATGAGGCAGAGAATGCCCTCTTTATCTTGTCAAAATATCAATCTGGGAGAAGATGACCTCAAAGTTTCTGGCAAAAAAGAAACAATTGCCATTTACATTCATACTGAGTCAATCAGGATCCAAACAATGAGTAACTAGGGTGTCTGGGACCTTACCTTGAAAGGCCAATGTCCCTCATTTTGTCCTGGACCATCTTCAGTTGTCCTGATTTATGTCTGGCCACTGGACCCAGATTCCTTGGAAGGAAAAAAGTAAGGCTGGTGACTTTACACAGCCCTCCTTCACTTAAATTCTTTTTTTTTCGCACCATGGAAAACAAAATGTTATTTTTTTCACCTTTGATATAAATTCTTTTACCAGTTTTCAATATTTACTTCCACAAAATTTTGAGTTCCAAATTTTCATCCCACCTCACCCCTCACCCCACCCCAAGATGGCATGCATCCTGAATATATCTTCCCATAGTCTGTCCTCTTTTCTATCTTTTCCCCCTTTCTCTTAACCCTTTCCCTTCCATTTTCCCGTAGGGCAGGACAGACTTCTGTTTCCCATTTCTTGTATTTCTTATTTCCCAGTAGCATGGGAAAACATTTTTTTAAACACATGTTTTTAAAACTTTAGGTTTCAAATCTCCCCACCCACCCTCACTGAAAAGGCAAGAAATTCAATATAGGTTATATATGTGCACTTATAGAAAACACTTCCACAGTCAACATGTTGTGAAAAACTAACTCTATTTCCCTTAATCTTATCCTGCCCTACCATTTAGTCTATTTTTTCTTTTTTACCCTGTCCCTCCTCAGAAGTATTTGCTTCTGATTACCCCCTTTCCAAATCTGCTCTCCTCTCTCTCTATCATCCCCCTGCTGTCTTGTACCCTTCTCCCTCTATTTTCCCATAGGGTAAGACAGATTTCCTTACCCAATTGAATGTGCGTGTTATTCCCTCCTTAAGCCAAATCCGATGAGAATAAGATTCATTCATTCCCTCTCACTTTCCCCCATTTCCCCTCCACTGTAAGAGCATTTTCTTTTCTGTTTCCTTTCTTCTTCTTCTCCTAGTATAATCCTCTCCCATTCATTAGTTTTATTCTGTGGATATGACCCCTTAATCTTCAACTCACCCTGGGCCATCTATCTATTTATCTCTCTATCTATCTATTTATCTATCTACCTATCCATCTATCTATCTACCTACCTATACATAAATATGGTTTTTTTTTCCTCCAACTACCCTAATACTGGCAAAGGTCTCATGAATTATAAATATCATCTTTACATGCAGGATTGTAAACAGGTCAATCTTAATAAGTCTCTTATGATTTCTCTTTCTGGTTTACCTCTTCATGTTACACTGGAGTCCTGTATTTGAAAGTCAAATTTTCTATTCAGCTCTGTTCTTTTCATCAAGAATGCTTCAAAGTCCTCTATTTCATTGAATGATCATTTTTTTCCTCTGAAGAATTTTACTCAGTTTTGCTGGGTAGGTGATTCTTGGTTGTAATCCTATCTCCTTTGTCCTCCAGAATGTTATATTCCATGCCCTGCAGTCCTTTAATTTAGAAGCTGCTAAATCTTGTGTTATCTTGATTGCATTTCCACAGCACTTGAATTGTTTCTTTCTGGCAGTTTGTAATATTTTCTCCTTGACCTGGGAACTCTGGAATTTGGCTACAATATTTCTTGGAGTTTTCCTTTGGGGATCTCTTTCAGGAGGAGATCTGTGGATTCTTTCAATTTCTATTTTGCCCTCTGGTTCTACTATATCAGGGCAGTTTTCCTTGATAATTTATTTATTTTTATTTCTTTTTCCATATGCTTTTGAGTTGAAAAATTTTCTCACTTTTCCTCTCCCCCACTCTCCCCAAGACGGCACACAATCTCACATAGGCTTTACATTTACATACCCATGAAACATATTTTCACATTAGTGATCTTGTAAGTAAAACTTAGAAGCAATAGGAGGAACCATCAGAAAGATGAAACAAAACTCAACAGAAGGTAAAAATAAGTGATAGCGATTCGACTTCCATAGTTCTTTCTTTGGATGTGGACAGCATTTTCCATCCGAGGCCTCTGGAGATGTCTTAGATCCTGTAATGCTGAGAAGGGTTCAGTTTAACAATCTTAGTCATTGCATAACGTGGCTGTAATTGTGTACAAAGTCCTCTTGGTTCTGCTCACTTCATTCAGCATCAGACAATAAAAGTCTTTCCAGGTTTTTCTGAAGTCAGCCTGTTCATCATTTCTTATAGCACAATAGTATTCCATTACATTCATATACCACAACTTGCTCAGCCATTCCCCAATTGATGGGCATCCTCTCAATTTCCAATTCTTTGCCACCACAAAAAGAGCTGCTATGAATATTTTTGTACATGTGGGTCCTTTTCCCATTTGTTTGATCTCTTTGGGATATAGCCCTAGAAGTGCTATTGCTGGATCAAAGGGTATGCACATTTTTGTAGCCCTTTGGGCATAGTTCCAAATTGTTCTCCAAAATGGTTGGATCATTTCACAACTCCACCAACAATGTATTAGTTCCAATTTTCCCACATCTCTCCAACATTTATCATTTTCCTGTTTTGTCATGTTGGCCAATCTGATAGGTGTGATGTGGTACCTCAGAGTTGTTTTGATTTGCATTTCTCTAATCAATAATGATTTAGAGCATTTTTTCATATGACTATAGATGGCTTTAATTTCTTCATCTGAGAACTGTCTGTTCATATCCTTTGACCATTTATCAATTGGGGAATGGCTTGTGTTCTTATAAATTTGTCTTAATTCTCTATATATTTTAGAAATGAGGCCTTTAGAGAGAGACTGGTTGTAAAAATTCTTTCCCAATTTTCTACCTTCCTTCTAATCTTAGTTGCATTGGCTTTGTTTGTGCAAAAACTTTTCAATTTAATGTAATCAAAATTATCCATTTTGCTTTTCATAATGTTCTCTATCTCCTGTTTGGTCATGAATTCTTCTGTTCTCCATAGATCTGATAGGTAAACTATTCCTTGTTCTCCCAGTTTACTTATGGTATCAGCCTTTATATCTAAGTCTGAACCCATTTTGACTTTATTTTGGTATATGGTGTGAGATTTGGATCTATGCCTAGTTTCTGCCATACTCTTTTCCAGTTTTCCCAGCAGTTTTTTTCAAAGAGTGGGTTCTTATCCCAGAAGCTGGGGTCTTTGGGTTTATCAAATAATGGATTACTATAGTCATTGACTACTGTGTCTTGCATATTTAACCTATTCCACTGATCCACCTCCCTATTTCTTAGCCAGTACCAAGCAGTTTTGATGATTGCTGCTTTATAATACAATTTAAGATCTGGAATTGCTAGGCCACCTTCCCCTGCATTTCTTTTCATTAGTTCCTTTGATATTCTGGACCTTTTGTTTTTCCAAATGAATCTTGTTATTATTTTTTCTAACTCTATAAAATAATTTTTGGTAGTTTGATTGGTATGGCACTGAATAAGTAAATTAGCTTAGGTAGGATTGTCATTTTTATTATATTAGCTCGGCCTACCCATGAGCAACTGATGTTTTTCCAATTATTTAGATCTGATTTTATTTGTGTGAAAAGTGTTTTGTAATTGTGTTCATAGAGTTCCTGGGTTTTTTCGGGAGGTAGACTCCTAAATATTTTATAATGTCTACAGTAAGTTTAAATGGGATTTCTCTTTCTATCTCTTGCTGTTGGGCTTTGTTGGTAATATATAGAAATGCTGATGATTTATGTGGGTTTATTTTATAGCCTGCAACTTTGCTAAAGTTGTTTATTATTTCAAGTAGTTTTTTACTTGATTCTCTAGGATTCTCTAAGTATATCATCATGTCATCTGCAAAGAGTGATAGCTTTTTTCTTCTTTGCCTATTCTAATGCCTTCAATTTCTTTTTCTTCTCTTATTGCTAAAGCTAAGGTTTCCAGTACAATATTGAATAACAGTGGTGATAATGGACATCCTTGTTTCACCCCGATCTTATTGGAAATGCTTCTAGCCTGTCCCCATTACATATAATGCTTGCTGAAGGTTTTAGATATATGCTATTTATTATTTTAAGGAAGACTCCATTTATACCTATGCTTTCTAGTGTTTTTAATAGGAATGGGTGTTGTATTTTATCAAAAGCTTTTTCTGCATCTATTGAGATGATCATGTGGTTTCTGTTTTTTGTTGTTGATATGCTCAATGATGCTGATAGTTTTCCTAATATTGAACCAACCCTGCATTCCTGGTATAAATCCTACCTGGTCATAGTGTATTATTCTTGTGATAAGTTGCTGCAATCTACTTGCTAGTATTTTGTTTAAAATTTTTGCATCTATATTCATTAGAGAAATTGGTCTATAATTTTCTTTCTCTATTTTGACTCTTCCTGGTTTAGGTATCAACACCATTTTGTATCATAAAAAGAATTTGGTAAGACTTCCTTCTTATTTTCCCAAATAGTCTATATAGTATTGGAATTAATTGTTCTTTAAATGTTTGATAGAATTCGCATGTAAATCCATCTGGCCCTGGAGATTTTTTCCTAGGGAGTTCATCAATGGCTTGTTCAATTTTTTTTCTGAGATGGGGTTATTTAAGTATTTTACTTCCTCTTCGGTTAATCTGGGCAAATATTTTTGTAAATATGTATCCATTTCACTAAGATTTTGAAATTTGTTGGCATATAGTTGGGCAAAATAATTCCTAATTATTGTTTTAATTTCCTCTTCCTTGGTGGTAGCTTCGCCTTTTTCATTCTTGATACTAGTAATTTGGTTTTCTTTTTCTTTTTTTTTAATTAAATTAACCAAAGGCTTATCTTTTATTGTTTTTTTCATAAAACCAGCTCTTAGTTTTATTTATTAGTTCAATAGTTTTCTTAATTTCAATTTTTTAATTTTTCCTTTGGTTTTCAATATTTCTAATTTGGTGTTTAGTTGAGGATTTTTAATTTGTTCTTTTTCTAGTTTTTTTAGTTGTATGCCCAATTCATTAATCTCCTCTTTTTCTATTTTATTTATGTAAGCATTTAGAGATATAAAACTTCCCCTAAGAACTGCTTTGCTGCATCCCATAGGTTTTGGTATGTTGTCTCATTATTGTCATTCTCTTGAATGAAATTATTGATTGTTTCTATGATTTGTTGTTTGACCCAATCATTTTTTAGGATTAGATTATTTAGTTTCCAATTATTTTTTAGTCTATCTTTCCATGGCCCTTTATTACATATAATTTTTTATTGCATCATGATCTGAAAAGGATGCATTTAATATTTCTGCCTTTCTGCATTGGATTGTGAGGTTTTTATGCCCTAGTACATGGTCAATTTTTGTGTATGTGCCATGTACTGCTGAGAAAAAAGTATATTCCTTTCTATCCCCATTCAGTTTTCTCCAGAGGTCTATCATACCTAACTTTTCTAATGTTCTATTCACCTCCTTAACTTCTTTCTTGTTTATTTTGTGGTTAGACTTATCTAGTGCGAGAGGGGGAGGTTCAGGTCCCCCACTAGTATAGTTTTGCTGTCTATTTCTTCCTGTAACTCCCTGAACTTCTCCTGTAAGAATTTGGATGCTATACCATTTGGTGCATATATATTTAGTAATGATATTACTTCATTGTCTATGGTGCCTTTTAGCAGGATGTAGTTTCCTTCCTTATCTCTTTTGATTAGATCTATTTTTGCTTTTGCTTTGTCTGAGATCAGGATTGCTACCCCTGCTTTTTTTACTTCAGCAGAAGCATAATATATTCTGCTCCAGCCTTTTACCTTTACCCTGTTTGTGTCACTGTTTTTCAAATGTATTTCCTGTAAAAAACATATTGTAGGATTATGGGTTTTAATGCATTCTGCAATAATTTTCCATTTTATGGGAGAGTTCATCCCATTCACATTCACAGTTGTGATTACTATCTGTCTTTTCCTCCATCCTTTCCCCCATTTATGCTTTTCTTTCTCCTTTTTCCTTTCCCCCTTCACTAGTGTTTTGCTTTTGACCACGCCTCCTTCAGTCCCTTCCCCCTTTTATTATCCCTTTCCCTTTTCTTCCCCTTTAGTCTTACTGCTGCTTCCCTCCCTTCTTTCCCCCCTCCCTTTTCTTTCCCCTTTTCCCTCCTACTGCCTATAGGGCAAGTTAGATTTCTATACCTAACTGATTATATTATGCCCTTCTTGAGCCAAATCTGATGAGAGTAAGGTTCAAACAATGCTCCCCCCCTTCTTTCCCTCTGCTGTAATAGGATTTTGTGTCTTTTCCTGTAATGTAATTTACCCTTGTCTGCCTCCTCCTTTCTCAGTACATTTTCTAAGATCAGATTGATCCACTTATTTGGATCCATTTAACCCACTTGATTAGATTTTTTTTTATCATTACATCAAAGTCAACTAATATCCACCCTCTTTATGTATACTCCTTTAACAAGGTGTAATAACAATACAGTTCTCAAGGGTTGCAAGTCTCATATTCCCTTGTAGGGGTTTAAACAGCCCCCCCCATTAACAACATATTGTATCCTTCTGTCCCATTTACCTTTTTAAGTCCTTCTTGAGTCCTGTACTTGAAGATCAAATTTTTTGTTGAGCTCTGGTCTTTTTATCAGGAAAGTTTGGAAGTCTCCTATTTGTTGAATATCCACCTCCTCCCTTGAAAAATGATGCTCATTTTTGCTGGGTAATTGATCCTTGGCTGCATTCCAAGCTCCTTTGCCTTATGGAATATCATGTTCCATGCCCTGCGGTCTTTTAATGTAGAAGCTGCAAGGTCCTGTGTAATCCTGACTGTGGTTCCATGATATTTAAATTGTTTCTTTCTGGCTGCTTGCAGCACCTTCTCTTTCATCTGGTAATTTTGGAATTTTGCTATTATATTCTTGGCATTGTCAATTTGGGATCTCTTTCAGGTGGTGATGGTGGATTCTTTCTATGGTTATTTTCCCTTCTGGTTCTAGGACTTCGGGCAGTTTTCCTTTATGATTTCCTGAAAGATACTGTCCAGGCTTTTTTTCATCATGATTTTCAGGTAGTCCAATAATTTTTAAATTGTCTCTCCTGAGTGATTTTCCAGGTCGGTTGTTTTACTGATGAGGTATTTTACATTTTCATCTATTTTTTCATTTTTTTGTTTCTGTTTGACTGATTCTTGCTCTCTCATAGAGACATTAGTTTCCATTTGTCCAATTCTAGTTTTTAACAGATTTTTCTTCTGTTAGTTTTTGTACTTCCTTCTTCAACTGGCCAATTGTGTTTTTTAGGGACTTGTTTCTTCAGTGTACTCTTCTGTTAGTTTTTGTCCTTCCTTCTTCAATTGGCCAATTGTTTTTTAGGGACTTGTTTTCTTCAGTGTATTTTTTTTCCAATTGGCCAATTGTATTTTTGAAGGACTCTTCTACCTCTCTCATTTGACTATTAAAATCCTTCTTGAGCTCTTCTAAGAAGGCTTTTTGGGCTTCAGACCAGTTCATATTCCCTTTTGTTGTTGCAGATGTGGGTTTGTTGACAATGTTGTCCTCTTCAGAATTTCTGTCTTGATCTTCACTCTTCTCATAATATGAATCTATGGTATTTCTTTTTACTCATGGTGTTTCTTTATTCCCTGGCCTTTAAAGAGATTGAGCTCTCCTGCTGGGGAACAGAGGGTACTGACCCAAGCTTCTTGTGTTGGGAGCCTAGGTCTTGGTCACTGGCTTTGTGCTGGGGCCTCTTATGCTGGAATTGGAGGCTGTAGGTTTCTGGCAGCTTACCTTGTTGGGCTGGAATCAGCAAGGCTGGAACTTTCAGGCAATTCTAGGTTGCCTGCTTTTCCTTTCCTTTAGCTTTCTTCAGCTCCTTTTAGATGGTGCTGCAGGGTGTTTATCTGCCTGGGGCCCCCTGCAGTGTTGTCTCCCTTTCTGCTAATGCACTGGGAGATTCCTTTGGTGGAGTGCCGAGCTCCTGGTGGTTTTCTGAGCTGGTTTCCAGTTCCCCCACCCTCACTGAGGCACTGGAGGTCCAGGTGTTGGTGTTTGCCTCTACCACCTGGGCTTCAGGATTTCTTCACAATTGGCTCCTACAGCTCACCTGGTTGTTGGAATCAGCAAGGGGGCTTTAGGAAGCCTTTAGGTTGTTTTCTTCACCTCCTTTCAGATGAATGCCCTAGGGTACTTGTTTGCCTGGGGCCCCTTCTAGTTCTGCCTCCCATATTTTTGCCGAGGCACTGGAAGACCCTTTTCCTGGGCTGCTGCACTGCTGCTCCTGGTCTTTCTTCTAGTTCTGGTGTTCCAGGGTTTTTTTTTTCTGGGGTGATATTTTCTGGGTTTTCAGAGGTTGATAGGGGAGAGCGAGAGCAACTACCTTTTCAGTCCGCCATGTTGGCTCCCAGAAGCATAAGTACCCTTGATAATTTCTTGAAAATGATGTCTAGGCTCTTTTTTTTATCATGGCTTTCAGATAGCCCAATAACTTTTAAATTCTCTCTCCTGGATCTATTTTCCAAGTCAGTTGTTTTTCCAATGAGATATTTCACATTCTCTTCTATTTTTTCATTCTTTTGGATTTGTTTTACAGTGTCTTGATTTCTCATAAAGTCACTAGCCTACAATTGCTCTGTTCTAATTTTTAAAGAACTATTTTCTTCAGTAATCTTTTGGAATTCCTTTTCCATTTGGCCAATTTTTCTTTTTAGATTGTTCTCCTCATTGGCTTTTTGGACCTCTTTGGCCTTTTGGGTTAGGCTATTGTTTAAGGTGTTACTTTCTTCAGTATTTTTTTTTGGGGTCAACTTTAGCAAGCTGTTGACTTGTTTTTCATGATATTCTTGCATCACTCTCATTTCTCTTCCCAGTTTTTCCTCTACTTCTCTTAATTGCTTCTCAAAATCACTTTTGAGGTCTTCCAAGGCTTAGAACTGATTCAGATTTTTCTTGGAGCTTTGGATGTAGGAGCTCTGACTTTGTTGTCTTCTTCTGCTTGTATATTTTGATCTTCTTTGTCACCAAAGTAAGATAATATAGTCTCACTCTTTTTGTGCTGCTTGCTCATGATTCTGGCCAGTTTCTTGAATTTTAATATCTTTGTTAAGGTAAGAGTCTGCTTCCAATGTGGAGAATATACTGTCCCTATCTTCGTGGGTTTATATAGCTTTTCTTATAGATACTTGTAGGGACCTATAAATTTTCAATTCTTTCAAAGTGGTATGATAGCGGGTGAGGTGTTTACTCCTTTCCTGTCCTGTGCTATGGTCTATTAGTGACAAAAAGCACTCCTTTCTGTCCTGGAACTGTGAGGAAAGTTTCCTGTCCACTGCCAATACAAGCTCCACCATGCAGGCACTCCTCCTCACCCTAGGACCCCTGTCCAGAACTGTGACCCAGATGCAGGCACAGGTAAAGCAAGAGATTGCTGCCTCAGCAGCAGCAGAGAGATCCCTGCAATCCCCCTCTGATCAGCCACTCGATTCCACCTTCAGTCTGTCGGCCTGGAAGCTTGGGGAGCAGCTGCCCCCCACAGAGCCATGCTCTTCGGAATGGAGCTGAAACCCTTCCTTTCTTTCTCAGCACTGCAGAAACAGACTTTTCCCACTGACCTTCTAAGTTGTCTTTTGCATTCGTGGATTGAGGAGTCTGGAAACCACCACAGCTGCCCGTGATTCAGTCCTCTGAGGCCTCCTCCAGGTTCACTGTGGCCTGTGAGCCCACACCATGCTTTGCTCCTCTATCAGCCTGGCACAATAGACCTTTCTGATCAATCATCCAGTTGTCTTAGGCTGGAAATTTGTTTCACTCTGTCTTTTTGTGGGTTCTGCTGCCTTAGAATTTGTTTAGAGCCATTTTTCCATTTTTTATAGGTATTTGGAGGTGTTTGGGGGAGAGATCAAGCAAGTCGCTGCTTTCACTCTGCCATCTTGGCTCCACCCCCACGATCTTGGCTCTTCCCCCTCCATCTTGGCTTGTCATGACCTCACCTCCATGATGTTACTTTTCTCTTGAAGAACAAAGGACGAACAGCAACCTCTTTGAGTAGAAAGGGAGCTGTGCACTTGGGAGCAAAGTAGAATTGGACAGTTGTGCAACTTAGCTTGCTTGCTGTCTTCCTTCTCTTTCTTCTTTTCCTTCTTTCTTCCTCTCTTCTCTTTCTTTCTTTCTTTCTTTCTTTCTTTCTTTCTTTCTTTCTTTCTTTCTTTCTTTCTTTCTTTCTTTCTTCCTTTTTCTTTCTTTCTTTCGTTCTTTTCTCTTTCTCTCTCCACATAGCATATCACACCTTTACCTGCAAGTGCTCTGTCCAAAGTCAATATAAATTTTGATCTCTGAAACTTTTTTTTTCCTTAAAGACTAGTGTTAACCCTAAATTGCTTTGACTCTCATGGATTGGCCAAAAATATATATCCATTTCATACTTTTTTTTCTCAGTCTTGAACCAATTATTTGTTTCATATTTGGCTTTAACTGTGGCTTCTTGGACTGCATACAAGTTCCTTAAAAGATAAGTAAATTGATGTTGTACTACCATCATTTTGAAGATTTGGCACATTTTGTTATGATGCACATAATCAAAGGCTTTAGTGCAGTCAGTGAAAGAGAAGTAGATGTTTTTCTGGAACTTTTCTGCTTTCTCCATAATATAATAACTGTTGGCAATTTGGTCTCTAGTTCCTCTGCCACTGAAAACAGGCCTGCACTTCTGACAATTCAAAGTTCACATATTACTGAAACATAGCCTGTAGAATTTTAAGTTACCTTTCTGGTATGTGAAATCAGTGAAATTTTTCGATGATTTCAACATTCTTTGTAATTGTCCTTGACCAAATAGTATTTATAGCAGGAATGCAAAGCTGACTCAATGTTAGAAAAACTATAAGCATAATCGATCATTTCCATAAAAAGCAACAAAATCACATGATTTTATCAATAGTTACTGATTAATTGTGGCAGAATGATTAATTGAGATACAGAAACCCCCAGAAGGGAGGGAATGGAAGGACAGGTCAAGCAAAAAACTCACAAGCATTTATTGGGCAAGTATAGCACACAAATACAAATGGGGAACAGTACAGCCTAGTCTTCTACTGCAAAGATTGGGGGTGTAGAAGGTGGTTTATATAGTTTTACAATAAAGGGAGGCAGGAGAATAGGAGGAATGAAGAGTACCTAGGACAAAGATGTTTTTGCAAGCTCTATCTATTTAAGGACAGCATAAATTAGTTTGAGCTGTCCCTGTGATTGCTGACAGCAGAGGTGTTCTGAGTTCGCACAGTGGACACAGCAAAGGATCACTGGTATGTCAAACTTGAGCAACACTTATTCTAACTCCTGACTGGCCAATTTTGATGCCCAGGTTATTCCAGCCTCTCCTGGATAATAAGAAAACTCAAGCAAACTAAGGTGCTTAGTAAACTCATTATTCATTCCATTTCTACAATACAGAAAAAGCTTTTGAAAGAATACAATTAACTAGTTCTATTTTAAAAAAAAAAGCTAGAAAGCAGAGGAATAAATGATGTGTTTCTTAAAAAAATAAGTAGCATCAATCTAAAACCAAGAACAAGAATTTCTTTTAATGGAGATAAACCAGATGCCTTAACAATAAGATTAAGTGGAAATGTGCTTTATCAACATTATTATTCAAATATTGTACAAAAAAATGCTAGCTACAGCAATTAGATAAGAAAAGGAAATAGAAAGCATAACAATAGGCAACAACAAAAAAACAATTAAACTGTCAATTTTTGTAGTTGATATGATGGAATACTTAGAGAACACACTTAAAAAATAAACTTCTTTGACCAGTGCATATTTAGGATTAAATAAGTCATTTCAGAAATTTGTATTTATACTTTCAAGTCCCTTTATTAAACACAATTTTTATGGCATTAAGGTCTTAAAAGTATTCATTGGATATTTCTACCTTTCTTCATTTTTGTGAAGATTTTATGCACTAATACTCAGTTTTGGGGAATGTGCCATATACAACTGAGAAAATATATATTTCAATTTATTCACATCCAGTTTTCCAGAGAAATATATCACATCAAACTTTTCTAAAATTATTTTTAATTCTCTTAAATTCTTTATTTATATTTGTGCTTGACTTTATCTAGTTCTGAGAGAGGTAAATGGAGGTCTCTCACTAATATGATGAGTTTTTCCTTGTTGCAGTATTTTATTTTATTTTATTTGTTATTCATTTCCCCCATTTACATGTAAAACAATTTTTCATACTCATTTTCAAAAACTTTGAATTCCAAATTCTCTCCCTTTCTCCCTCCCCACCACCCCTGTTGAGATGGCGTGCAATTTTGTATAGGTTATACATTTGTGGTCCTGCAAAACATTTCCATAATAGTTAGCCATGATGTGAAAGAAAACACAGACTAAAAAAAAACTCAAAAAATGAAGTAAAAAAATATACTTCAATCTATATTCAGACACCATCAGGTCTTTCTCTGAGAATAGATAGCACTTTTCATATCATAAGTCTTTCAGAGTTGTCTTGGATCGTTGTATTGCTGGAAATAGCTAAGTTATTCACAGTATTGGTGTTACTTTGCACAAAGAATATTCACTTTGCTCAGCCTATGTAAAGCTTTTCAGGTTTTTCTGAGAGCATCCTCTTTATCATTTCTTAGAGTGAAATCGTATTCATCATAATCACATACCACAATCTGTTCAGCCATTCTCTAATTTATTGGTATGCCCTGAATTTCTAATTCTCTGCCCTTAAAAAAGGCCTGCTTGAAATATTTTTATAAATATAGGTCCTTTTTTTTTTTTTTTTAATCTCTTTTGGGATACAGACATAGTAGTGGTACTGATAGGTGAAAGGGCAAAAATGGTTTTAAACCTCTTTAGGCATGGTTCCAAATTGCTCTACAGAGTGGTTGAATCAGTTCACAACTACTCCAACAATGAATTAATATCTTATTTTTCTTATATCCTCTCAGACACTTCTCATTTACCTTTTCTGTCCTATCAACAATCTAATAGGTATGAGATAGTAGCTCAGAATTATTTTATTTTGTATTTCTCCAGTCAACAGCATAATTTTATATGGCTGTAGATAGCTTTCATTACTTCATCTGAAAATTGTTCATATCTTTCAATCATTTATCAATTGGGGAATGGCTCTCACTTTCATAAGTCTGACTGAGTTTTATACATGTTTGAGAAATTAGGCTTTCTTTTTTTCCTCTTTTTTAATCAATTTATTTTAGTTTTCAACATTCACCTTAATAAGATTTTGTGTTCCAATTTTTTTTTCTCCCTCCCCTGCCACCTCCCCTAGACAGCAAGAAATCTGATATAGGCTATACATTTACAATTATATTAAACATATTTCCACATTAGTTATGTTGTGAAAGAAGAGTCAGAACAAAGATGAAAAATCATGAGAAAAAAAGTGAAAATAGTATACTTTGATATGCATTCAGACTCCACAGTTCTTTCTCTGGATGTGGATAGTATTTTCCATCATGACTCTTTTGGAATTGACTTAGATCATTGCATTGTTGGAAAGGGCCAAGTCTATCAGTTGGTCACTGCACAATGTTGCTATCACTGTGTACACTGTTCTCCCCGTTCTCCTTCCTTCACTCAGCATCAGTTCATGTAAGTTTCTCTAGTTTTTTTGTTTGTTTGTTTGCTATGAAATCTGCCTTAGAGCAGGGGTTCTTAACCTTTTCTGTGTCCTGGATACCTCTTGAAGTGTGATGAAATATATGTACCATTTCTCAGTGTTTTTAAAGGCATAAAATAAAATAGAATAATGAAAGAAACTGGTTGTATTGAAATATAGCTATAAAATTATTTTTAAGGAAATTAAGTCTTTATCAGAGACACTCTTTCAATTCTTTTTCACAATTAATATTGCTACCTGTATTTTCTTCCATCTTATTTCCTCTACTCCCATTTATTCTATCCTCTCTTCTTTTCACTTTACCCCTCTTCAAAAATACTTTACTTCTGATTACCCCTTCCCCCAACCTGCCCTCCCTTTATCACCCCCCTTCCCTTATCCCCTTACCCTTCTATTTTCCTGTAGGGCAAGACAGATTTCTATACCTCATTGCCTGTGTATCTTATTTTGCAGTTACATGTAAAAACACTTGTTAACAATCATTACTTTGAGTTCCAAATTCAGTCCCTTCTTCCCTCCCCACCAACCCTGATTGAGAAGGCAAGAAATTCAAAATAATTTATATATGTGTAGTCATGCAAAATACCTCTACAATAGTGTGAAAGACTAACTGTATTTCCCACCCTCCTATGTTGATCCCTGTTTATTACATTCTTTAATTTCACCCTGGCCCCCCTCTGATTAATTCCTACCCCAATCTGCCCTTCCTTCTAACATCTCCCCTCTCTTATCCTCCTCCATACTACTTTACTGTGGAGTAAGATAGATTTCCATACCCAATTGACTACTATGTTTATTCCCTCTTTAAGCCAATTCCAATTAAAGTAAGGGTCACTCATTCCCACTCAAATCCCTCCTCTTCCTGTTCACTGTAAAAGTTCTTCTTACCTCTTTTATGTGAGCTAATTTACCTAATTCTATCTCTTCCTTTCTCCTTCTCCCAATACATTCATCTCTCACCCCTTAATTTTATTTTTTGAGATATCATCCCTTCATATTCAACTCACCCCACATCCTCTGTCTATATATTTTCCCTCCAACTACCCTAATAATGAGTTATAAATATCATCTTTCCATGTAGGAATGTAAACAATTCAACTTTAATAAGTCCTTCATGATTTATCTTTCCTGTACATTTTTTTCATGCTTCTCTTGAAGTATTGTATCTAAAAGTCAATTTTTGTACTTAGCTGCTTTATTTTTTTTTCTCAAGAATGAATTAAATTCCTCTATTTCATTGAATGCCAATTTTCCCCATCATTAATTACACTCAACGGATGTAGGTATTTTTTTTGTTTTAATCCTAGCTCTTTTGACCTCTAGAATATCATATTCCAACCCTCAGATCCCCTAGTGTGGAAAATACTAAGTCTTGTGTTATCTTGATTGTGGCTCCACAATACTTGAAATGTTTCTTTCTGGATGCTTGCACTATTTTCTCCTTGACCTGGAAATCTGGAATTTGGCTATAATATTCCCAGGAGTCTTCTGTTTGGGATCTCTTTCAGGAGGTGATTGGTGGATTCTTTCAATTTCTATTTTACCTTCTGGTTCTAGAATATAAGGGCAGTTTTCACTGATAATTTCTTGGATGGTGATGTCTAGGCTCCTTTTTGGTCATGGCTTTCAAGTAGTCAAATAAGTTTTAAATTATCTCTCCTGGATCTATTTTCCAGATGAGTTGTTTTTCCAGTGAGATATTTCACATTGTCTTCTATTTTTTTTTCATTCTTTTGGTTTTGTTTTGTTGTTTCTTGATTTCTCATAGAGTCCTTAGGTTCCATTTGCTCCATTCTAAGTTTTCAGGAATTATTTTCTTCAGTAAGCTTTTGGACTCCCTATTCCATTTGACCCATTCTGCTTTTTAAGACATTCTTTCCTCATTGGCTTTTTGCACCTCTTTCACCATTTGTTTTAATCTGTTTTTAACATTATTTTCTTCAGTATTTTTGTGTCTCCTTTAGCAAGCTGTTGATTAGTTTTTCATGATTTTCTTGCATCACTCTCATTTCTTTTCCCAATTTTTCCTCTGCTTCTCTTACTTGATTTTCAAAATCCTTTTTGAGCTTTTCCATGGCCTTAAACCAATTCATATTTTTCTTGGAATCTTTGGATTCAGAGATTTGACTTTGTTTTCTTCTTCTGATTGTAAGTTTTGATCTTCCTTGCCACTAAAGTAACTTTCTATAGTTTGAGTTTTTCCCATTGTTTGTTCATTTTCCCAACCAATTAATTGATTTTTAACTCTTTGTTAAGGAGGGGTTCTCCTTCAAGTGTGGAGGATGTACTCTCCCAAGCTTGGATTTTTTTTTTTTGCAGCTGTTTTCAGAGGTATTGATAAGGAGTTGTAAGTTTTAAGTTCTTCAAAGGTTGTATGATCTAAGGAAAAGTGTTTACTTCTCTCCTGGCCTGTGCTCTTGTCTGTGACTGACCATAAGAATTTTTTTTCTGCTCTGGAAATGTGAGTTGAGTTCCCCCTCCACTGCAGCTGTAAGTTCTGCAATGTTAGTGCTCCTTCTTGCCCTGGGACTTCCACTCAGGATTGCAACCCAGATCTGAGTATAGGTAAAGCGACAGAGTCCTGCTTCAGTGCAAGCAAAAAGATCCCTGTAATTTTCTTCTGACCAGCTGTTTGACCCTCTTCCCATCTATGAGCTGTGACTTCTAAAAGCAGCTGCTGCCATTGCTGAATCAGTGTCTCTTAAGTCCTGCTGCTTTGTTGTTGCTGGGCTCTGCTGGCATGGCCTGCACTGGACAACACTCCACTCTCACCTAGGTGCAACAAAACTTTCCTGTTGACCTCCATGTTATCTTGGGCTGGAAATGTTTTTCACTTCATCTTTTAGTGGGTTCTGCTGCTCTAGAAATTTTTTAGAGTTATTTTTAAATGTATTTGGAGGGTTTTGGGGGGAGAACCCAGGAAAGCCCCTGCCTTTACTCCACCATCTTGCCTCCTTCCCACTAACATAATTTTACTGGCTATTTGGTTTTATTATTCATTTAGGTTTCTCCTTAAGATTTTGGATTCTATGATATTTGGTTCATAAATATTTTATATTAATATTATTTCATTTTCTGTGGGAACTTTTAGAAAAAGGTCATTTCCTGCACTATCTCTTTTATTTAAATCTGTTTTGCTTTTGTATTATCTGTGATAACTGCCCCTATATTTTTATTTTTTTACCTTAGCTGAAGAATATTTTTTTTTCTATAGATTGGCTGCTTGACTGTCTGTGTCTTTTGTTTTCAATTGTGTTTCCTGCAAAGAACATTTTGTTGAAAACAGATTTCTAATACATTTTGCTATCTGCTTTCATTTTGTGGATGAGTACATCCTATTTACATTAGCTGTTATTATTTCTAATTGTGAGTTTTCCTTGATTATACTATCTTTTATATATGTTTCTCCCTTTTCTTTACCCTGTCCTTCATCAAAAGTGTGTTTTGTTTCTAATGATTGTCTCTTTTAAACTGTTCTCTCTCTTATCCCCTACCCCTTTTCTTTAGCCTCTTCTTCCTCTACCAATTCTCTTGACAAAGATTTATTTCTGGAATCATCTGATTATGTGTATTTCTGTGTATCACATAATACATATATACATACATATATCTGTGTGTATGTATATATCCCTATATATTACACACATATAATATACGGAACACATACATATGTGTGTGTATTCTTCCATCTCTGAACACTGGTTCAGATGAAACTGAGGTTGACTTATCACTCCCCTACTTTCCCCATTAACATAAAAATTCTTATGTACATTATTTCTTAAAAATTTTTATCTAATGATTTTTTCTTTCCCAATTAAATAATTTTAACATTTCTTTCAATTTTGAGTTCCAAGTTCTCCCCCCCATTGAGAAATTTCCCAGAGATTATAGATATTCAGTCATGCCAAATATGCTTCCATATTAGTCATTCTGCAAAAGAAAGCATAGACCAAAATAGAAAGAAGTTAAAGAAGTTAAAGAAAAGAAAAGAAGTTAAAAAAGTATGCCTCTATCTGCATTGAGATTCCATCCATTCTCTCTCTGGATATGGATGGTATTTTTTTCACCATTAGCCCTTTGGAATTGTTTTGGATCTTTGTATTGATGAGAATAACTAAGTCATTCACAGCTGCCCATTGTATAATATTGTTGTTACTATGTATACTGCTCCCCTGGTTCTGTTCATTTCAATTTGCATCAGTTCATGAAAGTCTTTCCAGGTTTCCCTATGTGTATACTGCTCATCATTTATTATAGCATAGTAGTATTCCATCAAAATTTTATACCACAACTTGTTCAGCAATTCTCCATTTGATGGGTATCCCATCAATTTCCAATTCTTTGCCATCACAAAAGGAATTGATTTAAACATTTTTTACACATAGGTACTTTACCTTTTCATTTCTATCTCTTTGGGATTAAAATGAAATATCATCAGATTTTGCTAAAAGCAGGAATAATATAATCATAATAGTAATTAAAAGAATCAATTGATGACCTCCTGAAAGAGATTCTGTAATGAAAACTCCCTAGAATATAATAGTCAAATTCATGTTTTCCTAAATCAAAGAGAAAATATTTAAAGGGAGCAAAAAAGCAACCATTCAAATTTCATTGAGTTACAGTGAGGATTATCCAACATTTAGCAGCTACTATGTAAAACTGCTGTCTATCTACACCTTGACTTTCATCCTACTTAACTTGGATGTAAATACACTATTTTTTTTATCTTTCCTTTACTAGTTCAATAATCATGATTGGCAGAGGAAAGAGGAAAAAAAGAGTTGCATTGTTCTACTTTCTTTCCATAATATATTATCTTTATCCCATCCTTATCTGTGGCTGTATCCCAAATTGATTTCACTTTTTTTCTATTATGCCATAAAAGCAAAACTAATAAAAACATCTTTATTATACTTAGGGTTCCTTGCTAGCCAGAGCTCATTATGATTCTTACTCATCTTTAACCTTCTGTGCATGTTTTTTTTTTTCAAAAAGTAGGTGATTTGATGCTTTACTTAATTTGCTTATACATGTTGATATCCCCTTCATCTCTGTAGTCAAAAAATATGCCTTCTCATCCTGTTCAATTCTTCATGCTTCTTCTCCTATAGATCTTCCATGGAAGATCAGGCATTAATGACAATGAAATCAGCATACATTTTTCTAAGTCCTGAATCCCTACTGTAATATCTGACAACATTGAAATGACACAAGATTTTGGTCTATACCTAGTATCTGACTTACTATTTTCCAGTTTTCCCAGCAGTTTTTTCTTTTTTTGTTAAATACTGATTTCTTATCCAAGAAGCTAAGGTCTTTGGGTTTATGAAACAGTAGATTACTGTAGTCATTGACTACTGTGCTTGTGTGCCTGACTTATACCACTGATCCACCACCTCAAAATAAGAGAGGAAGAGAAAGAAGACACCTCATAGCTACTGTACTTCATAGAGGAGGAGAAGAGCATTCCCTGTTGATCAAACACAAACACTCTTAAATCCAGCATCTCTGTCCTGCTTTCTGGTTTTCCTGCCCAAGTTATGATGTACACATTCCCCCAAAAGAACCCTTCAGCCCATAGTCTTCCAGACTGAAGCCCTCTGGTACCTCATAATCCAAATTGTTAGATAATGTACTTATTTGTCCCAAAATTGTATTATCCTTGATTTAAGAATATATCCCCTAGCAAGTTAACTATGTAGTTCATGGAAACATATTGAAAGAATCACATTATTGGACACATATTTTATGTAATAGCCAAAAAGAACTTTTTGCTAATCCTTAAGCTCATTTACATCAGGGGATGATGGAAATTTTAGATGATTTGTGCATTCTCATAAACTTTTTCTCATGCCAAGAATGCATTTTCCCTAACATTTTTTTTCCAGAATGTCTATCTATTTTCAAGGCTCAACCCAGATGCTTCCAATTCCATGAAGCTTTTCTTATCATTTAGGGCTCTCTCCTTCAAATTACATTGTATTTCCTGATATTTGTGTAGTCATAAACCAGAGAAAAATGGAAACTCCTTGAGATAAATTATTACTTGTTTATTTTACCTTTGTATCCTTAGAAACTAGTATACTGTAGTGCCTTGTATACAATAGTTACTTAGTAAATGTTTTTGAATGATTCTTTAAGTAATTAAATCCAATAGTATATTTGAAAAGATAAATTGATTTACTGATACCTTTATTAATAATTCTACCATTTATTTGATTGTTTTTTTAAGTGGACCTATTATTTAACTGATGTAGAGTCAATTAGACTATTAAATAATGTGTTCCAGACTGGGTGCCAAGATCTGGAGATGCAGAAAAAGGCAAAAACAGTCCTTTACTTCAAAAAGATTGCATTATAACAGGGGAGAGAGAATATAATATGGGATTCATACAGAATAGATGCAAGGTGACTTTAGTGGGGAAGTCAGTAGGAGTCAGTGAAATGAAAAAAGGACTTCTGTAGAAAGTAGCATTTGATCTAAATATTAAAGGAAGGTCAGAATTCTAAAAAAAAACAGAAATGAAGAAGGAGGCATTTAAGTCACAGGATATAATTAATGAAAAGTTACATAGGCAAAAAAAATAGAGTGCCATTTCTAAAGAACATCAGGAGACTGATAGCTACATGATACTATTGAGGGTGTGTACAGTTTAACAGAAGGGGAAGGTATAGATGAAATTGTTTTGTGAAAATATTTAGATTTTAAACAAATGACTTCATATTCATTTTTGTAGGTAAAGAGAACAACTAGAATTTATTTAGTAAGAGGTGTGATGGGCAGAAACTTTTTTTTTATTTTAGAAACATTACTATACCAATTAGATGGATGATAGGATAGAGTGAGAAGATATTTGAAATACAGAAACCAATTAGAAGGCTCCTGAAAAAGTAGAGGTGACAGGTGACAAGTATTGAAAGCCTCAACTTTAGCGATGAATTTAGAGAATTTGTATATCAGAAATGTTGTAGAGGCAAAAATTAGGCTTAGCACTTGATCAAATATGTGGGGTAAAGGGAAGTGTGTTCATCTTCATCTGTCTGCAGACATACACTCAAACAATCCTGTCTACCATGCATCTCTATAAATCTTTTGATCAATAAGAAAGTCATACAGAAGTGTTCTGCATATATCCACACTGAATATACACAAGAGATAAAGGAATATTTTGGGAAGGTCTAAGGATAGATATTATCTGGATAACAGATATATTCAATTATTTGTCAACATGAGTAGCATAAGACTCAAAGTAAATATATACTGCATGGGCAGGAAGGGGGGCAACGATGGAACTAGCAGGTCTTTTTGTGGATTGTACTTATGAAATCCAACTCTCTAATTATTCATTCATTTTACAACCTCAGGCTGTGAACCATTTTCCAGCATTCCTGGCTTCCCTAATGACCACTCAGTTGAACATTTGAGAATCTGTGCAAGCTATGTTGCATGAAGATGAATGAAGAGTTGGTGGTAGTGGCTACAAGAATGGCTCACGATAGGACCAGGTACTGGGGATCTAGTCCAAAAGGAGGTGGCCTGAGAGAGGAGTTGGGCCTTAGCAAGAGAAGGAAGAGGAGGAGGAGCAATAAAAATGGAGAAGGAGAGAGGAAGGAGAAAAAGGAGGAGAAGGAGGATATGGAGATAATCATATGATGTTTTTGGTTTTATTATAGATATGGTCAAATATTCTGATAGTTTTCAAATACAACCCTACATTCCTGGTATAAATAACACCTGGTCATAGTGTATGATTCTTGTGATATACTGCTATACTCTCTTTGTTAGTGTTTTATTTAAATTTTTGCATTAATATTTGTTAGGGAAATTGATGTATAATTTTCTTTCCACTTTGGCTCTTCCTGGTTTAGGTATCAGCACCATATTTGTGCCATGAAAGGAATTTGATAGGATTCCATTTTTGCCTATTTTTCCAAATAGTTTATATGGTACTGGGATTAATTCCTCATTACATATTTGGTAGAATTCACTTGTGAATCCATATGGTCCTGTGGAATTTTTCTTCAAGAATTCATTCATGGCTTGTGCATTTTCTTTTATTAAGTTAAGATTATTTAAGTATTTTACCCTATTCTATATATCCCTTTCCCTTTCTCCTAGTACATTCCTATCTCACCAGGTAATTTTATGTTTTTTAGATATCATCCCTTCACATTCAATTTACACCTGTGCCCTCTGTCTATATATACTCCTTCTAACTACCCTAATAATGAGAAAGGTGTTGTAAGTTAAAAATATCATCTTCCCATGTAGGAATGTTGACAGTTTACCCTTATTAAATCCCTTATGAGTTCCCATTCCTGTTCACCTTTTTATGCTTCTCTTGAGTCTTGTATTTAAAAGTCAAAATTTCTGTTCAGCTCTTTTCTCTTCATCAAGACTGCTTGAAAGTCTTCTATCTCATTGAATGTCCATTTTTCCCCAGAAGGATTATATTCAGTTTTGCTGGGTAGGTGATTCTTGATTTCAATTCTACCTCCTTTAGGATAGAAGCTGCTAAATCTTGTGTTATCCTGACTGTGCCTCCATGATACTTGAAGTGTTTCCTTGAGGTTGCTTGCAATATTTTCTCCTTGACCTGGGAACTCTGGAATTTGTCTATAATATTCCTGCCAGTTTTCATTTTGGTATCTCTTTCAGGAGGTTATCAGTGGATTCTTTTAATTTCTATTTTATTTCTGGTTCTAGAATATAAGGACAGTGTTCCTTGATAATTTCTTGAAAGATGATGTCTAGGCTCTTTTTTTATCATGGCTTTCAGGTAGTCCAATAATTTTTAAATTATCTCTCCCAGATCTATTCTCTAGGTGAGTTATTTTTCCAATGAGATATTTCACATTGTTTTATTTTTTTTTTACATTCTTTTGGTTTTGTTTTATTTTTTTTCTAAATTTCTCATAAAGTCATTAGCTTCCATTTGCTCCATTCTAATTTTAAGTAATTATTTTCTTCAGTGAGCTTTTGGATCTCCTTTTCCATTTGGTCAATTCTGCTTTTGAAGACATTCTTGTCCTAAGTGGTTTTTTTTGGGGGGTGACTCTTTTACCATTTGGCCTAATCTATTATTTACCTCAGTATTTTATTGGGTCTCCTTTAACAAACTGTTGACTCATTTTTCATTATTTTCTTGTATGACTCATTTCTCTCCTCAATTTTCCTCCACCTCTTTTACTTGTTTTTCAACATCCTTTTTGAGTTCTTGCATGGCCTGAGACCAATTCATATTTTTCTTGGAGATTTTGGTTGTAGGAACTTTGACTTTTTTGTCTTCTTCTGAGTGTGAATTCTGATCTTCTGTGTCACCATAAAAACTTTCTATAATCAAGTTTTGTTTTGTGTTGTTTGTTTTTGCTCATTTTCTTAGCCTGTCACTGGACGTTTAACTGTATGTTACAGTAGATTTCTTAATTGTGGGTGGAGATCGCAAGTGGTTTTGTGCAGCTATGTTTAGAGACACTTCTGGTATTTCAGTTCTTCCTAGTTGGTACGATCTATGGATATGTGTTTACTCCTCTCCTGGCCTGTGTTCTAGTCTGTGAGTGACCACAAGCATTCTTTTCTGCACTGGAACTGTGAGGGCTGCCCCTCATTTCACTGCGGATGCAAGATCTGATGTACTAGTATTCCTCTTTGCCCTGAGACTGCCAGATTTCTGTATGGGCAAAGCAACAGAATCCTACTTCAGTGCTAGAAAAAACCCCTGCAATCTCCTTGTCATCAGTTGTTTGACCCCGCTACAGTGTATAGGCTGAGAACTCTGGAAGCAATGGCTGCCGCTGCTGCTGCCACTGCTGATTCAGTCACTTCCAAGACTGGCTCCTAGCCTGTTGTGATGATGGATGTGCATGCCCCACTCTCACACAATTGTGATAGACCTTTCTTACTGACCTTCTTGGTATCTGTGCACTGAGTTGTCTGGAAACTGCCACTGCCTCTGCTGATTCAGTAATTCCTAAGGCCTTTCCTTTGCTTGCTGTGGGTGGGGCTGTGCTGGAGTGGTCTGCACTGTACGCACTGTACTGTCATCCAGGTGCAGCAAACACATTTCCTGCTGACCTTCCAAGTTGTCTTTGGCATCTGGGCACTGATGGGTCTGGAAACCACCACTGCTGCCAGTGATTCAGTTGCAGGAGGCTTGCTTCTGGTTTAGTGGGGCCTGATCTGTACTGAATTTGCCTATGCTCCTGTTTCACATTGGTATAACAGATCTTTCCTGCTGATTTTCTAAGTTTTCTTTGTCTGAAAATTTTTTTAACTCTATCTTTTGTGGATTCTTCTGCTCTATAATTTATTTAGAATCATTTTTAAGGTATTTGGAGGGTTTTGGGGAGAGCTCAGGTGAGACCCTGCCTTTACTACACCATCTTGGCTCTGCATTTCAAAATAACTTTCAAAAAAAGGTAAATCATGATCAGAAACCACTAGCAAACAGCACTTTTAAATAGATTTGATTAGATTCATGATGAATTTGTACCTAGGATAGACAACAGAGGTTCTGGAAAGTTTTGTGATTTTAAGATCTTAATGTTTCCTAGTTTCCATCATGCTCAACTGGCTACATAGCAAAATGAACTTCTCTAGAGAAAAAAAGTTGATTATAATTGTTTCTAATCTATTGTACAAAAATTGACAAAATGACATGTGAACTATTAAAACTTTCAGATTGAATCAAAATATCAATGTATTGATGGTAATTTGACAGGGATCTCATTTAGTGGAAAGGAGGATACACAATGGGTGTGCTCTATTACAGTGCAACCTAATTGTTGAATGCATTTACTTTCAAGTGAACCAAGGCTTTTCCCCCATAAATGTATTTTTGGATACAAATCAGTAATCTTGCTGGCATCATCCCAATTCATTTCTTCTTAGTATTTTCAGTGTTGTGCATTATATGATTTGTACCCTCAAAAGTCACAAATAAAGTTTGTCTGCAGCACTATGATAGTATGCCAAGTGAATAAACACTCATTGATTTGCTATCTATACATTTATTTCTACATCTTCCATAATTAACCTGCCAATCTAATTTCAGAAGAAAAACTTGCCAAGTACCATGGAGAAGATTAAAAGCTAAGAATTCAGGGTATGATATTGGCATTCTTTCATACTTGAACACTAACTTTGCATAACGGACTTAAACCAATTTAATTTTTAGTATCAGGTGTCTCATTTGATTTTCCACCTGGACTATCAATTCATGTCCTAGAAAAGTAAAATAAAACCAATTCTACTGTAACATTCAGGAGACTAAACAATTAGATGTGACTGAAGGGAACAGATTGAACAGAAAAGGTTTTTCAGCTTTTTGTTTGCTCAAGCAATAGCCAAGATTCATGAGTTCTTTACGTAATCTTAAAACATAGAAAAATCATATTCCATATCTATCATGAACTCATAATATGTAGTTAATTAAAACTCTCTAAATATCAGAATGTTAATTGAAAATATAAGTTTGTGTTCTTCACTCTAAATAAGCAGATTAACAATGTAATGAATATGGTGAAAAAAGAACTCCTGAAAATTTGATAATTTATTCCTATTTCCTACCCATGTTAAATCAAGGATAATAATGGTACTATCCACCCATCATAAAATTGAATTTAAAGTAGTTAATGGGATAAGATATATGATTTGGAGGGAAAGAAATTGGGTTTAAATCTGGGTTCTGCTATCTACTATCTCTATGAGTTTTACCAAATCACTTAAGTTTCCTATGCCTCTGTTTCCTCATCTTCAAATTAAGTGTTTAAATTTGATGATGAATATGATATTAATGTTAAATATGTGTGGCACTTTTAGGTTTTCAAGTGATTTTGTGTATATTGCCTTATTTTAACTTCATATCTGCCCTGTGAGACAAGAGCTACAGGTAATATCCTCATCTCATAGGTGAAGAAATTGAATATAAAAGAGCCTTCATTTCATGCCCATGAAGCCTCATCTAGTAAGTATAGACACAGGATTTGAAACTGAGATTTCTTTACTACATATCAAGAACTATAGCTTATGGGCAATCCAGAAGGTCTAAATGATTCAAAATCAACAACATTCACTTTTTTAAATTTACAAAATATACTTTAATTGTCAATATACATGAAGATAAAAAGGAAGAAAAGAATAAACATTACTCTGTGCCAGATACTATGTTAAACACTTTTTTATGATATTAACTGTATTATTTCTATTAGGCATTAATAGATAAATGTTATTAAACTATGATATTAATAGTTATCATTAATAGATATTAACTCTAATAACTTTATTATGCTATTTTTAACCAAACTGCATGAAGGTGTCAGTGCTTAAATCTTATTGCATGATCTCATTATTCAAAAATACATATTAAAATGACTGCCAGAGTTTTGTCTGTGTCCTTTCTGCCAGTATTGTACCAATATATCATATTATTGCATTTTTCACAATATAAACATACAAAAGTGTAAATAGAAGGATTATAGCCTCACATTTCAGGAGTGTCACTGAGTACATCTCACAATTAGTGTTACAGGGGTACCCTTTAAAGTTTCAAATGCCTTTTTTCTTATATAAGTGACTTGAACCCACATTCTCCATTCCCCCTACTATTATTGCCAGTAACTAATGTCCCAGTTCCACTTAACAGATGGAAATATATTTTACCAAAGAATATTTAATAAGAAGATCTAACTAAAAACAAAAATACAAACATTTCCCCCTCAGTACCTCAGAGTCTAGGGATAATAAGCTAAGGCTTAAACAATTTTCTAAATAGCATCGATCCCAACAAATACATGTCCCATTGTAATATTGCTCCTAGAAAGTTTCTTATAAACTACCACATGGCTGGACACTTGGAACTTCAAACCTGGATGTAATTCCTAGCATAAACTGCATTCTAGGACCATTGTGTATCTTGTTTTACTGACCTGTAGAAGCTTCCAAAGCCTTCCCTTCACCTAAAGTGAAAGAACAAATGCTGAGGTTAAAAAATTGACACCAATATTCATCACCCATCTATCACTCTTCCTTTTTTAACGTGGTCATAGCTGCCTCATCAAAATATTATCAGAAAGGAGGAAGTCAATCAGTAAGAGGGCCTGGTTCTTTATAGCAAGAATCTTTTGAATGCTTCTCCAGTTCTGGCAACATTAATTCATCCAATCAATGAGGCTTCTCTTAATACATGGTCAGCAGACTGGAAACATTTACAGAATTTTTGTCCCTAGTGCACAGTACATATGAGCATTGCATGAGCTGTATATTCTGTGTGGACTCATCAGAAATGAGCTTATTGGCCAGTGTTCCCTTTTCATAGATAGATAGGCAGCAAAGTTGATATAGTTCTAGTCCTGAGTCCAAATTTTGCCTGTCACTTACTAGCAAATAACTTACATTGTCAGCCTCAGTTTCCCCACCTATGAAATCAGGATAATAATAGTACTTTCATCACTAGATTATTGCGAATATTTAATAAGTTAATATCATAAAATAATTTTGTGATTATTAATAATGAATATTAGTAATGTTAAGTACACCATTCTGTGTTTATGCTTTGGAGATATAATAAAATGGTAAATTATTACAATCACTGGCAGAAGTGACATGTATCAAACTTTGGGAGTTATTTTAATGTGTACCCTTTGAGTTACGAGATTGTGCAATAAGATTTAAACATTAGCCCCTATGCAGTTTTTCTTAACAATATGTTAGAGTTCTTAGAGTTGATGTCTATTAATGTGCTATTAATAATTAATTAAATCATTAATAACTATTATATTTTAATAACATACATAATAGAGTTAATATTAAAAATGTTTAAAATAGTGCCTGGCACAGAATGATAATTTTTTTTTCAGGTCCATAGTATCAGAAAAAAGGCATTTGATACCTTCAAGGGTACCCCTATAAACTTAAAGGTGAGATGTAGCCTACCTCACTCTTGAAATGGAAGCTATAATCCTTGTTATGTACACTATTGTACTAACACTAAAAACTAACATGATTACACTATGAATATAGATTAAATGATATATAGGTATAATCACTGGCAAAATCCATGGATAGAATGTTTGGGAGTAATTTTAATGTGTAAACTTTAAGTGATTAGACCATGCAATAAGATTTAAACACACCATCCCTTTGCAGCCAGTTAAAATAAATTCTTCAGACTAGTCTGTCTGGTTGTGATCATAATGATCTAGTCCAAGCTGTAGAAAGAATGCTTCCTAGCAGAATATTCTGGAAAGAGCAGTGTTTTACACAAACTCTGACACTATCATCAGGGGCATCCTAAGTCATTTTGCAGTCATTCAATTTGTATAAAAGAGAATGATGAAACAAGATTAAAAGGACAATATATGTATCCCGGCTTTTCACTTCCTTGAATTTCCAGTGGGTGAGAATATACCAAGGGTGTGCTAGGAAATTATATAATAATTAGGAGAGTTATTTTATTATTTGATGAATGGTTGACCTAATATATAGATACTTATATTTTGGTGCAATTGACACTAATGTTCTGATACGTTGACTAAAAATGTCACTTATAGATATCATCTTATTGAAAAACCTATTCCTTAAAAATTAGAATAGAGCAATGGGAAGCTGGTGACTTTATGTGAAATCAAGACACTGTAAAACAAACCCAAAACATGAAAAAAATAGAAAACAATGTGAAATATCTCATTGGAAAAACAACTGACCTGGAAAATAGACCCAGGAGAGGTAATTTAAAAGTTATTCGACATTCTGAAAGCCATGATCAAAAAAAGAACCTAGACATCATCTTTCAAGAAGTTATCAAGGAAAACTGCTCTGGTATTTTAGAACCAGAGGTAAAATAGAAATTGAAAGAATCTACCAAGCTCCTCCTAAAAGAGATCCCCAAAGGAAAAGTCCTAGGAATATTGTAGCCAAATTCCCAAGTTCCCAGGTCAAGTAGAAAATATTACAAGCAGTCAGAAAAAAAAAATTCAATTATTGTGCAAACACCAACAGGACAACACAAGATTTAGCAGCTTCTACATTAAGGTACCAGAGGGCATGGAATATAATATTCTGGAGGGCAAAGGAGATAGGATTACAACCAAGAATCACCTACCCAGAAAAACTGAGTATAATCCTTCAGGGGAAAAAATGTTCATCCAGTGAAATAAGGTACTTTCAAGCATTCTTGATGAAAAGACCAGACCTGAATAGAAAATTTGTCTTTCAAATACAAAACTCAAGTGGAAAATGAAGAGGTAAACAGGAAAGAGAAATCATAAGAGACTTATTAAGTTTGAACTCTTTACATTCTTGCATGGAAAGATGATATTTGTAACTCATGAGACCTTCGTCAGTTTTAGGGTAGTTGGAGGGAAAAAATTATATGTATGTATGTATGTATGTATGTATAGATAGATAGATAGATAGATAGATAGATAGATAGATATAGAGAGAGCGATAGACACAGACACAGACGTAGACGTAGACGTAGACGTAGACGTAGACATAGACGTAGATGTAGATGTAGATGTAGATGTGGATGTAGATAGATAGAGGCCACAGGGTAAGTTGAAGATGAAGGGGTCATATCTGGAAAAAAAATTGAGGGGTGAGAGAGGATTATACTGAGAGAAAGAGAAACAGAGAGGTAGAACAGGGCAAATCATCTCACAAAAAAAAAAAAAAGAAAAGAAAAATTTGATTAGAAAGGTCTATTGAGCCAGGTTGGGAGAGAAAGACAGTTAAGTGTAGACAAGCAGGAAAAAAAACAAGCATCAGTGAACCTGGAGCAGGTGTCAGGGGACTGAATCATGGGCAGCTGTGGTGGTTTCCAAACTTCTTAACCCACAAATCATAAAAACAACTTAGAAGATCAGTAGGAGAGGTCGATGACCACAGTGAGAAAGAAGCTCTGTTCCAACCCCAGTCCTGGCCCAATCCTGGGGAAGTGGCTGCTTCCAGAGCTTCTGCCCACAGTCTGAGGGGAAATCGAGTGACTGATCAGAGGGGCATTGCAGGGATGTCTTTCCTGGTGCTGAGGCAGGATTCTCTTGCTTTGCCTGTGCTTTAATCTGGGTCAGAGTTCTAGGGTCAGTCCTGGGGCAAGGAAGTCTACTAGCATGGTGAAGCCTGTAGTGGTGGTGGAGAAGGACTCCTCCTCACAGTTCCAAGGCAGAAAATAGTGTTTGTGGTCACACATAGACCAGATCACAGGCCAGGAAAAGAGGAAACACCATGCCCTTGACCATACCACCTTGGAAGAACTAAAAATTTACAGGTCCCTAGAGGTATCTCTAAAAACAACTTCACAAGACACACAAATCTTGTGATAGTACATTCTCCACCCTGGAAGCAGACCCCTACATTGACTAAGAGTTTAAAACTCAAGTAATTGGCTGGGATCATGAACAAACAAAGGTCCCAAAACAGTCAGATTGTACAATCTTTCTTTGGTAACAAAGAAGATCAAAACATATAACTGGAAGAAGAAAACAAAGTGAAAGATCCTACATCCAAAGCATCCAAGAAAAAATATGATTCAGTCCCAGGCCATGGAAGAACTCAAAAAGGAGTTTGAGAAACAAGTGAGAGAAGTAGAGGAAAAACTGGGAAGAGAAATGGGAGTGATGCAAGAAAATCATTAAAAACAAGTCAACAGCTTCCTAAAGGAGACCCCAAAAAATGATGAAGAAAATAATACATTAAAAAAATAGTCTAACCCAAATGCAAAAGAGGTCCCAAAAGCCAACAAGGAGAAAAATGCCCTAGAAGCAAAATTAGTCAAATGGAAAAGGAGGTTCAAAATCTTACTGAAGAAAATATTTCCTTAAAAATTAGAATGGAGCAATTGGAGGCTAGTGATTGTATGAGACATGAAGACATTGTAAAAGAAAACCAAAAGAATGAAAAATGGAAGACAATGGAAAATAAGAGTATGTTTTTAAAAGAAATTCAATGCTTTCTTATTTATAATATGAGGGAAAGGTATTAGCAGTGTCTTATCAGTTTCTTCTTTACCGTGAGAGTCAAGTGGACACAGAGAAAAAAAAAAACATGTTATAGCAAAAGAGGAGAAAGATGAAACAGGGGTCCAAGCAGTTTAAGTGTACTGTGACATATTAACTAGGATGGCAGAATGGTGTGAGAATTTCTGCTCATTTCTTTGAATTCTGCCTTCAAAATTTTTTTTATGCACATGTCAAATCAAATTCTGAGTGTGACAACAAAAAAGGCATAATGAGACATTTTTCCAAGACAGCTTAGGAGGACAGAAATAAAGGTCTGAGGAAACTAGTGTAAAGGCTAACAGAGATTGCAAGATAGGAGAAGCAGCATTCTCTCATGTTTAAAAAACTATCAAAAAGACAGAGTGAAACAAATTTCCAGCCTAAGACAGACTGGATAATTGATCAGAAAGGTATATATCACACCAGGCAGGGAGAGGAGCACAGTTCAAGGTAGATGCTCAGACAGAACAGGCTTCAGCAAACCTGGAGCAGGCCTCAGAGAATTGAATTGGAGTCAGCTGTGGTAATTTCCAAACTTCTTAACCCATGAACAACAAAGACAACTTAGAAGACCAGTGGAAAACTGACTGATGAAAGAGAAGTGTGGTCCCAGCCCCAATCCCTGAACTTGACCCTGGAGCAATGGCTGCTTCTAGAACTTCTGGCCCACAGACTAAGGAGGAATTGAGTTGTTGATCAGAGGAAGATTGAAGGTATCTCTCTGTTGGTGCAGGATTCTTGTGCTTTGACTGTGCTTGAATCTGGGTCACAGTTCTGGGTGGCAGTGCTGGGGTGAGGAGTGCTGGCATGGTGGAGCTAGTAGTCATGGTGGAAAGGGACTCCTATTCACAGTTGAAAGGCAAGAAATAATGGTTCTGGTTACTCACAGACCACAGCACAGGCCAAGAAAGGAGTAAACACCTCACCCCTCATCATACCACCTTGGAAGAACTGATAATTTACAAATCCCTAGAAGTATCTCTGAAAGCAGCTGCACAAAATCCCTGAAGTTTGGGACAGTGTATTCTTCACAGTGGAAGCAGACCCCTACCTAGACAAAGAGTTTAAAACTCAAGTAATTGGCTGGGATCATGAACAAACAAAGGTCCAAAAAAAAGTCAGAACATAGAATCTTTCTTTGGAAACAAAGAAGATAAAAACATACAACCAGAAGAAGAAAAGAAAGTTCAATATCCACATCCAAAGCCTCCAAGAAAAAATATGATTCACTACCAGGCCATGGAAGAGCTCAAACATGAGCTGAGAAACAAGAGAAGCAGAGAAAAAACTAGGAAGAGAAGTGGAAGTGATATAAGAAAATCATGAAAAACACGTCAACAGCATGCAAAAGGAGACCACCACCAAAAAATGCTGAAGGATAACACATTCAAAAATAGCCTAACCCAAATGGCAAAAGAGGTCCAAAAAAGCCAATGAGGAGAAGAATGCCAAAAACGCAGAATTGGCCAAATGGAAAAGGTAGTTCAAAAGCTTACTGAATAAAATATTTCCTTAAAAATTAGAATGGAGGGGCAGCTAGGTGGCACAGTGGATACAGTACTGGCCCTGAACTCAGGAGTACCTGACTTCAAATCTGGCCTCAGACCGAACATTTGACACTTACTAGCTATGTGACCCTGGGCAAGTCCCTTAACCCCAATTGCCTAAAATAAAATAAAATAAAATACAATAAAATAAAAATTAGAATGTAGGAACTGAAGGTAGTGTCTTTATGAGAAATCAAGACAGCGTAAAACAAATCAAAAGAATGATAAAAATAGAAAACAATGTGAAATATCTCAATGGAAAAACAACTGACCTGGAAAATAGATACAGGAGATAGAATTTAAAATTATTTGAATATCTAAAAGCCACGATCAGAAAGAGAGCCTAGACATCATCTTTCAAGAAATTATCAAGGAAAACTGCACCGATATTTTAGAACCAGGGAGCAAAATAGAAATGGAAAGAATCCACTGATCACCTCCTGAAAGAGATCCCCAAAGGAAAACTCCTAGCAATATTGTAGCCAAATTCCAGAGCTCCCAGGTCAAGTAGAAAATATTGCAAGCATCCAGAAGAAACAATTCAAGCATTGTGGAAACACAGTGAGGATAGCACAAGATTTAGCAGCTTCTACATTAAGGGACCAGAGGACATGGAGTATAATATTCCAGATGGCAAAGGAGATAGGATTACAACCAAGAATCACCTACCCAGAAAAACTCTTTTGGGTGAAAAACAGACATTCAGTGAAATAGAAGACTTTCAAGTTTTCTTGATGATAATACCAGAGCTGAATATAAAATTTCACTTTCAAATACAAGACTCAAGAGAAGCATGAAGAGGGAAACAGGAAAGAGAAATCATAAGGGATTTATTCAAGTTGAAGTGTTTACATTCCTGCTTTTTTACATTATATTTGTGCCTCATGAGACCTTTGTCAGTATTAGAGTAGTTGGAGGGAAAAAATTGTATATATGTATGTATGTGTATATATGTATAAGTATATATGTGTATATATGTGTATGTGTGTGCATGTGTGTGTATGTGTATATGTATGTATATATGTATATGTATGTATATACATATACATACATATATATGGAGATAGATATGTATATAGATAGATACATAGAGGACACAGGGGGAGTTGAAGATGAAGGGGTGATATCTGAAGAATAGAATTAAGAGATGAGAAAGGATTATGCTAGGAGAAGGAGAAAGAGAGAGGTTGAATGTGGTAAATTATCTCACATAAGACAGACAAGAAAATGTTTTGACAATGGAGGGGAAACATGGGAAGGTGATAGGGAATGAGTAAATCTTATTCTCACAGGATTTGGCTTAAGAAGGGAATAACAGACACACTCAATTGGGTATGGAAATATATCTTACCTTACAGGAAAATGGGGGAGGAATGGGACAAGAGAGCGGGGGCATGGTAGAGGGGAGGGCAGATTGGGCAAAGGGGTACTCAAAATCAAACACTTCTGAGGAGATACAGGGTCAAAAGAGAGAACAGAATAAATATGGGGTGGAATAGAATTAAGGGAAATATATCTAGTTTTTCATATCATGACTACTATGGAATTGTTTTGCATAACTACACATCTATAACCTGAAACGAGTTGCTTGCCTTTTCAATGAGGGTGGGTAGGGAAGGAAGAAGGGAGAAAATTTGGAGACTAAAGTTTTTTTTTTCTTTTTTAATATAAATTTATTTATTTTTAGCTTTCAACATTCACTCCCACAAGTTTTTGAATTCCAAATTTATACCCCATCCACCCCCTCCTCCCACCCTAAGATAGCATGCATTCTGAATATCCCTTCCCCTAGTCTGTCCTCTCTTCCATCTCACACCCCTTCTCTTATCCCCTTCCCCTTCTATTTTCCTGTGGGGCAGGAGAGACTTCTGCACCTCATTTCCTGTATTTCTTATTTCCCAATAGCATGTGAAAATATTTTTTTAAACATATGTTTTTAAAACTTTAGGTTTCAAATTTTCTCTCTTCCTCCCTCCCCACCCACCCTCATTGAAAAGGCAAGCAACTCAATATAGGTTGTACATGTGCAGTTATGCAAAACACATCCATAGTAGATATGTTGTGAAAAAGTAACTCTATTTCCCTTAATCCTATTCTGCCCTCCCATTTATTCTATTCTTTCTTTTGACCCTGTCCCTCCTCAGAAGTATTTACTTCTGATTACTTCCTTTCCCAATCTGCCCTCCTCTCTATCATGCCCCTGCTCTCCTTTCGCCTTCTCCCCCTATTTTCCTGTAGGGTAAGACAGATTTCCATACCCAATTGAATGTGTTGTTATTCCCTCCTTAAGCCAAATCCAATGAGAATAAGATTCACTCATTCTCTCTCACCTTCCCCATTTCCCCTCCACTGTAAGAGACTTTTCTTTTTTTTGTGAGATATTTACCCCATTCTACCTCTCCCTTTCTTCTTCTCTGAGTATAATCCTCTCTCATCCTTAATTTTATTCTCCAGATATGACCCCTTAATCTTCAACTCACCCTGTGCCCTCTATCTATCTATCTATCTACCTATACATATATATAATTTTTTTCCTCCAACTACCCTAATACTGACAAAGGTCTCATGAGTTATAAATATCATCTTTCCATGCAGGAATGTAAACAGTTCAATCTTAATAAGTCTCTTATGATTTCTCTTTCCTGTTTACCTCTTCATGTTCCACTTGAGTCCTGTATTTGAAAGTCAAATTTTCTATTCAGCTCTGGTCTTTTCATCAAGAATGCTTGAAAGTCCTCTATTTCACTGAATGACCATTTTTTCCCCTGAAGGATTATACTCAGTTTTGCTGGGTAGGTGATTCTTGGTTGTAATCCTATCTCCTTTGCCCTCCAGAATATTATATTCCATGCCCTGTGGTCCTTTAATGTAGAAGCTGCTAAATCTTGTGTTATCCTGATTGTGTTTCCACAGTACTTGAACTGTTTCCTTCTGGCAGCTTGTAAGATTTTCTCCTTGACCTGGGAACTCTGGAATTTGGCTACAAATTTCCTTGGAGTTTTCCTTTGGGGATCTCTTTCAGGAGGAGATCAGTGGAGTCTTTCAATTTCTATTTTGCCCTCTGGTTCTAATATATCAGGGCAGTTTTCCTTGATAATTTCTTGAAAGATGATGTCTAGGCTCTTTTTTTATCATGGCTTTCAAATAGTCCAATAATTTTTAAATTCTCTCTCCTGTATCTATTTTCCAGATCAGTTATTTTTCCAATGAGATATTTCACAACTTTTTTCTAATTTTTCATTCTTTTGGATTTGTTCTACTGTGTTGTGATTTCTCATAAAGTCACTGTCTTCCAATTGCTCTATTCTAATTTTTAAGGAAGTATTTTCTTCAGTAAGCTTTTGGACTTCCTTTTCCATTTGGCCAATTTTTCTTTTTAGGGCATTCTTCTCCTCATTGGCTTTTGGACCTCTTTTGCCATTTGGGTTAGGCTGTTTTTTAAGGTGTTATTTTCTTCAGTATTTTTTTGGGTCTCCTTTAGCAGGCTGTTGACCTGTTTTTAGTGATTTTCTTTCATCACTCTCAGTTTTTCCTCTACTACCCTTACTTGCTTCTCAAAATGCCTTTTGAGCTCTTCCAAGGCCTGACACTAATTCATATTTTTCTTGGAGGCTTTGGATGTAGGAGCTTTGACTTTGTTGTCTTCTTCTGATTTTATATTTTGATCTACTTTTTCACCAAAGTAAGATTCTATGTTCTGACTCTTTTTGTTCTGCTTGCTCATGATCTCAGCCAATTACTTGAATTTTAAACTCTTTCTTAAGGTAAGAGTCTGCTTCCAATGTGGAGAATGTATTGTCCCAAGCTTCAGGGGTTTGTACAGCTGTTTTCAGAGATACTTGTAGGGACCTGCAAATTTTCAGTTCTTCCAAGGTGGTATGATAAGGGGCGAGGTGTTTACTCCTTTCCTGGCCTGTGACCACAAGTATTCCTTTCTGTCCTGTAACTGTGAGGAAGAATTCCTCTCCACAGCCACTCCATGCTCTACTATGCCAGCATTCCTCCTCACCCCAGCAGTGCCTCCCAGAACTGTGGCCCAGATCCAAACAGAGGCAAAGCAAGAGATTCCTGCCTCAGCACTGGCAAAAAGATCCCTGCAGTCCCTCTCTGATCAGCCACTGAATTTCCCTTCAGTCTGTGTGCCAGAAGCTCAGGAAGCAGCTGACACCCCCCCCACCAGGGCCAAGCTCTTGGGGAATGGAGGTGAAACCCCACCTTACCGTCTCAGCACTGAGAGAAACAGACTTTTCCCACTGTCCTTCTAAGTTGTCTTTGGCATTCGTGGATTAAGGAGTCTGGAAACCTCCACAGCTGCCCGAGATTCAGTCCTCTAAGGCATACTTCAGGTTCACTGCAGCCTGCACACCCACGCTGTGCTGAGCTGTGCTCCCAGCCCAGTGCAATACACCTTTCTGATCAATCATCCAGGTTGTCTTGGGCTGGAAATTTGTTTCACTCTGTCTTTTTTTGGGTTCTGCTGCTTCAGAATTTGTTTACAGACTTTTTTTATGAGTAATTGGAGGGGTGTGGAGGAGAGCTCAAGCAAGTCACTGATTTCACTCTGTCATTTTGGCTCTGCCCCCCCAGGAGCCTAAAGTTTTAAAAACACATGTTAAAAAATATTTTCACATGCAATTGAGAAATAAGAAATACAGGAAATGAGGTATAGAAATCTGTCCTGCCCTCCAGGAAAATAGAATAGGAAGGGCATAAGAGAAGGGGGTGGAGATACAAAAAGGGCATATTAGGGGACTTGGTATTCAGAATGAATGCCATCTCTGGATAGGGGTAGGGCCGATATGGGGAGAAAAATTGGAACTCAAAATCTTGTATAGGTGAATGTTGAAAACTAAAAACAAGTAAATTTAAAAAATAAAAATTGATTTTAAATGAAATAACTGAATCCTCAAAAAAGCAAGTGAAAAAATCAAGTTATAAAAACAATTTATTCAAGAGAATGACAGCAATGAGACAACAATCCAGCATTCATGAGATGTGGACAAAGCTAACATTTCCAGTACAATATTGAATAACAGCGGTGATAATGGACACCTTTGTTTCACTCCCAATCTTATTAGAAATGCTTCTAGCTTGTCCCCATTACATATAATGCTTGCTGAAGGTTTTAGATAGATGCTATGTATTATTTTAAGGAAGACTCCATTTATACCTATGCTTTCTACTATTTTAATTGGAATGAGTGTTATATTTTGTCAAAAGCTTTTCCTGCATCTTTTGACAGATGGTGTTGTTTCTGCTGGTTTTGCTGTTGATATGCTCAAATATGTTGATAGTTTTCCTAATATTGAATCAACCCTGCATTCCTGGTAAAAATCCTACCTGGTCACAGTGCATTATTCTTGTGATAAGTTGCTGCAGCCTATTTGCTAATATTTTGTTTAAAATTTTTCATCTTATATAATGAATTTGGATGCTCTACCATTTCATGCTAAAGCAGTTCATAGGGTAAGTTTTAGATCTCTAAATGATTATATAAATAAAACAGAAAAAGAGGAGATCAATGTATTGGGTATACATCTAACAAAACTAGAAAAACAACAAATTAAAAATCCTCAACTAAAGACTAACTTAGAAATATTAAAAACCAAAGGAAAAATTAATAAAATTGATATTAAGAAAAGTATTGAACTAATGAATAAAACTAAGACCTGGTTTTATTAAAAAAAATAGATAAACCTTTGGTTCATTTAATGAAAGAAAAAGAAAGAAGAAAACCAAATTATTAGTAAAAAGAATGAAAAGGGTGAAGATACCACCAAGGAAGAGGAAATTAAAACAATAATTAGGAATTATTTTGCCCAAATATATGGCAACAAAATTGACAGTCTTTCTGAAATGGATACATATTTACAAAAATATAAATTGCCCAGATTTACAGAAGAGGAAGGAAAATACTTAAATAACCCAATCTCAGAAAAAGAATTTGAACAAGGCATTGATGAACTCCCTAGGAAAAAATCTCCAGGGCCAGATGGATTTACATGCAAACCCTATCCACCATTTAAAGAACAATTAATTCCAATACTATATAAACTATTTGGTAAAATAGGTAAATAAGGAGTCTTACCAAATTCTTTTTATGATACAAATATGGTGCTGATACCTAAACCAGGAAGAGTCAAAATAGACAAAGAAAATTATAGACCAATTTCTCTAATGATATCGATGCAAAATTTTAAACAAAATATTAGCAAATAGATTACAGCAACTTATCACAAGAATAATACACCATGACCAGGTAGGATTTATACCAAGAATGCAGGGTTGGTTCAACATTAGGGAATCTATCAGCATAATTGAGCATATCAACACCAAAACCAATAGAAACCACATGATCATCTCAATAGATGCAGAAAAAGCTTTTGACGAAATACAACACCCATTCCTATTAAAAACACTAGAAAGCATAGCTATAAATGGAGTTTTCCTTAAAATAATGAATAGCATCTATCTAAAACCTACAGCAAGCATTATATGTAATGGGGACAAGCTAGAAGCATTTCAAATAAGATCAGGAGTGAAACAAGTATGTCCATTATCACCACTGTTACTCAATATTATAGTGGTAATGTTAGCTTTAGTAATATGAGAAGAAAGAGCAAGTGAAGGTATTAGAATAGGCAAAGAAGAAACAAAGCTTTCACTCTTTGCAGAGGACATGATGATATATTTAGAGAATCCTAGAGAATCAAGTTAAAAAACTATGTGAAATAATAAACAACTTTAGCAAAGTTGAAGGCAACCAAATAAATCCACATAAATCATCAGCATTTCTATATATTGCTAACAAAGCCCAACAGCAAGAGATAAGATAATAAATTCCATTTAAACTTGCTGTACACTTCATAAAATATTTAGGAGTATACCTACGGAAACAAAAACAGGAACTCTATGAACACAATTACAAAACACTTTTCACACAAATAAAATCAGATCTAAATAATTGGAAAAACATCAGTTGCTTATGGGTAGGCTGGGCTAATATAATAAAAATTACAATCCTACATATCAGTAGGACTACTAAAAAGTTATTTTATAGAGTTAGAAAAAATAATAACAAGATTCATTTTGAAGAACAAAAAGTCCGGAATATCAAAGGAACTAAAGAAAAATAATGCAAGGGAAGGTGGCTTAGCAATTCCTGAGCTTAAATTGTATTATAAAGCAGAAATTAAAGCTGCTTGCTACTGGCTAAGATATAGAGTGGTGGATCAGTGGAATAGGTTAAATATGTAAGACACAGCAGTCAATGACTGTAGTAATCTATTATTGATAAACCCAAGGACCCCAGCTTCTAGGATAAGGACCCACTCTTTGAAAAAAGGCTGCTGTGAAAACTGGAAAAGAGTATGGCAGAAACTAGACACAGACCAAATTTCACACCATATATCAAAATAAAGTCAAAATGGTTTCATGACTTAGGTATAAAGGCTGATACTATAAGCAAACTGGGAGAATGAGGAATTGTTTACCTTTCAGATCTATGGAGAACAGAAGAATTCATGACCAAACAGGAGATAGAGAACATTATGAAAAGCAAAATAAATAATTTTGATTACATTAAATTGAAAAGTTTTTGCACAAAGAGAGACAATACAACTAAGATTAGAAGGAAGGTAGAATATTGGGAAAGAAATTTTAGAACCAGTCTCTCTGATAAGGGTTTCACATCTAAAATATATAGAGAATTAAGACAAATTTATAAGAATACCAGCCATTTCCCAATTGAGAAATGGTGAAAGAATATGAACAGACAGTTCTCAGATGAAGAAATTAAATCCATGTATAGCCATATGAAAAAAATGCTCTTAATAATTATTAATTAAAGAAATGCAAATCAAACAACTCTGAGGTACCGCATCACACCTATCAGATTGGCCAACATGACAAAACAGGAAAATGATAAATGTTGTAGAAGATGTGGGAAAATTGGGACACTAATGCATTGTTGCTGGAGTTATGTAATTATCCAAACATTTTGGAGAACAATTTGGAATTATCCCCAAAGGGTTAAAAAAAGTCCATACCCTTTGATCCAGCACTAGCACTTCTAGGTCTATATCTCAAGGAGATCAGACAAATGGGAAAAGGACCCACATGTACAAAAATATTCATAGCAGCTCTTTTGTGCTGGCAAAGAATTGGAAATTGAGAGGATGCGCATCGCTTGGGGAATGGCTGAACAATTTGTGGTATATGAATGTAATGGAATACTATTGTGCTATAAGAAATAACGAACAGGTTGACTTCAGAAAAAACCTGGAAAGACTTGTATAGTCTGATGCTGAGTGAAGTGAGCAGAACCAAGAGAACTTTGTGCACAATAACAGCCACGTCGTGCAATGACTGATATTGATAAACTTAACCCTTCTCAGCATTACAAGGATCTAAGACATCCCCAGAGGCCTAGTGATGGAAAATGCTACCCACATCCAAAGAAAGAACTATGGAAGTTAAAATGCTATCATTTTTTTTCTCTTCTTTTGAATTTTGTTTGCTCTTTCTGGTGGTTCCACCTATTGGTTGTAATTTTTTACTTACAACTTCACTAATGTTACAATATGTTTAATAGGAATGTAAATGTATAGGCTATATCAGATTGTGCACAGTCTTGGGCAGGGTTGTGGGGAGGAAGGGGGAGAAAAAATTTAAACTCTAAAGCATATGTAAGTGATTGTTGATAAATGAAAATAAATTAATAAAATTAAAAACAAAAGTTGCAAGTGACATCTTCCTTTGTAGGGATATAAACAGTCCTCCCTTATTAACAAAATTTTGTATCTTTCTGTCCCATTTATCTTTTTATGTCTTTCTTGTATCTTGTACTTGAAGATCAAATTTGTTGTTGAGTTCTGGTCTTTTTATCAGGAAGGTATGGAAGTCCCCTATTCCATTCAATATCCATCTCATTCCTTGAAAAATTATGATTATTCTTGCCGGGTAATTAATCCTTTGCTGCTATCCAAGCTCCTTTGCCTTAGGGAATATCATGTTCTATGTCCTGGGGTCTTTTAATGTAGAAGCTGCAAGGTCCTGTGTAATCCTGACTGTGGTTGAATGATATTTAAATTGTTTCTTTCTGGCTGCTGGCAGCACCTTCTCCTTCATCTGGTAATTTTGGAATTTTGCTACTATAGTCCTTGGTGTTTTCAATTTGGGATCTCTTTCAGATGGTGAGCAGTGTATTCTTTCTATGGTTATATTACCTTCTGGTTGTAGGACTTGGGCAGTTTTCCTTTATAATTTCCTGAAAGATAATATCAGGCTCTTTTTTTTAATCATGATTTTCTGGTGCTCCAATAATTTTTAAATTGTCTCTCCTGGATTTATTTTCCAGGTCAGTTGTTTTACCAATAAGGTATTTTATGTTTTCATCTATTTTTTTTTCATTTTTTGTTTCTGTTTGACTGATTCTTTCTTTCTCATAGAGTCATTAGTTTCCATTTGTCCAGTTCTAGTTTTTAACAGATTGTTTTCTTCTGTTAGTTTTTGTACTTGCTTCTCCAATTGGCCAATTGTATTTTTAAGGGATTTGTTTTCTTCAGTGTACTTTTTTTTTTCCATTTTGCAAATTGTGTTTTTAGGGACTTGTTTTCTTCAGCGTACTGTTTTTCCAATTGGCCAATTGTATTTTTTAGGGACTCTTCTACCTCTCTCATTTGACTTTTAAAATCCATCTTGAGCTCTTCTAAGAAGGCTTTTTGTACTTCACACCAGTTCATATTCCCTTTTGATGTTGCAGATGTGGGTTTGTTGACAATGTTGTCCTCTTCAGAATTTCTGTCTTGATCTTCACTCTTCTCATAATATGAATCTATGGCACCTTCCTTTTTACTCATGGTTTCTTTATTCCCTGGCCTTTAAAGATATTGGGCTCTCCTGCTGGGGAACAGAGGGCACTGACCTAAGCTTCTTATGTTGGGAGCCTAATTCTTGGTCACTGGCTTTGTGTACTGGGGCCTCTTTTGTTGGCAGTTGGAGCCTGTAGGCTTCTGGCAGCTTACCTCATGTTGGGCTGGAATCAGAAAGGCTGAAACTTTCAGACAATTCTAGGTTGCCTGCTTTTCCCTTCCTTTAGCTTTCTTCAGCTCCTTTCAGATGGGTGCTGCAGGGTGTTTATCTGCCTTGGGCCCCTTCCAGTGCCACCTCCCTCCTTTCTGCTAATGCACTGGGAGATTCCTTTCTGGTAGAGTGCCAAGGCAGCTGGTGATTTTCTGAGCTCATTTCAAGAGGTTGCCCCATTCTCAGTGAGGCACTGGGAGGTCCAGGTGTTGGTATTTGCCTGCTGTACTACCTGGGCTTCAGGATCTCCTCCTGGTTGACAGTTGGAGGCTGTATGGTTCTGATAGCTTACCTGATGTTGGGTTGGAATCAGGAAGGCTGGGACTTTAGGAAGACTCTATGTTGCTTTCTTCAGCTTCTTTCACATGAATGCTGCAGTATGCTTATCTGCCTGCCTACAAAGGGTGCTGCTTCCCTTATTTTTGTTGAGCACTGGGAGACCCATTTGCTGGGCTGCTGCACTGTTGTTCCCTGTCCTTCTTCTAGTTCAAATATTCCAGGGTTTTTTTTTTTTTTCTAGGGTGATATTTTCTGGGTTTTCAGAGGTTGATAGAGGAGGGTGAGAGTGACTATATTTTTTACCCACCATCTTGACTCCTGGAAGCTAAACCTCCATGGATTTATAAAAGGATTATATCAAACATTTGAATGAGAATCAATTTCAATATGCACATAAACTATTTGGAAAATAGATGCTAAATTCTTTCTAAAAAAGTTATGATTATGATAACATTTTATGATAAAAACAACTTTTCATGATAAAAAAACAAAAAAACCCCCTCTAAATCAATTTTCTTAATGAATATTAATGAAAAAATGAAATAAAATACTCACAAAAAACATTATATAAATACATGACAAAGATCAGACCCAGTGATGAAATAAGATTTTTATGAGAAATTCAGAGCTTACTTAATATTAAGAAACCTATAAGATAATCAATGACATCAATAAAAAAAATGATAATGTCAATAGGTGTAGAAAAAGGCTTTAACAAAACACATACCAATTAAAAATAATAGAAAATGTAAGAATGAATGGAGCTTTTCTTAAAATAATGAGTAAGCAGTATCTATTTAAAACCAAGAGAAAGTGTTATCTGTAATAAATATAAACTTGAAGCCTTACCTATAAATTTTAAAGTGAAGCACATGTGTTCAGTTTCACCATCATTATTAATTTGTAATAGAAACTATATCTATTTCAATAAAAAAGAAAAAAAGAAATTGAAGGAATTAAAAGTGGCAATAAGGAGAACATTGCACACAGTAACAGTCACAATGTGTGATTACTAATATTGATAGACTTAACCCTTCTCAGCAATCCAAGGATCTAAGACATCTCCAAAGGCCTCATGATGAAAAATGCTATTCACATATGAAGAAAGAACTATGGAGTTTGAATGCAGATCAAAGCACACTATTTGCTATTTTTTGTCTTCTGTTGTGTTTTGTTTCCTCTCTCTGGTGGTTCCTCCTATTTTTTCTAATTCTTACTTACAACATCACTAATGTGAAAATATGTTTAATAGGAATGTATATGTATAGCCTATATCGGATTGTACACTGTCTTTGGGAGGGAGGGGGAGAAAAATTTAAAATTCAAGAGCTTATGGAAGTGATGGTTGATAATTCAAAATAAATTAATTAATAAAAAATTTAGAAAAAAAATAAAAGTGGCAATGAGGAAACAAAACCATCAATATTCACATATGTTATGATGGTATTCTTAGAGAAGTGAGAGAATCAACAAAGAATATTAGTTGAAATAACAACTTCAACAACATTGCAGTACATAATATAGAATCAATTAAATCATCACCATCCCTATATATTATCAAGAAAACTCAGCAGGAAATTTGGACTTCTAGGAGCCAAGATGGGAAAGTAAGCAGTTAATAACCATAACTCTCCAAAATTCACCTCCAAATGACCATAAGATACTACTCCCAAACAAATCTAGGAACAGCAGAACTAAAAAAAGGAGGGGGAAAACAAGTTATTTATCCAAGAAACTTGGAAAATCAGCAAGAGAGAGAAGTGCAGCACAGGGCAAAAAGCGTCCCAACAAGGCAGCAGGAATCCCCATATAAGTAATTTAGCAGGAGATCTTGAGCCCCAGTACACTGGAAAAGGCAAACACCAATACCAGCCCCTCTCAACGTGCCTCAGCTTAGCCAGGGGAACAAGCAGACTCCAGCTCTAAGAACCACCACTTTCTATAGCATAGTACTGGAGAAACAGAAAGCTGCCAGCAACCAGACAGCCCTGTGGTTCATTGTAGCCCCAGGGAATGTAGAAACTCCCCACTGCCCTCAGGAGACATTCACTTCCACAAGATTGAGTTCCGAACTTTCTCCCAATCTCATCACTCCTCCTGCCTCAAGATGGCGTACATTCTAAACACCTCTTCCTCTACTCTGCCCTCCCTTCTATTTGCCCTTCCTACTCTCTTATCCCCTACCCCTTCAATTTTCCTGTAGGGGAGGACAGATTTCTATATCCCATTGCCTGTATATCATATTTCCTAGTTTCACATGAAAACAATTTTAACGTGTGTTTTTAAAACATTGTGTTCCAAATTTTCTCTCTTCTTCCCTCCCCACCCATCCTCATTGAGAAGCAAGCAATATGATACAGGTTATAAATGTGTGGTCATGAAAAACACTTCCACAGTAGTCATGTTGAGAAAAACTAAATATATTTCCATTTATACTATACCACTCCCCATGTATTCTTTTCTCTCTTTTGACCATGTCTCTCCTTAGAAATGTTTGCTTCTGATTTCCCTGTTCCCCAATCTGCCCTTCCCTCTATCATCCCCTGCTCTTTTCTCCCTCCCCACCCCATTTTCCTGTAGGGAGAGATAGATTTCCATAATCAGTGGAGTGTGTATGTTATTCCCTTCTTAAGCCAAATTCGATGAGAATAAGATTCACTCATTCCCTCACCTTCCTCCATTTCCCCTCCATTATAAAAGACTCTTCTCATCTGTTTTATGTGAGATAATTTACCACATTCTACATCTCCCTTTCTCCTTCTCCCATTATAATCCTTTCTCACCCCTTATTTTTATTCTCCAGATATCACCCATTCATCTTCAACTCACCCTGTGAACTTTATCTTCTATTTATCATCCATCTATCTATCTATCTATCTATCTATCTATCTATCTATCTATCTATCTATCTATCCATATTATTTTTTTTGCTGAGAAAGGACTCATGAGCTGCAAATATCATCTCTCCATATATGAATGTAAACAGTTCAAACTTAGTAAGTCCTACATGATTTCTCTTTCCTGTTCACCTCTTCATGCTTCACTTGAGTCTTGTATTTGAAAGTAAATTTTCTGTTCAGCTCTTGTCTTTTCATCAAGAATGCTTGAAAGTCCTCTGTTTCACTGAATGCCCATTTTTCCCTGAAGATTATACTCAGTTTTGCTACATAGGTGATTCTTGTTTGTAATCCTATCTCCTTTGACCTCTGTAATATTATATTCCAAGACATCTGGTTCCTTAATGTAGAAGCTGCTAAATCTTATGCTATCCTGTTTGTATTTCCAAGTACCAGAATTGTTTCCTTCTGGCTGCTTGCAAATCGTTCTCCTTACTTGGGAACCCTGGAATTTGGCTACAGATTCCTAAGAGTTTTCCTTTGGGGATCTCTTTTAGGAGGTTATCAGTGGATTCCTTCTATTTCTTTTTGCACCCTGGTTCCAGATTATCAGGGTAGTTTTCCTTGATAGTTTTTTTAACCTAATTTATTTATTTTTATTTTTCAATATTCATTTCCACAAGATTTTAAGTTCAAAATTTTCTCCCCACTTTTTTCTATGCTTCTCTAACTTCTCAAATTCCTTTCTGATCTTTTCCATGGCTTGGGGGCTGATTCATATTTTTCTTGGAGGCTTTGGATGTAAAATCTTTGACTTTGTTTCTTCTTCTGGTTGTATGATTTGATCTTGTCATCAAAATAAGATTCGAAAGTCTGACATTTTTCACACTTGCTCACGATCCCATTCAATTATTTGAGCTTTAAACTCTTTGTTAAGGTAGGGGTCAGCTTCCTGTGTGGAAAATGTACTGTCCCAAGTTTTGTGGGTTTTGAGCATCAACATGCAAAGATACTTCTAGGGACCTGTAATTTTTCAGTACTTCCAAGGCGGTATGATGAAGGGTGAGGTTTTTACTCCTTTCCTGGCCTGTGCTCTTGTCTATGAAAAGCACTCTTTCCTGCCTTGCAACTGTGAGGATTCTCTTTCCACTACAACACAAGCTCCACCATACCAGTGATCTTCCTTGCCCAAGGACCATAACCCCAACTTGTGACCTAGATCCAAGCACCAGCAAATAGATCCTTGCAATCCCCCTCTGATCAGCTGCTCGATCTTCCCACCATCTGTGGGCCAGGATATTTGGAAGCAGCTGCCACCCCACAGCTGCATTGGGCATGGGGGTGAACTGAGCTTTTCTTTCACCATGATCCAACAGAACTTTCCTACTGACCTCCTAAGTTGTCTTTGGTGTTTGTGGGTTGAGAAGTCTAGAAACTGCCACAGGTCCCTTTGATTCTGTCTCCTAAAGACTGCTCTAGGTTTGCTGAAGCCTGCTTGTTGCCTGCATGGCCCACACTGAATTGTACTCCTGTCCTACCTCAGGGTAATAGACATTTCCACTCAATCTTCCAGGTTGGCTTGGGCAGAAATTTAGTTTCTCTCTATCTTTTTGTGAGTTCTGCTGCTCTTGAATTTCTTTAGAGCCATTTTTGAAGGTATTTGGAATTGTTTGGAGAAGATGTCAAGGGGGTCACTGCTTTTACTCCACCATCTTGGCTATCTGTTTTTTCACAACATGCCTATTATGGAAGTGTTTCACATGACTACACATATATAACCTCTATTGAGTTGCTTGCCTCTTCAGTGAGGGTGGGTGGGGAGGGAGGAACAAGATAATTTGGAGCCAAAAGCTTTAAAGAAAGATGCTAAAATTTGTTTTTACATACAAATGGGAAATAGATATACAGGCAATGGGGTATAGAAATCTATCCTCTACTATAGGAAAATAGAAGGGAAAGGGGATAAGAGAAGGAGGTGGGTGATAGAAGGGAGGGTGGATTAAAGGAATGTGTATTTACAATGATTGTCATGTTATGGTGGGTGGAGGGGAAAATGGGGAGAAAAATTTGAACTCAAAATGTTGTGGAATTGAATGTTGGGCCTTGGGGGCAAAGGCAAGATGGTGGATTGAAAGCAGTGACTCCCTTGAACTCTCCCCCAACCCTTCCAAATACCTGTAAAAATGGCTCTAAACAAATTCCAGAGCAGCAGAACTGAGAAAAAGACAGTGAAACAAATTTCAAGCACAAGACAATCTGGAGGGTTGATTAGAAAGGTCTACTGAGCCAGGTTAGTAGAGAAACACAGTTCAGTGTGGGCACACAGTCAAAGACCAGACCTCAGTGAACCTGGAGGAGGCCTCAAAGGATGGAATCATGGGCAGCTGGGGTGGTTTCCAGACTTTTCAACCCACAAACTCCAAAAACAACTTACAAGGTCAGTAGGAAAGGTCTATGACTCTGGTGAGAGAGAAGATCAGTCCCAGCCCCAGTCCAGGCCCAAATCTGGGGTGTTGGCTGCTTCCAGAGCTCTATGCCCACAGACTGAGGGGGGAATTGATTGGCTAATCAGAGGAGGATTGCAGGAATATCTTTGCTGGTGCTGAGGCAGGAAGCTCTTGCTTTACCTGTGCTTGGATCTGAGTGACAGTTCTGGGTGGTAGTCCTGAGGCAAGAAGGAGTTCTAGCATAGTAGAGCTAGTAGTGGTGGAAGAGAGTGACTCCTCCTCACAGTTCCAAGGCATAAAAGAGTGCTTGTGGTCACTCATAGACCAGGCGTAAACACCTCACCCTTGATCTTACCAACTTGGATTAACTGAATATTTACAAGGACCTAGAAGTATCTCTGAAAAAAGCTGCACAAAATTGCCAAAGCTTGTGACAGTATGTTATACACACTGGAAATAGACCCCTACCTTAACAAAGAGTTTAAAACTGAAGTAATTGGCTGGGAACATGAGCAAACTGTGCAAAAAAAAAATCATACCATAGAATCTTTCCTTGGTAAAAAAGAAGAAGAAAACATACAACCAGAAGAAGACAACAAAGTCAAAGCTACTACATACAAAGCTTTCAAGGAAAATATGAATTGGTCCCAGGCCAGAGAAGAGCCCAAAAAGGATTTTGAGAAGCAAGTAAGAGAAGTAGAGGAAAAATGGGAAGAGAAATGAGAGTGATAGAAGCAAATCATGAAAAACAACTTGCTTGCTAAAGGAGATCCAAGAAAATACTGAAGAAAATAACACCTCAAAATATAGCCTAACCCAAATGACAAAAGAAGTCCAAAAAGCTAATGAGGAGAAGAATGTCTTCAAAAGCAGAATTGGCCAAAATGGAAAAGGAAGTCCAAAAGCTCATTGAAGAAAATAATTCCTTAAAAATTAGAATGGAGCAAATGGAAGGTAGTGACTTCATGAGAAATCAAGACATTATAAAACAAAACCAAAAGAATGAAAAAATAGAAGACAATGTGAAATTCCATGATCAAAAAAAGAGCCTAGGCATCATCTTTCATGAAATTATGAAGAAAACTGCACTGATATTCTAGAACCAAAAAATAAAAATAGGAATAAAAATAGAAAGAATCCACTGATCACCTCCTGAAAGAGAACCTCATAGAAAAACTCCTAGGAATATTATAGCCAAATTTCCAAGTTCTTGGGTTAAGGAGAAACTATTGTAAGTATCCAGACAGAAACAATTCAAGTATTGTGGAAACACAGGATAACATAAGATTTTGCAGCTTCTACATGAAGGGATCAGAAGACTTGGATTATAATATTCCAGAGTGCAAAACAGATAGGACTACAACCAAGAATCAACCACCCAGCAAAACCGAATATAATCCTTCAGGGGAAAAGTGGACATTCAGTGAAATAGAGGACTGCAAGCATTCTTGAGGAAAAGAACAGAGCTGAATACAAAATTTGACTTTCAAATACAAGACTCAAGAGAAGTATGAAGAGGTAAACAGGAAGGAGAAATTATATTGGACTTATTAAGGTTGAAGTGTTTATATTCCTGCATGGAAAGATGATATTTGTAACTCATGAGACCTTTGTCAGTATTAAGATAGTTGGAGGGAAAAAAAAATATATGGATAGATAGACAGATAGATAGATACATAGATAGATACATAGATGGGTAGATAGAAGGCACAGGGTGAGTTGAAGACAGAGGTGATATCTGAAGAATAAAATTAAAGGGTGAAAGAGGATTATACTGGGAGAAAGATAAAGGGACAGGTACAATAGGATAAATTACCTCAAATAAAACAGACAGGAAAGCCTTTGAAAAGAAAAGGAAATGGGAGAACTGAAAGGGAATGAGTGAATCTTATTCTCATCAGATTTGGCTTAAGGAAGGAATAACATACACATTCAATTAGGTATGGAAATCTATCTTACCCTACAGGAAAATAGGGGTGAAGAGGATAATAGAGGGAGGCATGATAGAGGTGATGGCGGATTGGGGTAGGGGATAATCAGAAGCAAACACTTCTGAGGAGGGACATGGTCAAAAAAGAGAGTACAATAAATGGGAGTGGTATAGGGTGAAGGTAAATATAGTTAATTTTCAACAACATGACTTTTATGGAAGTGTTTTGCATGACTAAGTATTTATAACCTGTATTGAATCACTTGCCTTCTCAATTAGGGTGGGTGGGGAGGGAGGATGGCAGAAAATTTGGAATCCGAAGTTTTAAAAACAAATGTTAAAAATTGTTTTCACGTGCACCTGAGAAATAAGATATACAGGCAATGGAGTATAGAAATCTATTCAGTCCTACAGGGAAATAGAAGGGGAAGGGGATAAGAGAAGTGGGGGGAGATTGATAGGAGAGCAAAATAGGGGAAGGGGTATTCAGAATGCACACTGCCTTGGTGTGGGGGGAGCAATGAAATGGGGATAAAATTTGTAACTCAAAATCTTTTGGAATTGAATGTTTAAAACTAAAAATAAAATAATAAATTTTGAAAAATAAAAAGTAAAGGAAGTGATGTTGAAAATTTAAAATAAATTAATTTTAAAAATTTAAAAAAAATTAATTATGAAATAAGAATTGACAGCTTGGTAAAAGAAACTCCTACTTCGAGAGTACAATTGGCCAAATAGAAAAGGAAGTACAAAATCTAACTTAGAAAACCATTTCTTAAAAGTTAGAATTGGGCAAGTGGAAGTTAATGACTGTAGGAGACATCAAGAATCAAACAAATTCAAAATAATGAAAACATGGGAGAAAATGTGAAATATTTCATGCGAAATAACAACGAACCTGGAGAAAAGATCCAATAGAAAATATTAGAATCATTAGACTACCTGAAAGCCATTATAAAAAGGAGGACCTCTATGGCATCTTTCGGGAAAGTATGAAGGGACCCACATGTACAAAAATATTTATAGCAGCTCTTTTCATGGTGACAAAGAATTGGAAATTGAGAGTATGCCTATCAATTGGGGAATTGCTGAGCAAGTTGTAGTAATTTAAATGTAATGGAATACTATTGTGCTATAAGAAATGATGATCAGGCAAACTTCAGAAAAACCTGTAAAGACTTTCATGGACTGATGTTGAGTGAACTTAGCAGAACCAGGAGAATGTTGTACATAGAAATATCCAAATTATGAAATGACTAATATTGATAGACTTAGCCCTTCTCAGCAATGCAAGGATCAAACCTCCACAAAGGTCTAATAATGGGAAATGCTATCCACATCCAAAGAAAAAATTAGGAGTTTAAATGCCAATCAAAATATATTATTTGCTATTTGTTTTTCTTTTGTGTTTTGTTTCCTTTTTCTGGTGTTTCTTCCTATTGGTTCTAATTCTTCCTTACAGTATCACTAATATGAAAATATATTTAATAGGAATATATATGTATAACCTATATTAGTTTGGGTGTGGTCTTAAGAAGGGAGGTGGGGAGGGAGGGGGAGAAAAATTTCAATCTGATGAGCTTATGGGAGTGATTATTGATAAATCAAAATACATTAATTAAAAAAAGAAAGTACGAATGAAAACTGCCCTGACTTTCTAGAACCAGAGAGCAAAATTGGCATTGAATGAATCTGCCAATCACCTCAGGAAAGAGATACCAAAATAAAAACTCAAGGAATATTACAGAAGAATTTCAAAACTATCAGTTCAAGGGAAAAAGTACAAGTGGTCAGAAAAAAACAATTCATGTATTGAGGAGCCACAATCTGGATTACCAAGAACTTAGCAGCTGCAACATTAAAGGATCAGAGAAAGGAAATAGAACTACCCTTAATAACCACCCGCCCAGCAAAATTAAGTGTAATACTTCAAGGGAAAAGTGGCTTTTTAATGAAGTAGAAAGATTTCAAGCCTTCATTAAGGGAAGACCAGAAATGGAGACAAATTTTAATCTCCAATATCAAGATCCAAGAGATGCCTAAAAAGGTAAAAAAGGAGAAGAAAACATAAAGGATTCAATGGAGATGGACTGTTTCTGTCACTTTGTGGGAAGATACTGCTTGTAATGCTTAAAAATTGTACCACTAATAGTATAGCTAGAAGGAATACACATCGACTGAGGGTGTGGGTATAAGGTGAATTGAAAATAATTATATAAAAAATACCTAGGTTATGAGGAATAGGAGTACAATGGATCTAGAAGGAAGTAAAGGTAGAATGGGGTAAATTATTTCACATGAAGAGGCCCAAAAAAACAAAACCGTAGTACAGTGGAGGGAAAAATGGGAGGGTAGGCAATGGTCATCACTTAATCTCATCAGTATTAGCTCAGACAGAAAAACATACATAGTTACAAGAAAGTAGGAGAGAGTACAGAAGAGAAGGAAGACCAGAGGAGGCAGTAGAAAGAATTGAAACACTATTTAGGAAGAAAATGGTTAAAGGAGAGAGGACAAACAGGAGTGAAAATAGGATGGAGGGAAATACACAGTAATAATAACTGTGAATTTGAATGGGATGAACTGTCCCATAAAAGGGAAGTGGATAGCAGAGTATGTCAAAAAACAAGAATCCTACAATATATTGTTTACAAGAAACACACTTGAAGCAGAGACACACACACATAGTAAAGGTAAAGGACTGGAGCAGAATGTATTATGTTTCAGCTACAGTGAAAAAATGGAGAGTTAGTAATCCTGACATTAGAAAAAGTAAAAGCAAAAGTAGAACAAATTAAAAGAGATCAGAAAGGAAACTCCATCTTGCTATAAGGTACATGAGCAATGAAGTAATATCAATACTAAAATAGTCTACTTGTCAGATCTATGGAAAAGGAAAGAATTCATGATGAAACAAGTGATAGCATTACAAGATGTAAAATACATAATTTTGATTATATTAATTGTAAAAGCACAAACAAAATCAATGCAACTTAAATTAGAAGGAAAACGGAAAGCTGGGAAACAATCTTTGTGCCAAGTATCTCTGATAAAGGCCTAATTTCTCAAATATAAAGGGAACTGAGTCAAATACATGACGGTATAAGCCATTCCCCAATAGGAAAAATGGTCAAAGGGTGTGGACAGAAAGTTTAAATCAAAGCTATCTCTAGGTATATGAAGAAGTGCTCTAAATCACTTCTTATTAGAGAAATAGGAATTAAAAAAGCTCTGAGGGATCACCTCACTTCTACCAGATTGGCTAATATGACAAAAAAGGAGAAGAATAAATATTAGAGAGGATGTGGGAAAATTGGGACTCTAATGAACAGCTTATGGAGTCCTAAACTGATCCAACCATTCTGGAGAACAATTGGAACTATGTGAAAAGGGCAATCAAGCTTTACATACCCTTTGACCCTAAAATACCACTACTATGTCTGTATCCCAAGGAGATCATAAAAAAGAGAAAAAGAATCTACATTTGCAAAAATGTTAATAGCACCACTTTTCATGGTGGCAAAATATAGGAAACTGAGGGGATGCCTATCAATTGGGGAATGGATGAACAAGTTGTGGTATATGAATGTTATAGAATGCTATTGTGCAATAAGAAATAATGAACAGGCATATTTCAGAAGAAAAAAAACTGGAAAGACTTGTGTGAAGCGGTGAAAAGTGAAATGAGCAGAACTAGCAAAACATTGCACACAGCATCAACATTTTGTGATGATTAACTGAGTGACTCAGCTCTTCTCAGTACAATATACTAAGACAAATACAAAGGACTCACAAGGGAAAATGCTTTCAACATCCACAAAAATAACTGATGAACTCTGAATGCAAGTTGAAGCATTTCGTTCACTTACTTTATTCTTTTTCATATTTTTTTCTCTTTTGATCTGTTTCTTCTTTGACAACTGTGACTAATATTGAAATATGTTTTACATCCTAGCATATATAACATATAGCAAATTACCTACCACTTTAGGGAGAGGAGAGGGGACACAGAAAGGAAAAAGGATAAATTGGAATTCAAAATCTTGTAAAAGCAGCTACTAATTTTTTCTAGACATGTAATTAGAAAAACAAAATATTAAAAACAGAAAACAGCATAAAAAGATAAAAATGGAAATTCCATTTAATATAATTGCAGTAATATAAAATATTTTGGAGTCTACTTACCAACACACACACTGGAACTTTATGAACACAATAAGATGCTTTATACAAAATCACCAATGGAAATTGTAGAAATATTAATTGCTGGTGAATAGGCTGCACCAATATAATACAAATGATAATAACACCTAAATTAAATTAAATTTTAGTGTCCTGTAAATCAAACTATTAAAGAATTATTTTATAGAGCTAGAAAAATAACAGTATTCATGTGAAAGAATGAAAGTTTGAGAATTCTGAAAAAATCAAATAAAAAATGGGTGAGAAGTGAGGAAGATATAAGATATTAGAAATACCATCCCAAAATATGCTATAAATGTAGCGATCAAAACAATCTGGTACTAGAAAAGAAACAGAGAGATGGTTCAATAGGTTAGGTACACAATACAAAATAGTAAATGACCATAGTAATCTAATATCTGATATTACAAAGGATCTGAAATTTTGGGGACTCAATATTTGACAAAAATAGCTGGGAAAAAATGAAAATGTTTTGAATAAAACTAGTCCCAGACCAACTTCTCATACCATATATGAAGATAAGATCAAATTAAGTACATGATTTAAGACATAAAGGATCATAATATAAGCAAATTTTGGTAGCAAAGAAAAATCAATACCTGTCAATCTGTAAGTGAAGAGTTCATGACAAAACAATAGAGAGAAGATCAGAGGAGGTAGAATCCCTAATATTGATTCTGTCAAATTTTAAAATATTAGTATTTCCACAAAAAAATCCAGTGAAAGAAAGGAGGAAAGTGAGGAATGGGGAATTTACAGCAAAATTGTCTGCTAAAGGCTTATTTCTCAAATATATGAGGGACTGACACAAATTTCTAGAAGAATCATTCCCCAATTGGTGAGTGGTCAAAGGATATGAGTGGACAACTTTCTGAAGTAGAAATCAAACTATCAATATCAACATGAAAAAGTGTTCTAAATCAGTAATAATTAGAGAAATGCATATTAATAGAACTTTGAGGTACCACTCCAAACTCATCAGATTGGTTATAATGACGAAAAAGAAAAATGACAAATGCTGAAACATATGTGGACAAATTAGGACATGTACATTTTTCATGGAGTTGTAAATGCATCCAATTATTCTGGAGACTAATTTGGAACTGAAATGAGTTATAAATCTGTGAATATTCGTTGTCCCAGCAAGCCTTCTCTGAGGTTTGTACCCCAAAGAAAACAGAGAAAAAGGAAAAGGACCCATAAATAAAATAAACATTTCATACACACACACACATACACACACACACACACACACACACACACACGCACATATATATACGTAAACACACATGCTATATATATGCACATACACATATACATATTTGTATATATATGTATGTGTATGCATACATGTATGCATGTTTGTGTGTGTGTGTGTGTGTGTGTGTATATATATATATATGTATATATATATAAACTCTACTTTTGGTGTCAAAGAATTGGAATCTTCCATCAAGCTCATCAATTGGGGAATGGTTAAAAATGTGTTATTTGGTGGTGAGTGAATGCTATTGTGCTGAAAGAAATAAGTGCTTCATTTCAGAAAAAAAAAAAAAACCAAGAAGATTTAGGAGGTGGAGCCAAGACGGCAGAGTAAAGGCAAGGTTTGTTCTGAGCTTTTCTCCAAATCCCTCAAAATACTCAAAAAAACATTTATAAATGACTCTAAACAAATTCTAGAGTAGCAAAAACAACAAAAAGATGGAGTGAAACAAACTTCCAGCCCAAGACAACTTTGAAGGTCAGAAGGAAAGTTCTGTTGTACTAGGATGAGAGAGGAGCACAGTTCAGCACAGATCCGGCCCCTCCAAACCCAGAGCAAGCCTTAGGGCAACTGAATCACTGGCAGCTGTGTCCTTTTCCAGACCTCTCAGGCCACAGATGACAAAGACAACTTGAGAACCTAGGAAGATTTATATTAATGGATTAAAAGTGAAGTGAGCAGAATTAAGAGAACACTGTACATAGTAACAGCAATATTGTAGTAACAATCTACTCTGAAATACTTAGATTTTCTGATTAATACGGTGATATATAATTATTCCAAATAAATCATATTAAGTCAGAATCCTGATAATATTTGGATGAAGTGTTTGGAGATGTCACCCTCTATCATCTTCCCCCAAAATAATTCACTTCTTTATGGCCCCCATTTAAATTTGAGAGATGATTTCAGTGATGGTGGAATAAGAGGTCATCTGTTAGATTTAATATACTGCCTCCATTTTAAGTTTGGAAGATTTTTTTAAATTTGTCTACATCTACACATATATTTATATATACCAACTAGTACTAAATTATTGTAGTATTTTATTAATAAGGCCTAAATTTAAAGAAAATGTGATGAGTATTTTAAAACCATAGGAAAAAAAAAACCTAAAGATTAGTGATATGAGTGCTGAACTCTGATGATTGGTGCTGTTTGTAATAATGGAGAACATATGCAGAAGTAGATATACCAACGGAAACAAGTTGCTATATACAGAGGTTCTCCAAGTAACTTTTCCATTGTTCTCCATGAAACTGATAGGTACATTTAGACAACATCTTTTGGGGATTTGAATATGGCATTCACTTTTGAAAAATTGAATTAAGAACAAAATTACACACATGAAAAAATAAAATGTGTATGTAAATAAATGTGGTCTATATGCATATAGAGTTATACACACACACACACACACACACACACACATATATATATATATATATATATTTCTAATTATTTTAACAATAAATAGAAGATAGTGCTTTACATTTTGAAAAATGTTTTACACAATTTCATTTGATGATTCCAACAAACAGAGATATGTAATGAAAATATTATTATCACCATCTTATTGCTTTTACCTAATGAACTTGGTTTAATAACACCATTAAAAAATAAATTTAACTCACAGGAAAGAAAATTAAACTGAAAAAGAAAATATTTTGGGTTATATTACCTCATTTGCAGGATAAATCTCACCTAGTAGATATAGTGTGGGATATCCTTTTAATTACTTAGAATTCCTTAAGGCACTCTGAAATAACAGCATCTGAATCCATTTAAAATATTTATAATTATCACATTATATCATTTCCACCAGAGATGTAGCTTTTCAAGTATATGATATTTTAAAATTTCTGTTGCATGTCAGTTCTTCTTTATGTACTGCTTAGAAAAGTTACTGTTTTATAAAATCTTGGTAAATCAATCACCCCAACTTTTTTCTCTTTTCATAAATCTTACTCTGTTTTGAAATGGATAAAATTCTCTTTTTTATAATGTTAATCTCTTTACCGAAATGGTAATGAATTGAATGTCATTGTGTGTACCAAAAATATAAAATTATTGACCTTACATTAATGCCTTTTTCACAGGCTTTGAACTTATCTTCCTAATCTTATTCCTTAATACTAACCAGCTTGAATTCTCTACTAAATCTAAACAGGCTTATCTGTTGTCCACCAAAACACAACATTCACAATTCTGATAGGATTTCATTCTGCCTACCTAGAATGCCTCCTTATTTTCTTTCTATATTTTACTACAGTTACCTATTATTCAAAGTCCAGAAAGAAACCTATCTTCTCTATGAATCTATCTCCAGTTATTAAAAATAACTTCCCTGTTCAATTACCTGATATAACATGTGTTTACACAATTATATTCTCTCCACTCTTATATCCAACACAATATTCCAAATCCTCATGGGTCCTTGACTGTACAGTCTCTTAATTGGTGACTTGTAACATCTATGCTCTTTTATTTTTACTTCACAATTTTTGTTTATGTGAAAAATTCTCTTATAAATTTTCTTCAGTCAGTATGATAAATTGTCTGCTCTTTATAGCCCTAAAATTATCTCACTTTTTAAGCATACCAAAGGTTCTTTCCACTATATATTTTCTCCCATGGTGATTTTAATCATTGACAGCATTTAATGATAATTTTGAAACAAATGGCTCAAAAATATTCATCTCTCTCTCTCTCTCTCTCTCTCTCTCTCTCTCTCTCTCTCTCTCTCTCTCTCTCTCTCTTTCCATCATCAAATATTACTACTATTATTACTATCATACAATTATTTGTTATATCATTATCAATTATTGCTATTATCATCATCATACAAATACTCAACATTTGTGCAAAGTTTTAGTTTATAATTAATTTTGATTCAGTCCAATAAAGTTATATGACTCCCATGTGTCAAGCACAGTGTAAACACTGGGTAGAAGTAAAAAATGAAAATCTGCTATAAAAAAGCAATTTAATGGAGGGACATGTACATAAGTAAGCAAAGTTAATACAAAGTAATATTAGAGAATAGATGGGAAAAAACATGCAACTTGTGTTGAGGAAGTAGAGGGAATAAATAAAGGCTGAATTAAAAATGTGGCACTGAGGTAAATCTTCTATAGAGGTAGGAACTCCAGGAGGTAGAATTGAGAAGAGGTGGTATTACATATATGAAGAATAATCTTTAAAATTAATCTGATACCTGTACATTCTTGCCGAGAAGTCCTACTTATAGATCAAATACAATATATCTATAATCAAACTTGTGTTTCACTAGTTTTAATGTTTCAATATATTTTATTTCATTAAATATTTCTCAATAATGTAAAAAAAACCATTAATTTTTCTCTTAAATTTTGAGTTCCAATTTTTTCTCCCTTCCTCCTGTCTCTCCCCCTTCCTTCAGAAGGCAAACATTTTGATTTCAGGTATATAAGTGAAGTCACACAAAACATTTCCACATTAGCCATGTTGCAAAAGAAAAAAATATAAAACTAAAATAAGAAAAACAATGAAAGTAAAAAATATGTTCCAATCTACATTCAGAATTCATTAATTCTCTGTAAGTGAATACAATTTTTTCTTCATGGGTCATTTGAAATTGTCTTGGATCATTTTCTTGATCACAGGACCTATGTCTTTCACTACAGATTAACATTACAGTATTGGTGTTACTGTATAAAATGTTCTACTGATTCTCATCACTTTACTTTGCATAAGTTCATATAAATCTTCCTGGGTTTTTCTGAAACCATTCTGTTCATCATTATTTATAACGCAGAAATATTCTATCAAAATCATATATCACAGCTTCTCCAAGTCACTCTGCTATTTCTGACTCTCTGCTAGCACTAAAAAAATTGCTGCAAATATATTCCATACGTATAGGGCCCTCCCACCTTTTTTATTTCTTTGGCACATAGACTTATTAGTGGTATCATAGGGTCAAAGTGTATGCACAATTTTAAAACTCTTTAAGCATAGTTCCAAATTGGCATCTAGAATGGTTGGATCAATTCACAACACCACCAACAGCGCATTAGTGTAACAATTTTTCCACATTCCCCCTAGCATTTGTCATTTTCTTTTTCTGTCGTATCAGCCAATCTGATAGCTGTGAGGTCGTCCCTCAGAATTGTTTTAGTTTTCATTTCTCTTGGTAATAGTGATTTAGTGAACTTTTTTTCATATGACTATAAATAGACCCAAGCTTTTGAAACAAACAAACAAACAAAAAAAAACCACCTCATTATTTGGCAAAAACTGCTAGGAAAAATGCAAAACAGTATGGTGGAAACTAAGTATAGACCAATATCTCACACCATATAAGAGAAGATCAAAATGAGTTTAGACACAAAGAGTGATACCGTTAGCAAATTAAGAGACCATGGGATAGTTATCTATCAAATTTCAGGAGAAGGGAAGAATTTATGACAAAGGAAGATATAGAGACCTTTATAAAATGTAAAATAGATCATTTTGCTTATATAAAATTAAAAAGACAAAACCAATTCACCCAAAATTATAAGGAATAAGTAAAAGAGGGAGGTTAATTTGCAACAAATATCTCTGATAAAGGCCTCATTTCTCAAATATATCTAGAACTGAGTCAAATTTATAAAAAATGAAAGACATTCCTTAAATGATACATGGTCAAGGGATATGAACAGGTAGTTTTCAGATGAAAAAATTAAAGCTATCTATAGGTATATGAAGAAGTTCTCTAAATCACTTTTAATTAGGAATTGCAAATTAAAATAACTCTGAGGTATGACTTCACATCTATCATATTAGTTAATATGATAAAAAAAAGAAAATGATAAATGTTGGAGGGAATGTGGGAAAAGTAAGATGTTAATGTATTGTTGTTGGAGTTGTGAACTCATTCAACCATTCTGAAGAGCAATTTGGAAATATGACCAAAGGGAAACCAAAGTGTGCACACTCTTTGATCTAGTAATACTGCGACTAGGTTCATATCCCAAAGATATTCAGGAAAAAAAGGGGAAAGGACCTATTTGTACAAAAATATTTATAGAAGGTCTTTTTGTGGTAGCTAAGAATTAGAAATCAAAGGAATGTTCATCAACTGGGAATGGCTAAACAAGCAGTGGTATATTATTGTAATGGAATGTTGTGCTATAAGAAAAGATAAGCAGGTGAATTTCCAAAAAACCTGGAAAGATTTACGTAAACTGATGAATAGTGAAATGAGCAGAAATAAGAGGACATCATACACAGTAACAGCAATTTTGTTACTTGAACAACTGTGAATGACTTAGCTATTATCAGCAATACAATCATCCAAGACAATGCCAGAGGAATAATGATGAAGCATACTATCCACCTCCAGAGAAAGAAATGATATGGTTTCAATACAGACTTAAGCATGCTATTTTTCAATGTCTTTCTTTGTCTTTTATTAAAGTTTTCTTGTATATAAATACACTAATATGGAAATGTTTTACATAATTGCACACGTATAAAGTACATTTAATTTTTTACAGACTCAGGAAGGGGGAGGAGGGAGGGATAGGATTTGGAACTCTAAACTTTAAATAAAAATGTTAATTTTTTTTTTAAAAACAACTAATGTACACATTAAGGTATGAAAGGTAAATCTTTGGAAAAGGAGGTAAGGATTGTCAGATGAAAGGAAAGGCAATCATGATAAGGGTAAGAAATGTGACAAGAAAGAAGGAACTCTGTGTTGTGGCCTCTCAATAAATAAACCTCACAGCTGAAGTGCCATGAAAAAAAAAACTGTCTCTCTCTATATATAGAAAGATAGATAGGTAGATAGATAGACAAATAGACAGATATAGATATAGATATAGATATGGATATAGATATAGATATAGATGCATTCATTTATTTACTTCTGTCATAAAAGAAATTTGGTAGGACACTTTGTATTTCTCAGCTATTTTTCTTGTATTGGAATCAAATTGTTCCTTAAATATTAGGTAGAATTCCTTTGTAAATTCATACGATTCTTTTTTTTAAGAGAGGTTATTTATTGCTTGTTCAATGTCTTTTTCTTTTTTAAAAAGATTTATTAATTTATTTATTTTTAGTTTTGAACATTCAACATTCACATCCACAAGATTTTGAGTTCCAAATTTTCTCCATAACTAGTCCCTCCCCCAATACCATGACATCTTTCCCCTAATCTGCCCTCCATTCTTCCCCCACTCCCGCTTCTCTTATCCCCTTCCTCTTCTATTTTCCTGAAGGACTTGATAGATTTCTTTACTCCATTGCATGTATATCTTATTTCCCAGTTGCATGTGAAAACAGTTTTTTAACATTTGTTTTGAAAACTTTGGGTTCCAAATTTTTTTCCATCTTCCCTCCCTACCCACCCTCATTGAGAAGGCAAGCAACTCAACACAGGTTATAAATACGTAGTCATGAAAAACACTTCCATAGTAGTTATCTTGTAGAAAACTAACTATATTTACCTTCATCCTATACCACTTCACATTTATTGTATTCTCACTTTTGACCCTGTCCCTCCTCAGAAGTGTTTGCTTCTGATTAACCCCTACCCCAATCTGCCCTCCCAGAAGCCACCAAATAGTTTTGATGATTGCTGTTTTACAATACAATTAAGATCTAGTATAGCTAGACCATCTTCCTTTGCATTTTTCCAAAATTTCCCTTGATGTTTTTGACCTTTTATTTTTCCTGATGAATTTCATTATTTTTTTCTAACTCTATACATATTTTGGTAGTTTGGTATGGCACTGAATAAGTAAATTAATTTAGGTAGAATTTTCATTTTTATTTTATTGTCTCAGTCTACCCATGAGCAATTCATATTTTTCTGATTGTTTAGATCTGACTATTCGTGTTAAAAGTATTTTGTAATTGTGTTCATATATTTCCTGTGTTTGTCTTGATTAGTACACTCTCAGACATTTTATATTGTCTATACTTCTTTTAAATGGAATTTCCCTTTCTATTTCATGATGCTGGGCTTTGTTGGTAATAAATGTAAATGTTGATTATTTGTGTGGGTTTCTTTTGTATCCTGCAACTTTGCTGATGTTTTTAATTATTTCAAGTAATTTTTAGTTGGTTTTAAGGGATTTTCTAAATATATTCTCTAAATAATACCATTGAAAAGAATGATATATTTCTTTCCTCATTGCTTATCCTAATTCCTTCAATTTCTTTTTCTTCTCATTGCTAAAGATATTTCTCATACAATATTATACAATTGTGTTGAGAATGGGCATTCTGGTTTCACCTCTGATCTTTTTGGGAAAGCTTGTATCTTATTCTGCTACTTATAATGCTCTCTGATGATTTTACATAGATTCTCTTTATCATTTTGAGGAAAGCTTCTTTTACTTCTATCTTCTGTAATGTATTTAGTAGGGACAAACACTGCATTTTTTCAAAATCTTTTGCTGCATCTATTGAAATAATCATACGATTTTTTTTTAGGTTTGTTATTGATATGGTCTATCATGTGATAGTTTTCCTAATATTCAACCAGTCTTGCATCCCTGGAATAAACCCCACCTGGTCACAGTGTATACTCCTTCTGATATATAGCTGTAATATCTTTGCTAGGATTTTATTTAATTTTTTTGCTGCAATATTCATTAGGGAAATTAATCTATAATTTTCTTTCTCTGTTTTGGTTCTCCTGGCTTAGGTATCAGCATTGTAATTCTGTTATAAAAGAAATTTGATATAACTCCTTCTTCCGCTATTTCATAAAGCCAGTAATTGAAAAAGAATCTACAGATCATCCTCTCAACAGAAAAATTCCCAGAAACATAATATGCAAATTCAAGAGTTTTCTTGAAAAAGAGAAAAGTTTTCAAGCTGCCAGGAAGAAATCATCCAAATATCATGGATCACTCAAGATGTTGCAGCTACCACATCAACAGAACAAAGGATTTGTAATGTAGTATTCTAGAAGGCAAAAAGCTAAGATTATACCCACTATATTCTTCCCAGAAAACTAAGAATAATCCTTTCAAAGGAACAAAAATGAATATTTAATAAAATATGAAAATTTCAAGGATTCCTCGTGAAAAGACAAGCTGAATAGAAATTTTGACCTTTAAATACAAGACTCAAAAGAAATATAAAAAGGTGAAACTTAGAAAGATATCAAAAGGGCCTCAATAATATTAAACTGTGTAGCATTCTATATAAGAAGACAATGAATATAATCTTCTAAGAATGTTATAGTTAATAAATCAGTAAAAGGATACTACGTAAAGAGTGTTTGAATGGGTCAATCATGTTGGGATGATGTAAAAAAAATGGATGGATGAGAAAGAGGCATGTCCTGAGAAAAGAGGGAGAAGAGAGAAAGAAGGGAGAGAAAGAAATAAACGTGTCTCACATAAAAAAGGAGCTAAAATAAAAGATTTTATAGTGGAAGGAAAAATTGTAGGTGTCACGGGCTATGCTTGAACCTTTCTCTCATTGGAATTCACTAGAAGAGGGAATAATATAGAAACTCCTTTGAGTAAACAAATTGATATTATCCAACAGGGAAGTAGGAAGGCTTAGAAAAGGAGGTGTTGCTGATAGAATAAAGGATTGAATTAAGTGAATCAGCGAAGAGAATCAAAACTGAGTTTTGAAGATGGATAGGGGGGAGATAGAGAGAGAGAGAGAGAGAGAGAGAGAGAGAGAGAGAGAGAGAGAGTTCATAATCATAAATGTAATATGAATGGCATAAACTCCCTCATAAAATGGAAGCAGATAGCAGAATTTTGTTTATAAGAAATGCACTTGAAACAGACAGAAACACACAGAGTAAAGACAAGGGGATGGAGAAGAGATGATATGCTTCAGCTGATTTAAAAAAAATAAGGGGGAAGAATCATGATCTCAGACAAAGCAAAACAAGAAAGAAAGAAAGCACGCAAGAAAGGAAGGAAGAAAGAAAGATCTAATTAGGAAAAAGAAGCAGGAAAATTGCATTTGTCTGAAAGGCCCTGGAGTCAATAAATTGATATCAACACAAAAGATGTATTAAATGGCATAGCAACAAAATTCAAAAATGAAAAGTTAAATGAGTTAAAGGAGGAAATATACAATAAAATCATACTAGTGGGAGATTTCATCTTTCCCTTCATAAAATTAGAGAAATCTAACCCAAAAAATAAACTAGAAAAAAATGAAGAATATAAATAGAATTTAAGAAAAGTTACATATGAAAAACCATTGGAGAAACATAAATAGAAACCAAAAAGTAGATTCATTTTTCTCACCTGTACATAGCACAATCACAAAAGGTCCTGTTTCCATGAAAAGATAGATCAAAATTAATTGGAAGCTAAATAATCTAATCCCAAAGAATAAGTGGGTCAAACAACAAATCACAGAAACAATCAATAATTTTATCAAAGAGAATGACAATGAAGAAACAATGAACCAAAACTTATGGGATACAGCCAAAGAAGTCCTTAGGGGAAATTTTATATGTCTAAAAGTTTACATGAATAAAATAGAGAAAGAAGAGATAAATGAATTGGGCATGGAACTAAAATTCAGAAAAGAACATAAGTAAGAAAATTATTTACCTAATAAATAAAAGTAAGAGCTGGTTTTATGAAAAAAAAAACATAGGTAAATATTTTTCTAGTTTGATTAAAAAACAAGAAAGAAGAAAACAGTATTAATAATATCAGAAATTAAAAGAGCGGATTTCCCTCTAATCAAGAGGAAATTGAAGCAATACTGAAAGACTGTTTTGCCCAACTTTATGCCAATAAATTTGATAAGCTAAGTGAAATGAATGTTTACAAAAACACACATTGACAAATTAACAGAAGAGGAAATAAAATACTTGACCCGATTTTACAAAATGGAATTGAAAAATCCATCAATGGATTCCCTAAAGGAAAAAACAAAATCTCCAGGGCCAGATGGATTTCTACCAAACATTATCAGTACAACTAATTTCGATGCTATATAAATATTTTGAAAAATAGGTGAGGAAAAAGTCTTACCAACTACTTTTTATGAGACAGATATGATGCTAATATCTAAACTAGGAAAACAATAGCAACAAAAAACAGAAAAATAAAATTATAGGCCAATTTCTCTAATAAACATTGATGCAAAACTTTTAAGCAAAATACCAGAAAGAAGATTACAGAAATATTTCAAAAGGCTATGAGCAAGTGAGTTTCATACTAGGAATTCAGGAATGGTTTAATATTAGAAAAGAGTCAGGATAATTGACTCTATCAATAACAAAACTGATAAAAATGATCTGATTATCTTATTAGATGCAGATAAAGCATTTGGTAAAATGCAATATTCATTTCTTTTAAAAACTCTAGAAAGCATAGAAATAAATGAATCTTTCCTCAAAATGGTAATTAGTATTTATAGTACTTAAAACTAATAGCAAATACCATGTATAATAGGGATAAACTAGAATCCTTTCCACTAAGATCAAAGGTGAAACATGGATGTCCAATATTAATGCTACCGTTCCATATTGTACTAGAAATGCTAGTGATAGCAATAAGAGAAGAAAAAAGAAATTGGAAGTAATTTGAATGAGCAATGAGGAAACAAAACTATCACTCTTTGAAGATGTTACAACTTCAGCAAAGTTACATGCTATAAAACAAATCTTTAAAAGTCATCAGCATTGTATATGTCACCAAGAAACCTCAGTAAGAAAAGAGAAATACAGAAATTCTATTTACAATAACAAGATAATATAAAATGTTTAGTAATCTATATGCTAAGACAAATCCAGAAACTGTGTGAATACGATTACAAAACATTTTTCACAGAAATAAAGTCAAATCTAAACCATCTGAGAAATATTAATTGCTTATGGTAGCCCAAGCCAATATCATCAAAATGCCAATCCCACCTAAATTAATTTACTTTTTCAGTGTCATACCAATCCAGCTGGAAAAATATTTTATAGAAATAAAAACAAAATTAACAAAATTAATCTGGAAAAATAAAGAGTCAAGACTGTTTAGAGAAGTCATGAAAAAATAATTAAGGAAGGCAACCCAGGAGTAACAGACTTCAAACTGTATTATAAAGCAGTAATCACTTTTTTAAAAATCATGAAAAATCTAACCATGGTTAGGGAATATTGTGGTGGATCATTGGAATAGATTAGATACACAATGCAGAGAATGAAATCACCATAGCAATCCAATTTTCCAAAAATACAAAGATTCAAGCTTTTGGGACAAGAGCATACTGTTTGACAAAAAGTACTGGGCAAACTGGAAAACAGTTTGGCAGAAACTAGGTACGGATTATTTCCCACAGCATACCAAGATAAAGTCAAAATTAGCACATGATTTAGACATAAAGTGTGATATCATAAACAAGCTCAGTAGAAAAGAAAATATTGTCTGTCAGATCGATGAGTAAGGGAAAAATTTAGGACCAAACAAGAAGTATAGAGCATTATGAGAAGTAAAACAGAAAATTTTGATTACATTAAAGTAAACAAGGTTTGCACAAAAAAAACCCCAAAACTAATAATGCCCAATTTAGAAGGAAAACAGGAATTGGAGGGGATTACAGCAAGTTTTTATCATAAAGGCTTCATTTCTCAAATATATAGCAGTTATTAGAAGAAATCAAAGTTCTTTTAGTCATATAAATAGTTTTAAATCACAATGGATTAGAGAAATACAAATTAAAATAACTCTGTAGTACTACCTTACACCCACCAGACTAGCTAACTTGTCAGAAAAAAAAATGACATATATTGTAAAATTTGGGAAAGCAATGTACTATTGGTGGAATTGTTAACTTACTAATCATTCTGGAGGTTAATTTGGAACTGTACCTAAAGGGCTATAAAATTGTGCATACCATTTAATCCGGCAATACCATTACACATTTTCCACTACAAAGAGATCAAAGAAAATAGAACTAAAAACATTTACAGCAACTTTTTGTGGATACATAGAATTGGAAATGAGAGGATGTCCATCATTTGGGAAATGGCTGCATATGTTGTGGTATACCTTTGCGATGGAACACTATTGTGATACAATAAATGATGAGTAAGGATGCTTTCAGAAAAACCCAGGAAAGATTATGTGAACTTTTGCAGAATGAAATGAGCAGAACCAGGAGAACATTGTACACAATAAAGCCATATTATACAATGATTAGCTATTAATTAAAGCAATTTTCAGGAATACAATTATCCAAGACAAGAATGTGTATTTGGAACACAAAGGTTTTTGTTTTTTAAGATTCATTAATTTATTTATTTTTAATTTTCACCATTCATATCTACAAGATTTTGAGTTCTAAATTTTCTCCTCTCATCCCTCCTCCAACCCCAAGACAGAGTGAATCCTGAATACCCTTTCCCCTAATCTGTCATCCCTTCTATCTACCCCCCCTTCTCTTAATCTCTTCCTCTTCTATTTTCCTGCAGGGCAGGATAGATTTCTGTACCTCATTGCCTGTATATGTTATTTCCCAGTAGCATGTGAAAACAATATTTTTAATATTTGTTTTTAAAACTTTGGATTACAAATTTTCTCTCTTCCTCCCTCCCCATCCACCCTTACTGAGAAGGCAAGCAAACCCATACAGGTTATACTTCTGTAGTCATGCTGTGGAAAACTTATTTCACTTTATCCTATCCCACCCCCCATTTATACTATTCTCTCTTTAGATCCTGTCCTTCAGAAGTGTTTGCTTCTGATTACCCCCTCCCCTAATCAGCCTTCCACTCTATCATCCCCAGACTCTCTTCTGCCCCTCCCCTCTATTTTCCTGTAGTGTAAGATAGCTTTCCATAACCAATTGAGTGTGTATGTTACTCCTTCTTTAAGCCAAGTCCGATGAGAATAAGATTCACTCATTGCCTCATACATTCCCCGACTTCCTCTCCACTATAAAAGCTTTTTCTTGCCGGTTTTATGTGAGATAATTTACCCATTCTATCTCTCCCTTTCTCCTTCTCCCCATAAAAACTTCTCTCACTCCTTAATTTTATTCTCTAGATACCACCCATTCATCTTCAACTCACCCTGTGACCTCTATCAATCTATCTATACATATAATTTTTCCCTCCAATGACCCAATATTGACAAAGGTTTCAAGAGTTACAAATATCACCTTTCCATTCAGGAATGTAAACAGTTCAACCTTAATAAGTCTCCTATGATTTCTCTTTCCTGTTTACCTCTTCATGTTTTTCTTTATTCGTGTATTTGAAAGTCAAATTTTCTATTCAGCTCTGGACTTTTCTTCAAGAGTGCTTGAAAGAATTCTATTTCACTGAATGTCTATTTTTCCCCTGAAGGATTATACTCAGTTTTTCTGGGTAGGCGATTCTTGGTTGTAATCCTATCTCCTTTGCCCTCTGGAATATTATATTCCAAGTCCTCTGTCAGTTAATGTAGAAGCTGTTAATCCTGTGTTATGCTGATTATGTTTCCAAAATGCTTGAATTGTTTCATTCTGGCTGCTTGCAATATTTTCTCCTTGACCTGGGAACTCTGGAATTTGGCTACAATATTCCTAGGAGTTTTATTTTGGGGTTTTCTTTTGGGAGTTTATTGGTGGGTTCTTTCCATTTCTATTTTACTCTTTGGTTCTAAAATATCAGGGCAGTTTTCCTTGATAATTTCTTTTTTTTCAACCAAAAACACAGTTTATTAAAAATTCGCCCTATTAGCTGGACTCTTAAGGAATATGATCATCTGTGGGCTATTGGCTAGATTGTGAAAATCCGAACAGTGGCTAGATTATAAGAATCTAAGCCCTTACTGGTGACAAGATGTCCGTTATATACAGAAAGACTGTGGGAGGGATCTAGGAGTGGCCAAGTAGTTTGGGGTGACTGGAGGAGGGGTTTAAAGAAGATCTGAATAGGAGTGGCCAGTAAACTGGGATGAACAGGACTCCTAAAACCTGGATAATGGAGCCTAGCTAGGATTAAGTGTGGGAAATGGCCAGGGGCTATAGGGAGGGTTAGGCTAGGTTAAGGGTAACAGAATTAGGAGATTGGGTGTAGCCACAAAGAAATGCCAGTTGATGGGATTATAGCCTCAGGCAAAAGCCATAGATTTGGCCATAAGCAAAAATCCAGGGTTTTTCCTTTTTGGGGCCCAGATCCCAACAACATCATTCCCCCCTGAAACAAATGGGACCCAAATTCTTTTGAGTTAAGGGGCAAAGGTCTTGGCTTCTGAAACTGCTTTGTGCTGGCGAGGGGCATAGAGTTGTCCCTGCCTTGAGGGGGTCCCAAAGAGGAGGTTGACTGGAATGGGAGCACAGTCTGCATTCAGGGAATGATGGGGGGGGCATTGGGTGGTACTTGCTGTTTTCTAACAATTATAGGTGAATGGCCTGTAGTCTGGAAGACACAAATCTTCCATTCTTGGCTGGAGAAGAAGTTTGGGGTTAGGCAGTTTCCCCATACAGGCCACCAAAATAATGCTGTTTAGGGATTTAGGGGTCCTGGAATCCCAAAATCATGCCACCCAGGTCCTGCCCAAAACAATTTGACCCAAGCCTTCTTTTAGCCAAAAATATGGTTTATTGAAGATTCACCATATTAGCCAGACACTTAAGGACTCTGAGCATCAGTGGGCTATTGGTTAGATTGTGAAAATCTAAGCAGTGGCTAAATTATAAGAATCTAAACCAATAATTTCTCAAAAGATGATGTCTAGGCTCTTTTTTTTGATCATGGCTTTCAGATAGCCCAATAATTTAAAATTATCTATCCTGGATCTATTCTCCAGGTCAGTAGTTTTTCCAATGAGATATTTCTCATTTTCTTCTGTTTTTTTTTTTCATTCTTTTGGTTTTATTTTACAATGTCTTGATTTCTCATAAAGTCACTACTTTCCAATTACTCCATTCTAATTTTTAAGGTATTATTTTCTTCTGTGAGCTTTTGGACTTCCTTTTCTGTTAAGCCAATTTTGTTTTTGAAGGAATTCTTCTGCTCATTGGCTTTGTGGACCTCTTTTGCCATTTGGGTTAAGCTATTTTTTGAGGTATTATTTTCTTCAGTATTTTTTAGGTCTCCTTTACCAAGGTTTTGATTACTTTTTCATGATTTTCTTGCATCACTTTCATTTCTCTTCCCAATTTTCCCTCTACTTCTCTTACTTGCTTCTCAAAATTCTTTTTGAGGTCTTCCATGGCCTTGGACTGATTCATATTTTTCTTGGAGGCTTTGTATGTAGAAGTTTTCACTTTGTTGTCTTCTTCTGGTTGTATGTTTTGATCTTTGTCAGCAAAGAAAGATTCTATGGTCTGACTTTTTTTGTGCAGTTTGCTTATGATCCCAGCCAATTACTTGACTTTTAAACTTTTTGTTAAGGTAGTGGTCTGCTTCCAGTGTAGAGAATGTACTGTCCCAGGCTTCAGGGGTTTTGTGCAGCTTTTTTCAAAGATACTTCTATGGACCTGTAAGTTTTCAGTTCTTCCAAGATGGTATGATAAGGAGTGAGGTGTTTGCTCCTTTACTGGCCTGTTCTCTGGTCTATGAGTGACCACAAGTACTCTTTTCTGTCTTGGAACTGGGAGGAGGATTCTCTCTATCATCACTACAAGCTCCACCATGCCAGCATCCCTCCTTGACACAGGATCACCACCCAGATCTGTGACCCAGATCCAAGCAAGGGCAAAATAAGAAAATCCTGTCTCAGCACCATAAAAAAGAACCCTGCAATCCCCCTCCTATCAGCCACTTGAATCCCCCTCAGTCTGTGGGCCAGAAACTGGAAGCAGCTGCCACACCAGGGCCAAGCACAAGGACTGGAGCTGGGACCAAGCTTCTCTCTCACTGCAGTCACAGACTTTTCCTACTGACCTTCTAAGTTGTCTTTGGCATTTGTGGGTTGAGAAGTGTGGAACCTACCCCAGATGTCCATGTTTCAGACCTCTGAGGCCTGCTCCAGGTTCACTGAGGCCTGTTTTGCCTGCAAATCCATGCTGAACTACGTTTCTCTTCCAGCCTGGTATGATGAATTTTTCTAATCTATGCAGGTTGACTTGCATTGGAAATTTGTTTCATTCTGTCTTTTTGTGGGTTCTGCTGCACTAGAAGATGTTTAGAGCCATTTTTTATAGGTATTTGGAGGGATTTGGGGGAGAGGTCAATCAAGTCACTGCTTTTACTCTGCCATTTTGACTCCATCCTGTGTTTTTTTTTTAAGGAATTAATTTTTTTACATGTAATATAGATAAAATAAAAGAGAGAGAAAATACCTTTTGTGAATTTTCTATGTTTTTCATATTTTTTTCAAATATTTAAATTTTGTCTCTAAAAATAGGATGCAATTTATTTAATGCAAGGCCAGTTTCATTTTTGTCTTTGTAGACACTTTATTTTGTTTGTTTTTTGTTTGATTGTTTTAGCATTGCCTGGTATTTATAAAACACTTAATAAATCCTTCTTCAGCAAGTAGTTAATTGATGGGCACAGAGATTTTCCTTCCTAGACCAGTTTATGTCTTCAGGAATGATGATTTTAGTTCCTGACACTAGGTCATAATGACAAAATGTTGAATGATTTGTTTCAGAAAAGCTGTTGAGAAAAACAGTTGTTTTTCAGTCCTTTCTGTCTTGTCTAACTCTTCATGATTCCATTTGGGGCTTCCTTGACAAAAATATTTTTTTTCTTCTATTTTTTTTCTCTTAATATGAATTTATTTATTTTTTAGTTTTCAATATTCACTTCCACAAGTTTTTGAGTTCCAAATTTCTCACCCCTCCCTCCACCCCAAGACGGCATGCACTCTGGTCTGCCTTCTATTCTATCTCTCCCCCCTCCCCTCTCTTATCCCCTTCCCCCCTTCATTTTCCTGTAGAGCAGGATAGACCTCTGCACCCCATTTCCTGTACTTCCCATTACCCAGTTGCATGTGAAAACACTTTTTTTAAAACATGTGTTTTCAAAACCTTGAGTTCTAAATTCTCTCCCTTCCTCCCTCCCCCACCTTGAGTTCTAAATTCTCTCCCTTCCTCCCTCCCCCACCCATCCTCACTGAAAAGGCAAGCAACTCAATATAGTTTGTACATGTGCAGTTATGCAAAACACTTCCCTAGTAGACACGCTGTAAAAAACCAACTCTTTTCCCCCCAATCCTGTCCTGCCCTCCCATTTATTCTATTCTTTCCTTTGACCCTGTCCCTCCTCAGAAACACTTGCCTCTGATTACCCTCATTCCCAACCTGCCCTCCTGTCTGTCACCCCCCTGCTGTCTTGTCCCCTTCTCCCCATATTTTCCTGCAGGGTAAGGTAGATTTCCATATCCAATTGAATGTGTATGTTATTCTCTCCTTAAGCCAAATCCTATTAGAATAAGATTCCCTCATTTCCTCCCACCTTCCCCTGTATCCCCTCCACTGTGAGAGACTTTTCTTTTTTTTTTGGGGGAGGTAATTTACCGCCTTCTACCTCTCCCTTTCTTCTCCCAGTATCATCCTCTCTCATCCCTTAATTTTATTCTCCAGATATGACCCCTTAATCTTCAACTCACCCTGTGCCCTCTATCTATCTATTCATACATACATACATACATAGAATTTTTTTCCTTCAACTACCCTAATACTGACAAAGTTCTCATGAGTTACAAATATCATCATCTATGCAGGAATGTAAACAGTTCAATCTTAATAAGTCTCTTATGATTTCTCTTTCCTGTTTACCTCTTCATGTCCTGTATTTGAAAGTCAAATTTTCTGTTTAGCTCTGGTCTTTTCATCAGGAATACTTGAAAGTCCTCTATTTCACTGAATGACCATTTTTTCCCCTGAAGGATTATACTCAGTTTTTTCTGGGTAGGTGGTTCTTGGTTGTAATCCTATCTCCTTTGCCCTCCAGAATATTAGATTCCATGCCCTGTGGTCCTTTAATATAGAAGCTGCTAAATCTTGTGTTATCCTGATTGTGTTTCCACAGTACTTGAATTGTTTCCTTCTGGCAGCTTGTAATATTTTCTCCTTGACCTGGAAACTCTGCAATTTGGCTACAATATTCCTAGGAGTTTTCCTTTGGGGATCTCTTTCAGGGGAGATGAGTGGATTCTTTCAATTTCTATTTTGCCCTCTGGTTCTAAAATATCAGGGCAGTTTTCCTTGATAATTTCTTGAAAGATGATGTCTAGGCTTTTTTTGATCATGGCTTTCAGATAGTCCAATAATTTTTAAATTCTCTCTCCTGGATCTATTTTCCAGGTCAGTTGTTTTTCCAATGAGATATTTCACATTGTTTTCTAATTTTTCATTTTTTGGATTTGTTTTACAGTGTCTTGATTTCTCATAAAGTCACTAGCTTCCAATTGCTCATTCTAATTTTTAAGGAAGTATTTTCTTCAGTAATCTTTTGGACTTCCTTTTCCATTTGGCCAATTTTTCTTTTTAGGGCATTTTTCTCCTCATTGGCTTTTTGGACCTCTTTTGCCATTTGGGTTAGGCTGTTTTTAAGGTGTTATTTTCTTCAGTATTTTTTTGGGTCTCCTTTAGCAAGCTGTTGACTTGTTTTTCATGATTTTCTTGCATCACTCTCATTTCTCTTCCCAGTTTTTCCTCTACTTCCCTTACTTGCTTCTCAAAATCCCTTTTGAGCTCTTCCAAGGCCTGGGACTGATTCATATTTTTCTTGGAGGCTTTGGATGTAGGAGCTTTGACTTTGTTGTCTTCTTCTGGTTGTATATTTTGATCTTCTTTTTCACCAAAGTAAGATAATATAGTCTGACTCTTTTTGCGCTGCTTGCTCATGATCCCAGCCAATTACTTGAGTTTTAAACTCTTGTTAAGGTAAATCTGCTTCCAATGTGGAGAGTGTACTGTCCCAAGCTTCAGGGGTTTGTGTAGCTGTTTTCAGAGATACTTGTAGGGACCTGTAAATTTTCAGTTCTTCCAAGGTGGTATGATAAGGGGTGAGGTGTTTACTCCTTTCCTGGCCTGTGAGCACAAGTATTCCTTTCTGTCCTGTAACTGTGAGGAGGGGTTCCTCTCCACAGCCACTACAACCTCCACCAAGCCAGCACTCTTCCTCACCCCAGCACTGCCGCCCAGAACTGTGACCCAGATCCACACATGGGCAAAGCAAGAGATTCCTGCCTTAGCACTGGCAAAGATATCCCTGCAGTCCCTCTCTGATCAGCCACTGGATTCCCCCTCAGTCTGTGGGCTGGAAGCTCGGGAAGCAGCTGCCCCCCCAGGACCAGGCTCTTGGGGAATGGAGCTGAGACCCCTTCCTCTCTGACCACCGACAGACACAGACTTTTCCCACTTACCTTCTAAGTTGTCTTTGACATTCGTGGATTGAGGAGTCTGGAAACCTCCACAGCTGCCTGCGATTCAGTCCTCTGAGGCCTGCTCCAGGTTTGCTGTGGCCTGCGCACCCACGCCGTGCTGCGCTGCACTCCCAGCCTGGTGTGATACACCTTTCTGATCAATCATCCAGGTTGTCTTGGGCTGGAAATTTGTTTCACTCTGTATTTTTGTGGGTTCTGCTGCTTCAGAATTTGTTTAGAGCCATTTTTTATGAGTATTTGTAGGGGTTTGGGGGAGCTCAAGCAAGTCACTGCTTTCACTCCGCCATCTTGGCTCTGCCCCCCTCTTGGCAAAAATATTGAAGTGACTTTTCATTTCCTTCTCCTACTCATTTTATACATGAGGAAATGGAGGCAAAAAGGCGAAGTGATTTGCTTAAGGTCACATTTGTTATTGTCTGGGGTTATATTTAAACTCAAGTCTTCCTCTCTGTAGGTCTGTTGTTTTATCCACTAAGCCAGTTGACAAGTAAGAGAGAAACAAGGAAGAGAGAAGCCAGCTAATCATACCATAAGAGTGATTAGGCAGTCCAAGCATCCCTGGAAATTGGAAATAAAAAAAAAATCAATCTAACAGATTTAGATAATTAACTTACTGTGAACTCCCTCAAATCACATAACAGGTTAGTTCAGTTAATATAAGCTAAGCAGCTTTCCTTAAAATGGTTACTTTATGGAGAGAAGAGAATTTCTAGTCTGAGTATTATGTAACTAGACAAAACAATTTCTATTTTAGTGTACTATTTACTCTGAACAGTTTATTTTAGGAGAAGAATCATGCCAGTCATATTTTGGGAATTGATGTTTGACTAACTTAACATCTGTCTTTGATACTTTTTGTTATAAAAAAGCAAGAAGCTTCATCAATCAAATGAGACCAACTCTTTCCCTTCAGTGCACAGGTAGCTGCTGGCAATTCACATTGTATATATAAGCACAAAGTCACAGAAAGAGAAAACAAAGCACTAAGTCTCAGAAAGAGGGAAAAAAAAGAATTAGCTAGCCTTTAATACTTATCAATCAATCAATGAGCATGTAGTGACTACTTAGTCCTAGGCATTGTTAGGCTCTGGGGATAGAATTACAAATAATTCTTTGCATTTATATACTGCTTTACAATTTTCAAAATGATTTTTTGTACCTTTTGAGGTAGAGAGCAAAACAAAAATTATTCCCTCCTTTGTACAAATTAAGAAAATGTTCCAGGAAGGTGGCCTATTTATTTTCACAGGATGTAGTAAAATATTGGGGAGGTAGAAGATTCCCTATGTATCTAAACCACATATTACAGTAGTAGATACAATGGAGACAGTGTATTCAGGCCAAGATATTCAAAATGAGAAAGATAATAGCTCATAACTTCACATATCTGTCTACAAATGCCCAAAATATAAGCCAGAATCAAGAGGAATTGGAGGTCCGAAATCAAAGAAGAATTTGAAAAAAAAGTTTCTTAGACATTTGGTGGTATGAATCTTGTTTAGGACCATGGTTCTGAAGGGTTTATGTCATTCAAAAGAAGAAGGATGGCTAACGTTAATAGGTTTGAGAATTTGGAGAGGCATAGTTTTTTATATAAAGAAGGTAGCCTTATATGAGTAAATACTAGAACAAGAGGGGAGAAACATGACAGAAACTATTTGGTGAAGGCCAGTGGAGGGATAAGTATGATTTTATTTTAATTTAAATATACTACAGATCATGTGGACAGAAAGAAGAAATAGAAGAGTTGGAAAAACAGATCACAAGCCCTATTCAGACAGCACTACAGTATATTGTAGGAACAGGGAAGTTGTATTATCTACAGATTGCCTCTGGCTCTTTCCTTGCCAAAAGATAGCATTTGATGATTGCTTTGCTTTTCTTGTGATACTTCTAATCTATAAAAATCAAAACTTGTCTTTTAATGACAGGATAATATTTTGAATCTTATTCCCACTAAGAAGGAGAACTAATTACTAGGGAAGAGGTGATGGGTGCCATAGGGGAAAGTGATTTCTCCATCTAAGAGTTTGTAATAAAGGATATAGTATTAGGTTAAAGTCTGACATTCACCTTTGATTTGGGGAAAACACTTTTCAAAGGTTTCAGAAGAAATAGAAGTAGAATGTCACTTAAAAAGAAACAGCTAAAAATAAAGTTAACCAATATGGATGGGAAATGCTACAGAATGAAATTCTGAAGACACAAAGGAAAAAAAATCTACTGAGGAACAAAAGCAGGATTTTCAAAAATAGTTTGCTATCGTGTACAGTGAACTCACCAACCATCATGGAATTATAAAAGAAATTAGAGAAATTTGAAGTAAAATAACATAGAATGAATATGATTATGGCATAGTCTTGTAAAAATTTTGAGTGCTAAATCGTATAATGAACAAGCAAGGAAAGGTCAAGTTAATGAAAAGGATACTGCTTTTTTTGGGTGGGAGGGTAGGTAGTTTATGTAAATATTAAGAGAAAAAAAGGATCAATTAAGTATAGGACCATTGTTAATAGTAGATGGGGCAATGATATATGTCAAAAGATAGAAGGCAAGACTGAATTTTTTAATTTTCTTCTCTCAAGATGGACATTTACTTGCACTGGAAATGACAATGAAAATGGAGTTGATATTCAAGATATGTAAGAAAATAGAAAGAGAGAGTATGTAACTGACCTTTATGAATTCAAACCACATAGCCCAGATAAATTATTTGTTTAGCTCCTGAAACAACTGCAATATATGATTTCTGGACCATTATCAGAAAATGAAATAGACTTCACATGTTTGGAGAAGAGTAAACATTTTAATTTTCAAAGAAAAAGTTTGGGGTGGGGAATAACAGAGTCCATGAAGTATAAGCCGAATACAATTTAATCACTGGTAAAATTCTTGAAGCAATTATTAAAGGGATGGTTAGTGATCATCTAGACAGAGAAGTGGTGACTTCACATAGTCAGTATGGTTTTATGACAGTTTCATGACTGTAAACATAAGTAGCAATGTTAATGCAGAAGATACAGTGTTTACAAGAATTTGGGTGAAGCTTTCAATAAAATATTTTGTTATGTTTTTTAAATTTATTTATTTTTAATTTTCAACATTCACTTTGACAAGATTTCGAGTTCCGAAGTTTCTCCCTATCTCATCCCTTCCCTCACCCCAATATGGCATGCATTCTGTATGCCCCTTCTCCTAATCTGTCCTCCCTTCTATCGTTCCCCACTTCCTTATCCCCTTACAGTTCTATTTTCCTGTAGGGCAAGATAGATTTCTATAATGCATTTGCTGTATTTCTTATTTCCCAGTTGCATGTGAAAACAATATCTAACATATCTTTTTAAAACCTTGAGTTCCAAATTTTCTCCCTTCCTCCCTCCTCACCCACCCTCATTGAAAAGGCAAGCAACGTAATACAGGTTATATATGTGTAGTCATGCAAAACACTTCCATAGTAGTCATGTTGTGAAAAAATAAGTAAATTTCCCTTCATGCTACACTCCCCTCCCATTTATTTTATTCTCTCTTTTGACCCTGTCCCTCCTCAGAAGTGTTTGCTTGGGATTAACCCCTCTCCCAATCTGCCCTCCTCTCTATCATCTCCCTGCTCTTTTGTCCCCTTGCCCCCGATTTTCTTGTAGGGTAAGATAGATTTCCATACCCAATTGAGTGTGTATGTTATTTTCTCCTTAAACCACATCTGATGAGAATAAGATTCACTCATCCCCTCTCACTTTTCCTCATTTCCCTTCCACTGTAAAAGCCTTTTCTTATCTATTTCATGTGAAATATTTTACCCCATTCTACTTCTCCCTTTCTCCTTCTCCCAGTATAATCTTCTCTCACCTTTAATTTTATTCTCTAAATATCATCCATTCATCTTCCACTCACCCTGTGACTTCTATCAACCTATCTACATACACATAATTTTTCCCTCCAGTGACCCAATACTGACAAAGGTTTCAAGAATTACAAATATCATCTTTCCATGCAGGAATGTAAACAGTTCAGGCTTAATATGTCTCATAATTTCTCTTTTCTGTTTACCTCTTTGTGTTTCTCTTTATTCTTGTGTTTTAAAGTCAAATTTTCTTTTCAGTTCTGCCCTTTTGTTCAAGAATACTTTGAAGATCTCTATTTCACTGAATATCTATTTTTCCCCTGAAGGATTATACCCAGTTTTGTTGGGGAGATGATTGTAATCCTATCTCCTTTATCCTCTGGAGTATCGTATTCCCAGCCTTCCGGTCCCTTAATGTACAAGTTGCTAAATGTTGTGTTATTCTAATTGTGTTTCCACAATACTTGAATTGGTTCTTTCTTGATATTTGCAATATTTTCTCCTTGACCTGGTAACTCTGAAATTTGGCTACAATATTCCTAGGAATTTTCCTTTGGGGATCTCTTTCAGGAGGTGATCGATAGATCCTTTCCATTTCTATTTTGCCCTCTGGTTCTAAATATCAGGGCACTTTTCCTTGATAATTTCTTTAAAGATGATGCCTAGGCTCTTTTTTCTTTGATCATGGCTTTCAGACAGTTCAATAATTTTTAAATTATCTCTCTGGGAACTATTTTCCAGGTCAGTTGTTTTTCCAGTGAGATATTTCACAATCTCTTCTATTTTTTCATTCTTTTAGATTTGTTTTACAGTATCTTGATTTCTCCTAAAGTCACTATCTTCCAATTGTTTTATTCTAATTTTTAAGGATGTATTTTCTTCAGTAACCTTTCTGACTTCCTTTTCCATTTGGCCAATTTTTCTTTTTAGGGCATTTTTCTCCTTATTGGCTTTTTCAACCTCTTTTGTCATTTGGGTTAGGCTATTTTTTAAGGTGTTATTTTCTTCAGTATTTTTTGGGTCTCCTTTATGAAGCTGTTGACTTGTTTTTCATGATTTTCTTGCATCACTCTCATTTTTCTTACTCTACTTCTCTTACTTGTTTTTGAAACTCCTTTTTGAGGTCTTCCAAGGCCTGGGACTTATTCATATTTTTCTTTGGTGCTTTGGATGTAGAACTTTGACTTTGTCATCTTCTTCTGGTTGTATGTTTTGATCTTCTTTGTTAACAAAAAAAGATTCTATGGTCTGATTTTTTTTTTGCTACCTTTATTTTTTCATAATCCCAGCAAATTACTTGACTTATAAACTCTTTGTTAAGGTAGTGTTCTGCTTTCAGTTTGGAGAATGTACTATCCCAAGATTCAGGGGCTTTGTGCAGCTGTTTTCAGAGATACTTCTATGGACCTGTAAATTTTTAGTTCTTCCAAGGTGGTATGATAAGGGGTGAGATGGTTACTCTTTTCCTGGCCTGATCTCTGGTCTATGAGTGAGCACAAGCATTCTTTTCTGCCTTGCAACTGTGAGGAGGATTCCCTCTGCACCAGGAGTACAAGCTCCACCATGCCAGCACTCCTCTTTGCCCATGGACTGCCACCCAGAACTATGACCCAGATCCAAGCACAGGCAAAGGAAGAGAATCCTTCACCAGCAGACAGATCTCTGCAATCTCCCTCCTGTACCAGCAGGGAGATCCCTGTAACCTCATTCTGATCAGCCACTTGATTCCCCCTCAGTCTGTGGGCTGGAAATTCCTGGAAGCAGCCGCCCCCCTGGGGCCAAGCTTAGGGACTTGGTCTGAGACGAAATTCTCTCTCTCACTTCAGTCACAGACTTTTCCCATTTTTCTTCGTTTTCTTTGGCATTTTGGCAGTTTGTGGGTTGAGAAGTCTGGAAACCACCACAGCTGACTGTGATTCAATCCTCTGAGGCCCTCTCCAGTTTCACTGAGGCCTGCCTTGCCTGTTAGCCCACCAAACTGTTCTCCTCTCCTTGCTTGATGTGATATACCTTTATGATAACTGAGGCTGTCTTGGGCTGTAAATTTATTTCTGTGTATCTTTTCTGAGTTTGCCGCTTTTAGAATTTGTTTAGAGCCATTTTTGATAGGTGTTTGGAGCGGTTTGGGAGAGAGCTCAAGCAAGTCACTGCTTGTATTCTGCCATCTTGGCTCTGCCCTGAGAAAATATATTTTGCAACTCCTCTGAAAAATATAGAGGAGTGCACACTAGATGTTAATATAACTCAATGTATTCAAAACTGGATGGAAGGCTGGACTCAATAATTAATTGTTTAAAGTATGAATGGCAGGAGTTCTCCAGTGGTGTACCCAATGATCTATAGGATTTAGTCCTGTCTTATTTAAAATTTTTATTAATTATTCAAATAAGGGAATGGGTGGAAAACTTATTTATCTATCTATCTATTTATCTATCTATTTACATGAATATTCATAGACAGTTATACTGGTATAAATTGAATCTGATGGAATGACATAAAAAGACTAAGGGATGAGAAAAATGATTACAATGTGCATAGAAGGCAGGGAGAGGTAGAATGGGTTAATTATTTTGCATGAAGAATCAAGAAAGACATTAAAGTGGAGGGGAATATGACAGGGTGGACAATAACCCATACTTGGACCTTATCCTCATCAGTATTTACTCAAAGACAGAATCACATAGGCAAACAGTTGAATATGGAACTCTTACTTAACCAACAGGGAAATAGGAGGAGAGGAGATCAAATAAAGGGGGATTTGGACTGACAGAAGGTAGGCCAGATCAGGGGAGGTGGCAGGTATAAACAAAACACTGAATATGAAGGAAAGGGTGAAAGGAGAGAGGACAAACAGGAGGAAGAAAATTGGAGGTAAATATAGAAGTGATAATCATAACTGTGATTATGAATGAGAGTACCAGAATCCTGTAATATGCACTTTAGAAGAAACACATTTGAAGCAGAGAAACACACATAGAGAGAGTAAAGGTAAGGAGCTAGAGCAGAATCTATTATGTTTCAGCTGAAACAAACAAACAAAAAAAAAAGAATAGCAAACCTGATCTCAGACAAAGTTAAATAAAAAATAGATCTAATTAAAGCATCTAAGGAAACAAACTACATTTTGCTAAAAGGTACCATAGAAAATGAAACAATATCAATACTAAACATGTATGCACCAAGTGGTATAGCATCCAAATTATTAGAGAAGTTGTATGAGTTACAGGAAGAAATAGACAGCAGGACTACACTAATGAGTGAAATTTAACTGTGCCATCTTAGAACTCGATACATCCTGCCAAAAAAAAAAAAAACAAGAATGAAACTAAGAAGGTAATTAGAGCATTAGAAAAGTTAGATATGACAGAACTTTGACATGATTTAGATATAGTGGGTGATACCAAAAGCAAATTAGAAGAGTTAGGAATAATCTACCTGTTGATCTATGGGGAGGGGAAGAATTCATGACCAAATAAGGGATGGAGAGCATTGAAAAATGTAAAATAGAAAATTTCCATAATATTGAAAAGCATTTTTTATTAACAAAACCACAGTAACCAAGATTAGAAGGAAAGAAAAAAAGATAGGAAACAACTTTTACAGCAAGTGTCTCTGATAATGGCCTCATTTCTCAAATACATAGAGAACTGAGTCGAATTGAAAAGAATACACATCATTCCCCAATTGATGAATGGTCAAATGATATGAACAGGCAGTTTTCAGATGGAGAAATCAAGGCTGTGTATAGGCACATAAAGAAGTGCTATAAATCACTTCTGATTGGAGAAATGCAAATTAAAGCAACTCTGAAATACCACCTCACACCTCTCACATCAGCTAATATAATAGAAAGAGGAAAGTGATAAATGTTGGAGAGGATGTAGGAAAATTAGAACTCTAATGCGCTGTTGGTCCAAGCATTTTGGGGAGCAATTTGCAACTATGCCCAAAGGGCAACCAAACTGTGAACACCCTTTAATCCACCAATTCCACTACTAGGTCTGTATCCCAAAGAGATCATAAAAAATGGAAAAGGACCTACATGTGCAAAAATATTTCTAGCATCCCTTTTTGTGGTGGCAAAAATTGGAAATTGAGGGGATACCCAAAAAATCAGGAATGGCTAAAGAAGCAGTATATGAATGTATTGGAATATTATTATAAAATAAGAAATGATGAAAAGGCAGATTTCAAAAAATAAAACTGTAAGGATTTGTATGAACAGATACAAAGTAAAATGAGAGCAACATCATAGGATGATCAACTATGAATGACTCTGCTCTTCTTAGCATCACAATGATCTAAAACAATTATAAAATACTCATGAAGGAAAATATTATCTGTATCCAGGCAACAAATTGAAGGACTTTGAATGCAGTTTGAAGCATACTTCTTTCCACCTACTTTATTCTTTCTCTTCTTTACCCCTTTTGACCTGTTTCCTCTTTCAAAATTGTGACTAATATGGAAATATTTTTACATGATAGCACTTGCATAAACTATATTAAACTGCCTGCCATTTTCCAAAGAGTGGAGGGGAGAGAAGGAGAAGAATTTGGAGCTCAAAATCTTGTAAAAATAAATGTTAATATTTTTCTTGTCATATAACTTGTGGGAAAAATAAAATGAAATGAAGTACAATTTTAAAAGTGCTTGAAAAAAATTGATTTCCAAATTTTCTCAATCTTTCTCCTCTACCCCTCTTCCTTGAGAAAGCATGCAACTACACACACACACACACACACACATATATGTATATTTATATGTGTATATGTGTGTATAATTCATGTGCAGTCATGAAAAATATTTCCATATTAGCAATGTGTCTTTTTTGTTTAGAATTTTACTTTTCATCAGTTACATGCAAAAAACAAACTTCAACATTTGCTTCCAAAACCTTGAATATCATATTCTCTCCTCTTCTCTGTTCCAATCCTCACTCCCACCACCGAGAAAGCAAGCAACTTGATACAAGCTTTATGTGTTTAGTCACGCAAAACACCTCCACAACAGTCAAGATATGAAAGAAAACATAGATTAAAAAAAACCCTCAAGAAAAATAAAGAAAGGAAAAAAAGTACACTTCAATCATTATTCAGACACCAGTTCTTTCTCTGGGAATAGAGAGCATTGTTCATCATAAGTCCTTCAGAACTGTCTTTGATCGTTGCTGAGAATAGCTAATTTATTCATAGTTGATCACCTTGAAACATTTGCTGTTACTTTGTAGACAGTACATTTCACTTTGCATCAGCTCATGCAAGTCTCTCTGAACTTTTCTAAGAGCATACCACTCATCATTTCCCATAGCACAATAGTATTCCTTCACAATCACATGCTACAACTTGTTTAGCCATTTCTTAATTGATGGGCATCACATTAATTTCCAATTCTTTGACAGGAGAAAAGAGCTCCTATAAATATTTCTTCTATATATAGGTCCTTTTCCTTTTGGATTATTGACATCTTTTGGAATACAGACATAGTAGTGGTGTTGCTAGGTCAAAGGATATACATGGTTTTATAGCCTTTTGGGCATAGTTACAAATTGCTCAACAGAATATTTGGGTCAATTCACAACTCCACCAACAGTGCATTGATGAGCTATTTTCTCCACATCCACTCCATCATTTATCATTTTCCTTTTCTTTCCTTTTAGCCAATTCAATAGACATGAAGTGATATTTCAGAATTGGTTTAATTTATATTACTCCAATCAATAGTAACTTAGAGCATTTTTTCATATGGCTATAAATATCTTTGGTTACTTCATCTGAAAACTATTCATGCATTTTGATCATTTTTCAATTAGGAATGACTTTTATTTTTATAAATCTGACTCAGTTCTCTATAGTTTTGAGAGATGAGGCCTTTATCAGAGAAATGTGTTTCAAAAATTGTTTTTCAGAATTACTATTACTAACTGCATTTCTCTCCATTCTATTCCCTCTGTTTATTCTATTCTATCTTTCCTTGCACCCTGTCCCTCCACAAAAGTATTTTGCTTCTGACTATCTCCTCCCACAATCTGCCCTCCCTTCTATTCCACTACCCATTCTCTTATCACTTCCCCTCCTACTTTCCTGTAGGGAAAGAAAGATTTCTATACCTAATTGAGGGTGTATATTATTCTCTCTTTGAGCCAATTCTTATGAGAGTAAGGTTCACTCACTCTACCTCACCTCCATAGTAAAAGCTTTTTCTTGCCTCTTTCATGTGAAAATTTACCTCATTCTACCTCTTCCCTTCCCTTTCTCCCATTATACTCCTATCTCAGTAGTTAATTTTATGTTTGTTTTTAGATATTATTCCTTCATAATCTATTCACACCTGTGATCTCTGTCTATATATATATATATATATATATATATATATATATATATATATAGATATATATAGATATATATAGATATATATCTATATATCTATATATATATATATATATCTATTTATAGATAGAGATAGAGATAGAGATAGATATAGATATAGATACAGATACAGATACAGATACAGATACAGATACAGACACAGACACAGACACAGATATAGATATAGATATAGATATAGATATAGATATAGATATAGATATAGATATAGATATAGATATAGATATAGATATAGATATAGATATAGATATAGATATAGATATAGAGATAGAGATAGAGATAGATACAGATACAGATACAGATACAGATACAGATACAGACACAGACACAGACACAGACACAGACACAGACACAGACATAGATGATATAGATATAGATATAGATATAGATATAGATATAGATATAGATATAGATATATAGATAGATATACCTTCTAACTGCCCTAATAATGAGAAAGTTCTTAGGAATTACAGGTATCATCTACCCATGTAGGAACATAAATAGTTTAGCCTTATTAAGTCCCTTATGATTTCCCTTTTCTTTTTACTTTTCTATACTTCTCATGAGTCTTGTATTTCAACATCAAATTTTCTATCCATCTCTGGTCTTTTCATCAAGAATACTTGAAAATCCTTTAATATAGAAGCTATATATATGACTGTGACCAGGTTCCTCACTCTTCTGTACCATCATTTGGTAGTGTGACCTTCTGTTTGGAATTGACACAAGTGTTTTTAATCCCTAGTGAGTGACCATAAGCACTTCTTTCTTTCCTGAAACTGGTCCCCTGTTCCCCAAGTATCCACAAGTACTAGCACTCCTGTTGGCCCTGGAACTGAACTAGAACTGTGTATATACAATGTAATTGGGTCCTAAACCCAGCAGTAACAAAGGGTCTCCTGCAATCTTCTTTCAACTAGTTACTTGTCTGACCCCTCCCATTGTCCATGGGCTGAGAGTTCTACAAATTGCTGTGGTCACTAATGAAGCTGCTTCCAAGGCCCATCACTGCCACAATGGCATGGTTTTCATTGTGCAGCAAGCACTGTGCTCCAAGCCTGCTCATCACCCTGGTGAGACATACTTTTCTTTTTTAATTTCCTAAATTGTCTTGGGCTGGAAAATTGTTTCACTTGAGCTTTTATTGGTTCTGCCACACCGGAATTTGATTTAAGACATTATTTTAAATGTTTTTGGAGGATGATTTGGGACAGCTTTCCTTAGTGCTTCTCTACTCTGTTATCTTGGCTATACCTCCAACATTATTTTAATTTCTGATTAGAATGACTACTCTCCACAAAGCACTATACTAAATCCTGTGCTAGGTCCTCTGTAGGACTAAGGTTAAGCTGTTTGTTCCTACTTTATGACAATCTCTCCTCTATGTCCAAATATAAAATTGAAGAAATAATTCCTTTCATGCTTTATAATTGATCATTTTAACAACTTATCTGCAAAAATGTCTTAATATTATAATGCTTAAAATGAAACTTTTAGAGAAAATGGTTCTTGACCATGCTATATTAATTACTATAAAAATTTCATAAAGAATTGTTATAGATATTCACCATGTAGTCATGTTAACCTTGAACCTTAATTTTCTTTTAGACAAAATTCCTCTACTTCTTCATGTACTTACTGTTGAATTTAATAGATTGCTTTATCATTAAGACACATTAACGATATATTCAAACACATTCAACAAGCACATTTCATTGGTCCTTGAACACATATTCATTTTTTTTTCATTTGGTAGTAAACAATATTATTACCTACTAGTATTTATGACTCATGTACCTCTTTAGTACTTCTGTAATCAATCAGCAATATTTTTTTAAATCTATCAGTAATGTGGCATGCAAAGCATTTTGGACAGGAAACATTTTTAGTAAGAATTAATTTTTGAGAGCAATGGTCATTTGCACATTCTTCTACTGGCAATAGGGTAACTCAAAACATTTGGTATTGGCCAAAAAATCCAGATGAAGTGATTTCCACATCTTTATTTAATCTTCAGTCAGCTAAATGCTGGATTTCATAGCATGTGTGTATTTCTTAAAAGCCTAGATGTTAATTCAGGGAAACATGAAAATATTGTAAATTGCATTGGTATGAAAAATTCAAAGTTTTCAAAGATCATTCAAACCCTCAGTGAAACCAAATTATTCTCACCAAACCTTAAATACAGTCCAAATGAAAAAAAGAAAACAAATGACAATGTATTGCATCAAAACAGACCAAATCATGAGAAAATAAGCAAGGAACTTGAGAGGGATCTGTAATTTGTAGCATTTGTTATTGATTCCTCAAAATAGCAAGATAGGTGCTTAATGTTGAAGAACAGGAAGATCAGTTTAAAAAAAAGAAATATATGCTACCAATTGCTATAATAAAAAAAGAAATGTTTGGTTTGCTTATTTATTTACTGTTTTTGTTTTAAACATTCACTTCCACCAAATTTTGAGTTCCAAATTTTCATCTCATCTCTCCCCTACACCAACCCAAAGAGGGCATGCATTCTGAATAACCCTTCCCCCGATCTGTCCTCCCTTCTATCACTCTTCTCTTATCTCCTTCATCTTATCTTTTCCTGTAGGGCAAGATAGATTTCTATACCCCATTGCCTGTATATCTTATTTCCGAGTTGCATGTGAAAACAACTTTAACATTGTTTTTTTAAAACATTGAGTTCCAAATTCTTTCCTTTTTTCCCTACCCACCCACCCTGATTGAGAAGGCAAGAAATTCAATATAGGTTATACATGGGTAGAAATGCAAAATGCTTCCATAATAGTCATGTTGTGAAACATTTGCTATTCTCATAGTCATTAGCTTCCGTTTGCGCCATTCTCATTTTAAAGAAAAAATATTTTCTTCAGTGAGTTTTTGGACCTCCTTTTCCATTTGACCAATTTTGATTTTTAAGGCATTCTTCTCTTTTTGTACCTCTTTTGGCCTTTGGGTTAGTCCATTTTTAAGGTGTTGTTTTCTTCATTATTTTTTGCATCCCCTTTAGCACACTTGACTCATTTTTCATAATTTTCTTGCATCATTCTTATTTCTCTTTCTAATCCTTCCTCTACTTCTTTTAACTTGGTTTTCAAAATCCTTTTTGAGCTCTTCCATGACCTTACACCAATTTATATTTTTCTTGGGGCCTTTGGATGTAGGATCTTCGACTTTGTTCTCTTCTTCTTGTGTGTTTTGATCTTCTCTGTTACCAGTGTAAAATTGTATAGTCTGAGATTTTTTTGTTTTTATTTTTTTTCTTTCTGCTTTTTGCTCATGTTCCCAGCGAATTACTCAATTTTTAAAAAACTCTTTGTTAAGATAAGGGCTCTACTTTCAGTGTGGAGGGCATACTGTCCCAAGCTTCAGGGGTTTTGTACAGCTGTTTTCAGAGATACTTCTAGGGATCTGTAAATTTTCAGTTCTTTCAAGTGGCATGATAAGAAGCATGGTGTTTACTCCTTTCCTGGCCTCTGCTGTGCTGTATAAGTGACCACAAGCACAATTTTCTGCCTTGGAACTGTGAGGTGGATTCCCTCTTCACCATCACCATAAGTTCTGCCATACTAGCATTCCTCCTTGCCCCTGGACTGAGACACAGATTCAAGCATGGGAAAGCAAGAAAATCCCATCTAAGCACCAGCAAAGAGAAACCTGAAATACCCCTCTGATCAGCCACTTAATCCCTCTATGATCTGTGGGCCAAGAGCTCCATAAGCAGCCTTTGCTGCCACCACTGCCGCAGGGCTGTGCTAGAGTTGGGCCAGACTGTGCTTCACTCTCACCCAATTTTGACAGATCTTTCCTACTGTGCTTTTATGTTGTCTTTAGCATTTGTGGGTTGAGAAGTCTGGAAACCACCCCATATGCTAGAGATTCAGTCCCATGAGGCCTGCTGCAGGTTCACTGGGGCCTTGTCTTTGCCTGTTCTGCCCATGCTGAACTGTACTCCTCTCCCAGCCTGGTGCAACAGACTTTTTTCATCAACCACTCAGGTTGTGTTTGGCTGGAAACTTGTCTCATTCTACCTATTTGTGGGTTCTTCTGCTCTAGAATTTTTTTAGAGCCATTTTTGCAGGTATTTGGAGGGGTTTGGGCAAGCTCAAGCAAGTCACTTTTTTTTGTCGTTGTTTTGTTTTGTTTTTGGTTTGGGGGTTTTAATGAGGTAATGGGGTTAAGTGACTTGCCCAGGGTCACATGAGTAGTTTTATGTTTCTGGGGCCAGATTTGTACTCAAGACCTCTTGACTCCAAGGCCAGAACTCTACCCACTGTACCACCTAGCTGCCCTGTGCCACTGCTTTTACTCTGCCATCTTGGCTCTGCCCCTGTAGGAATGCTTGTTAAAGAAATAGACTAGTCCATTGAGAACAGAATTCTGAAGCTGGAGAAAAGATTTTTTTTTTCAGTCATGAAATTCTGTTTTCTAAACAAAGCTATATCAAAAACATAGTCAGAAGAAGTTCACATGATTTCATAATATAGAGACATATTCATCAAACTGTATATAAGGTGAAGAGTTTGGCACCTTTTAGTTTTCAGCAAATTTACAAGCTTTAAGTGAGAAGAAAACAACACAGTAAGAGTTATGGGTGAGTACTTCTCATGTGTGATTAAATATGGTTACCTCTTGTACATTATTTGTAATATTCTCTGTAAATTATCTGTGATAATTCCAATGATGAACAGGCTCATCCTAACCCAGATGGCACACTAAAACTTAATTTTGTGAAAATTCTGTGTATAAAATAGGAACAAAAGGCTTCATTGTTCTCTAGAATAAAAGGGTGTTGAAGACTTAAACTACCAGCACAGTTGCTTTGGCAAAATATTTTCTTTGTACGTGTGCTTCATTAGCATACTATTTTAAATTGTGAACACTCTCATCATAAACATGGTGTGCATTTGTGAGAAAAAAAAATGAACCCAAGCTCATATTCATGCATATACACATATACATACATAAATACACACACACATACATACATACATACATGCATACACACATACTTGCATATGTGTAAGTATACACATATACACATGTATGTATGTAAAACTATACTAGGTTTAGTTCTATTTATCAATTCTTTCCCTGGAGCTGGATAACATCTTCCTTCACAAAGTTTTTTGTAGTTGATTTGTATATTTGCAATACTCAGAATAGATTATATACTTACAGTTATTTTTCCAAGAAAATTATATTTAATGTGTACAATATTCTTTTGATTCTACTCATTTTGCTCTTCATTATTTCATGTAAATGTACTCACATTTTATTTTTTCCCTAAAATTAACCTGCTCATCATTTCTTATAGTCAGGTGATATTTCACCACAATCATGTACTACATTTAGCCATTCTGAAATTGCTGGACATCTCTTAAATTTTCATTTTTTTGCCAACACAAAGAGAGATGCTATAAACATTTTAGAATATATACATTTTTTTTTCCTTTTTCTCTGATGACTTTGGGAAACATACCTAATATTGGTATTATTGGGACACAGTGTTATAAGTCTTTGGACAACTCCAAATTGCTCTTCAAAATAGATGGAGCAGTTCACAGTTCCATCAGCAGTATGTTAGTGTCCCATTTTCCCCCTCCAACATTTGTTATTTTCCCCTTCTATAATTTTAGCCAATCTGATAGGTAAGAGAATATATATCAAAATTGCCTTAATTTGCATTTCTTTATTCAATGATCTAAACTTTTTTTCATATAACTTCATATAGGTTTTATTTCTTCACCAAAAAAAAAAAGACAACAACAAAACAACAACAGCCTGTTTGTATCCTTTGGCAACTGTATTAATTGTGGAATGACCCATATTCTTATAAATTTGACAAAGTTCTCTACATATTTTTGATATGAGGCTTTTACTAGAGAAACTAAAATATGTTCCCCAACTTTCAGCTTACTTTCCAACCTTGGCTGAATTTGTTTTATTTGTACAAAACCTTTTTTTTAATTTATTGTAAGCAAATTTATCTGTTTTACACTTCACAATGCTCTCTATCCTTTGGTTATTCATAAATTCTCCTATCCCTATGTCTCTTACATAATATATTCCATGTTATTCTAATTTACTTATTATATCTCCCTATCAGTTTTTTTTCCCTTTGTTGGTGAGGCAATTGGGGTTAAGTGACTTGCCCAGAGTCACACAGCTAATAAGTGTTATGTTTCTGAGGATGGAAGTCCAACCATTTCTTCTGGTGGGCAGGAAGAATGTTTTCAATCTTTGCACAATTGTAGAGTGCACAATTGTTTCCTTTTTCCTTGCACCCTCCAAAAAGATTAAAAAATGCCTACTTTACTGAAAGGATTGAGGCCACTCAAATTTAGCCATTTCTACTGCTCTAAGATAAAATTTACCTCTCATGTGTCAATAATCATATTCTCTTAATTTGATACTCTCAACAGAGGAAAAAAAATATGACTACTGTTTTCTAAGGCAGCTAAGTGGTGCAATGGATAGATTTCTGGACCTAGAAACAAGATTTTACTTACGAGCTATGTGACATTGCACAAATCATTTAACCTCTGTTTACCTCAGTTTCCTCAACTCTAAATTGGTAAGGGTAATAGAATGTATCCTCGAGAGTTGTTGTAAGAATCAAATGACATAATGTTTTTAAGTACTCAGCACTATTCCTGACACCCAGTTAAGTGCTATATAAATAAAGTAGTAGGTGGTGTTGTTAATTTATTTGTACTCTTGATCCTATTCCCTCCAAAGTCTTCCCACATTTTGCTCATGGCATATCTAAATTTGAAAAGAAAATCTAAGAAGACATTTGGTTCTACTGGTATCAGAATATCAGTCCTGTCTATAATGTCTGTGACTAATAATTATCCAGCTTGTGCTTTAAGAGCTCAAATAGTGAACCAACTCACTTCCTAAAGAACACCATTATGTTTTTTGATATCACTACTTAACAGGAATTTTTTTTAGACTTTGTTGAAATATGACTGTTTCCCTCTTTCACCCATTCTTCTAAATGCTGTCCTACACAAATTCATAACAAATCTCATCCTTCTTCCAATAATAACTCTAAAAATTCTTGAAGGTGATTATCATGAACCTTTAAAAAATATTCTCTTGTAAAAGCTAAAATATTTTTACTTTAAGAACTGATAGAGTGGGGCAGCTAGGTGGCGTAATGGATACAGCACAAGTCTTAGAATCAGGAGGACTTGAGTTCAAATATGGCCTCAGATACATGATACTCACCAGCTGTGCAACCCTAGGCAAGTCACTTAACCCCAATTGCCTCACAAAACAAAACAAAAACAAAAACAAACAAAAAAAGAAAATGCTGATCTTCAAGTCCAGATAGAAGAGCAATGAAAGTGAAGTCAAGATCTGTTTGATGGAGAGGGAAAATTCCAAAATGATAAGAGATTTGAGATTATAATGAAAGTCAGAAATATGTTCAGTAGGCATCAGGAATTGATGGGACTATTGTTTTATATCATAAACATATGGCAGAAAAAAAGGTAATGAAGTGGAAGACATCAGTGTATACTTTATATTCACCAAATATGTTAATAGATGATGAGGTTCAAAGGAAGGCTATGAGCAAATTGCAGAAGCCATCACGAAAAAAAGAATATTGTTCAGGAATTCAGTTTATGATGCCAACAATTTTGTAGGAAAAATAATACAAGGAAATAATCCATGCTTCAAAAAAGCACATTGTATGAGGACTCAAATCTAATTCCACCAGTGCTAGATATTATCTATTACAAATCTAATAATATATCAGCTATGATATTTTAAAGTGTCTGTGCTTTGCAAACTTTAAATCAGTAAGGAAACATTTGTTATGATTATTATTGATGATGATAATGATGAAGAAGAGGAGGAGGAGAAAGTGGAGAACAAGGAGGAAGATATTGTAGTTAGAATGCATAGCCTCTATGCAATAGAGCATAGGTCATTTGTGATGGTACACACTAAGGGTACAACTGCAAAGACAGGGTAAATTTTAGTGCCAAGAGAAATATTTACCAAGGATATTACACAACACCCTGCCCACTTCCCTTGTCCATTCCCTATTCAATTACAATGTACATTACTTGAAGTCAAGGACTGAGTTTTGACCTTCATTTTTTTCTCTCAGCACTTAGGATATTGCCTGACATGTAGTAAACTCAGTAAATGCTGACTGACTGTCTTTTTAAATTTTTTTAAAATTACTTTCTTTTTAGTTTTTAACATTCACTTCCACAAGATTTTGAGTTTCAAAATCCTCCCCATTTCATCCCTTCCCCCACCCCAGGATGGCATGCATTCTGAATACTCCTTCCCCCAATCTGCCCTCCTTTCTATCTCTTACCCACTTCTCTTATGCCCTTTTCCTTCAATTTTCTTGCAGTGCAGGATAGATTTCTATACCCCATTTCTTGTATGTCTTATTTCCCAGTTGCATGTGGAAACAATTCTTTTTAACATTTGTTTCTAAAACTTTGAGTTCCAAATTTTCTCCCTTCCTTCCTCTCCACCCACCCTCTTTGAGAAGTCAAGCAACTTGATACAGGTTATACATGTGTAGTCCTGCAAAACACTTCCATAGTACTCATGCTGTGGAAAACTAACTATATTTCCCTTCATCTGATCCTGACCCCTATTTATTCTATTATCTCTTTTGACCCTGTCCCTCCTTACAAGTGTTTGCTTTGGATTGTCCCCTCACCCAATCTGACCTCCCTTCTATCATCGCCCTTCTCTCTTGTCTGCTTCCCTTCCTATTTTCCTGTAGGGTAAGATAGCTTTCCACACCCAATTGACTGTGTACGTTACCCCTCCTTAATCCAAATCCAATTAAAATAAGATTCATTTATTCCCTCTCACCTTCCCCTGTTTCCACCCTACTGTAAAAACCTTTTCATGTGTGCTTTATGTGACATAATTTGCCCCATTCTACCTCTCTCTTTCTCCTTTTGCAGTATAATCCTCTCTCACCCCTTAATTATATTCTCCAGATATCACCCCTTCATCTTCAACTAACCCTGTGACCTCTATCTATCTATCTATCATACATACATATATATATATATATATTCTACATACATATATATGTATGTATGTATATGTGTGTGTATGTATGTGTGTGTGTGTGTATATATACACACACACACACACATACATATGTATTTTTCCCTCCAACTACCCTAATACAAATGAAGTCTCATGAGTTACAAATATCATCTTTCCATGCAGGAATATAAACTGTTCAATCTTAATAAGTCTCTTATGATTTCTCTTTCCTGTTCACCTGTTTATGTTTCTCTTTATTCTTGTATTTGAAAATCAAATTTTCTATTCAGCTCTGGTCTTTTCATCAAGGATGCTTGAAAGTCCTCTATTTCACTGAATACCCATTTTTCACCCTAACAATTATACTCAGTTTAGCTGGTATCTGATTCCTTGGTTGTAATTCTATCTCCTTTAAACTCCAGAATATTATATTCCATGCCCTCTGGTCCCTTAACGTGGAACCTGATAAATCTTTTGTTTCCTGTTTGTGTTTCCACAATACTTGAATTGTTTCTTTCTGGATGCTTGCAATTTTTTCTCCTTGACCCATGAACTCTGGAAATTGGCTACAATATTCCTAGGAGTTTTCCTTTGGGGATCTCTTTCAGGAGATGATCTGTGGATTCTTTCCATATTCATTTTGTCCCCTGGTTCTAAAATATCAAGGTCGCTTTCCTTGGTAATTTTTTGAAAGATGATGCCTAGGCTCTTTTTTTTTTTTTTCGATCATTGCTTTCAGATAGTCCAATAATTTATAAATTCTCTCTCCTGCATCTATTTACCAGGTCAGTTGATTTTCCAATGAGATATTTCACATTGTTTTCTATTTTTTCATTCTTTTGGATTTGTGTTACAGGTCTTGATTTCTTATAAAGTCAGTAGCTTCCAATTGCTCCATTCTAATTTTTAAGGAAGTATTTTCTTCAATAATTTTTTGGACTTCCTTTACCATTTGGCCAGGTTTTCTTTAGAAGGCATTTTTCTCTTTATTGGCTTTTTGGACCTCTTTTGCCATTTGGGTTAGGCTATTTTTTAAGGTGTTATTTTCTTCAGTATTTTTTGGGTCTCCTTTAGCAAGCTGTTGAACTTGTTTTTCATGATTTTCTTGCATCACTCTCTTTCTCTTCCCAGTTTTTCCTCTACTTCTCTTACTTGCTTCTCAAAATCCTTTTTGAGCTTTCCATGCCTTGGAACCAATTTATATTTTTCTTGGATTCTTCGGATGTAGGAGCTTTGACCTTGTTGTCTTCTGGTTGTATGTTTTGATCTTCTTTATTACCAAAGAAAAAGTCTGACATTTTTTGGACCTTTGTTTTTTCATGATCCCAGCTAATTATTTGAGTTATAAACTTTTTGTTAAGGTAAGGGTCTGCTGCCAGTTTGGAGAAGGTCCCAAGCTTTGGGGGGTTTGTGCTGCTGTTTTCAGAGATACGTTTGGAACCTGTAAATTTTCAGTTCTTCCAAGATGATACTATCAAGGTGAGATATTTACTCCTTTCCTGGCCTGTGCTCTGGACTATGAGTGACCATAAGCATGTTTTTCTGCTTTGAAACTGTGAGGAGGATTTTCTCTACACCACCACTACAAGCTACCCCACGGCAGCGCTCCTCACCCCAGAGCTACCAGACAGCATTGTGAGCCAGATCTAAGCACAGGCAAAAGAATCTTTCCTCAGCACCATCAATGAGACCCCTGTAATCCCCCTCTGTCAGCCACTTGATTCCCCTTCAGTCTGTGGGCCAGAAGCTTTGGAAGCATCCATTACCCTGGGGCTATACAAGCACAGGTGCTGGGACCAAGCTTCTCTTTCACTGCAGTCACAGACTTTTCCTATTGATCTTCCAAGTTGTCTTTGTCATTTTTGGGTTGATAATTCTGGAAGCTGCCACAGCTGCCAGTGATTCAGTCCTCTGAGGGCTGCTCTAGGTTCACCGAGGCCTGTTTTGCCTGCTCATCCATGCTGAACTGTGTTCCTCTCCCCAATTGACACAATAATGTAGGTTGTCTTCAAGTGGAAATTTATGTCACTCTGTCTTTTTATGAGTTCTGCTGCTTCAGAATTTGTTTAGAGCCATTTTTATAGGTATTTGGAGGGGTTTGGGGGACAGCTCAAGCAAGTCACTGCTTTTACTCTGTCATCTTGGCTCTGTCTCCTAATCCAGTCCATGTAGATATTTTCTAAGTGTTTTCTATCAAGAGACTGACGTAACTCTACTGGGATTTGAAATTTATATGTATATTTATATTTTTGGGGAAGGATGCTTCATTACACCTAAATGAGCTTTCAAAGAATATGTGGGACAAGTATACATAACTAGAAATCTAGGAAAGACCTCTCAATAGGACAGAGTTCCATTAAAATCAGTCTTTTTTTGTGGTAGCAAGATTGTCATATTATAACAGTCTTCATTACAGAGTTGGAATAAATTTAAGTTAGTGACCTTTAATTTTATGATGTATTCTAAACTATCTCCCTCTTTTTAACAGCTAAGAGGCTTTAGCCACCCAGCCAGAATATATTTACTATCCTTAGCCACTACTGGAGGAAGAAAGTTTCACTTAAAAGAAACATTATCTTGTCTGAATGTACAACTCTGATTAAAACATTTCAAAAAATAAGTCTTATTCTTACAGTCATATTTAATTCTCCCCATATATAGGTTTGCGCTTTAGACATTTTCCATAAATCTCTTTTCCTATTATAAATAATTCAATTTGAAATGTTCTCAGAAAATAACAAAGAAATGAAACAGTCAAATTCATATCTGAGTTATTTAATTCAAATGGAATCTCTCTTGAAAAGTATGAAAAATAATCTTCAATAAAGAGTTGTGCATTCTACACAGAATCTTTTTTTCCCCCCATACCATGGATATAGTGCAGAAGAAATGTTGTCTATGATAGTTAAGGTAGAGTCAGCCTTATCTTATGCAAAGAAAGGAGAATCATGGTAACACAACATTATTTAAATTAGGTTGATGGCATTTCAACTGCTGCAATGCTTTTAGCCTGCTGTTAACTTTGTTTTTACCAATTTAAATGTATTAACTCTAAGGCAGGTTTTAAATTGGACATGTAAATTAATGCATTGTTGATTTGTTGTTATGATAGGGAAAAATTAAATTGGAAACATGGATGTGGAAAAAATAATGGAGCACTCTTTAGTTGATGTTTAATTCCATAAGTGCATTGCCATTATCCATGTGGCCATTATCCATTTAAGTCTAATGATATCCAAAAATTGTATTGGCAAAGCTCATTAACAATATGTTTCAATGTAGTCTCTTTAAAAACAAGCATAAATGGTTTTTCAAAACCAAATTTTATTATTGAGTATGACTGATCTGTTATTTTTTTCTTTTCTTTCTAAGATTCATTTAGCTCAGAGAAAAATGGAAAGACCACCCAATGGAACTCATTAGCATCAAGTCTATGCTCATGTGCTTTCCTTTTTTTTTATATTTGAGATGAACTTAAATGAAATATGGAGCTAATAATGAACAAAATATTTAAAAATGAAATGTATTGCAAAAAAAAAAAGGATTCCTCAATGGCCATTTCCAAGTAGCATTTTAAAAAATATATATTTTTAAAAGTGAGTCCCATTTTAACCTGCCTTATGCCACAGGATATAAAATTTCTTCTCATTCTCTACTCCAAGCATCTGAAAGTTGCACACAGCTAAAGCTGAAGTAAAATTGAAGTTATCTTGTATGTGCTTGTATATGCTAAAGTGCCTGTGTAAGTAGCAGAGAGAATATGGGCCAGGAAGCAAGTCTGAGCGCAGTTGTATGCTCCGAGAGAAATCATTCACTACATTTTTGTACTGCAGTTCATCTACCGAAATATAAAAGAGAAATTTAATCTCTGCCAGTGCATCTTTCTAAGTGCATCTTTCCTGTGGTATCTATTATGTTACTAGGAATTTTTTCTCGTATTCATTCAAGAGGAAAGCAATACATACTTTTATACGTATACACATATATGTATATGTACATACATAGTAAAATATTACATTATGTTACATCACATTACATTATATTATTCAGGAAGAAAGATATCTAACTTGCTTTGTATATCTATTGGGGATTAAGTCATTTCAGTCATGTCCATATTTTTTTGACCTCATTTAGGGCTTCCTTTTCAAAGAAACTGGAGTTATTTATCATTTTCTTCTCCTGTTCATTTTATCAATAAGGAAAACTGAAACAAACAGGGATAAGAGACTTGTCCAAGGTTACACAGCCAGTACTGTTCTGAGCCAAAGTTGAACACAGGTTTCTTTGTGTTTGCTTTTGTTTTGTTTTGTTTTGTTTTACTCCAGGCCTGGTGCTGTATCCACTGCACACCTAGCTAGGGGAGAGATAGAGACAGGCAGAGAGGGAGAGAAAAAGAAAGAGATAGACAGAGAGACAGAGAAACAGAAACAGAAAGTTTGGCCCATTATATTGTTAATATACTATCATTTAATCCAAATAACAGAGAAAAAGGCCTTCAAAGAATCACAGTTGTTTTCTTTTTTTTATTTTTTCAACATTATTAAATTTGATATATACTTTTTAAATACTTTTCCCCTTATTTTATTTTTTTTCTGCTATAGGTAAAACATTTTCAACATTAGTTTTTTTTTCAAGTTTAAGTTCAAAATTCTCTACCTCTTTTACCACTTCCTTGAGAAAGCAGTTTGATATGGATTGTACATGTGCAACCATGCAAAAAAAAATCCATATTAGCCATGTTGAAAAGAAAACACAGACCAAAAGAAAGCAAAATAGAGATTTTTCTTTTTTTGGGGGGGGTGGAATTGGGGTTAAGTGACTTGCCCAACGTCACACAGCTACAAAGTCATATTTGGTCTGAGACCAGATTTGAACTCAGGTCATCCTGACTTCAGGGCCAATGCTCTATCCACTGTGCAACCTAGCTGCCCCAAGATTTTTTAAAAAGTATATTTTGCTCTGCATTCAGACTCCATAAACTCTTTCTCTGCAAGTGGATAGCATTTTTCATAATAAGTCCATCAGATTTGTTTTGTTTCCTTGTATTGGTGAGAATAGTAAATCATTCACCATTGATCATTGTACAGAATTGCTATTACTCTGTTCGATGTTCTCCTGGTTCTACTCACTTCACTTTGCTTCAGTTTTTATATCTTTCCAAACTGCTCTGAAAGCATCCCACTTGCACTTTAAAGCACAATAGCATTTCATCAGAGTTAAATAACACACATTGTTCAGCCATTCCCCAATTGATGACATCCCCTCAATTCCAATTTTTGCCATTACGAAATGAGCTGCTATAAATATTCTTTTTTCATTTTTCATTGTTCTTTTTGGGATGCTGACCTACCAGTGGTATCATTGCATCAAGGGGTATACACAGTTCTACAGCATTTGGGGCATTGTTCCAAGTTGCTTTCCAGAACGATAGCAGCACTTCATAATTCCACAAAGAGTTCATTAGTGTCTCAATTTCCCCCATACCTACCACATATGTCATTTTGCTTTGCTGTCTTATTAGACAATATGATAGAAATGAAGTGGTACCTCCAAGTTGTTGTAATTTGCATTTCTCAAATCAATAATGATTGAGAACATTTTCATGTGAACAGGGATAGTTTTGGTTAATTCCTCTGAAATTTCCTGTTCATATATTTAGAAGATTTATTAATTTGAGATTAACTAGTATTTTTATGAATTTGACTCAATTCCCCAAATATTTAAGAAATGCCATCACTTTTGAAAACACTACAGAGCATGAGAATAAAGGGAGTTTTCCTTAAAACATAAGCTATCATTTACCTAAAACCATCAGCAAGCATTATATGTAACAAGGATAAGCTACTTTCCCAAGAGCAGATCAGAGGTGAAGCATGGACGTCCATTATCACCACTGTTATTCAATACTGTACTAGAAATTTTAGCTTTAGAAGTAAGAGAAGAAAAAAGAAATTGAAAGAATAATAATAAGCAATGAGGGAAAAAAGCTATCACTTTTTGCAGATGATACGATGGTATACTTACAGAATCCTAGATAATCAAGGAAAAAACTACTTGAAATAACAACTTCAGCAAAAGTGCAGAATACAAAATAAACCCACATAAATCATCTGCGTTTCTATATATTAGCAAAAAAGCCCAGCAGCAAGCAATAGAAAGATAAATTCCATGTAAAATAACTGTAGACATTGTAAAATATGTAGGAATCTACCTGCCAATACAAACCCAGGAGCTATGTGAAAACAATTACAAAACACTTTTCACATGAATAAAGTCAGATCTAAATAATTAGAAAAATATCAGTTGTTCATAGGTAGGCTGAACTAATATAATAAAAATGACAGTTTTACTGGAATTAATTTATTAAATGCCATGCCAATCAAGCTGCCAAAAATTACTTTATAGAATGAAAAAAATAATAACATTCATCTTGAAGGAAAAACGGTCAAGAATATCAAAGGAATTAATGGAAAAGTACAAAGTAAGGTAGACTAGCCATACCAGATCTAACATTATACTAGAAAGCAACAATTATCAAAACTGTTTGATACAGGCTAAAAATAGAGTGGTAGATCAGTTTAACTATCAGATTAACTATCAGAAATAGTTAAGTACAAAAGACACAGTAGTCAAGGACTATAGTAATCTACTGTTTGATAAACCCAAAGACGCCAGCTTCTGGGATAAGAGGTCAGTATTTGACGAAAACTACTGGGAAAACTCGAAAACAGTATTGCAGAAAATAGGCAAAGACAAACATCATACATCATATGCCAAGATAAGGTCAAAATGGGCACGTGACTTAGTAAATTAAGAGAACAAGGAATAGTTTACCTGTTAGATCTATGGAGAACAGAAGAATATGACTAAATAAGACCAAATAATGTTGATTAGATTAAATTTTAAAAGGTTTTTTCACTCGGCCAATGCAACCAAGATTAGAAGGGAAGCAGAAAGCTAAGAAACATTTTTTTAAAAAACATTTATCTTTGATAAAGGTCTTTTTTTAGGACCCACGTGTACAAAAATATTGATAACAGCTCTTTTTGTGGTGACAAGAATTGGAAATTAAGAGGATGCCCATCAATTGGGGAATGGCTGAACAAGTTTTGGTATATGAATGCAATGGAATAGTATAAGAAATGATGAACAGGCTGACATCAGAAAAAGTTGGAAAAACTTGTATGGTCTTCTGCTGAGTGAAGTGAGCAGAACCAAGAGAACATTGTACACAATAACAGCCATGTTGTGCGATGACTAGTATTGATAAAACTTAACCCTTCCCAGCAATACAATGATCTAAGACATCTCCAGAGGCCTCATGATGGAAAATGCTATCTACATTCAGAGAAAGAACTACGGAAGTAGAATTGCTATTTTTTTTTCTCTTCTGTTGAGTTTTGCTTCCTCTTTCTTATGGTTCCTTCTATTGCTTTTAATTTTTACTTAACATCATCATTAATGTGAAAATTTATTTAATAAGAATGTAAATACATAGCCTATATCAGATTGTGCAATATCTTGGGGAGGGCGGTGGGGAGGAAGGGGGAAAAATTTTAAACTCAAAAGCATATGGAAATGATTATTGATAAATAAACATAATTAATATATTTTTTTAATTTGAAATTGAGGAGAAGCCTAAAATTAGGGAATTGTTGAATAAGTTGTAGTACCTGAACATAATGGATTGCTATTGTGCTACAAGAAATGAGAAGCAGGTGGATTTCAGAAAACCTGGAAAGACTTACATGAACTGATGCTGAGTGAAGTGAGTGGAACCAAAGGAACATTGAGCAAAGCAGCAGCAACATTGTATGATGATCAATTTTGATATAATCAGTTCTTAGGATTACCATGATCTAAGACAATTCCAAAAGACTCATGATGGAAAATGCTCTGCACATCCAAAGAAAGAGTTACGGAGTCTAAAAGCAGATTGAAGCATATTATTTTGTGTTTTTTCCCCCTTGATTTTTTTGTTCTTTCTCAGAGTTTTGTGTCTTGGACATCTGTGTCCCTGACAGTGTTTACTTTCCGGGGAGTATAGAGAGATAAAGAGATACGCAGGCCAGGTGGGTAGCAGATTCAGAACCAGTTCCATTTATTGATCTGAGGGCTGGGGTTTTTATACCCAATTCATGGGAACATAACCCAGAGTGGAAAAAGCCAAGTATCAACAATAATTTTTCTAAAGGTAACAGTAACTGGGGGGAGTCTCCCCTGGACTCGTCTCCTCTCTTCCTGGTAATCTTTCAAAGTATGTTGAAAATCCTTCATCTTCTCAAGGGAAAGACAGTGGCTGGTAGAGGTTGGAGAGCCTACATTCTGACCTAGGTGGCTCTTAGATAATGGACAGGAACAGGAACAACCCGTCCTGACCTAAATCCTCAAACACATCAGTGCAAGCCCTCAACAATCTCCCCTCTGACTGTTTAACTTGAGAAGATGAAGGAATGAAAAAGTGTCACCTAAAGTATGGCGAGTGTATTTTCACAAGGGGGAAGGAGGAAACACAAAATTAATATAAAACACAGCCAAGCTAAAAATGCAATAACAAACTTAATATATTCTTAAAAAGATTAAGTTGATCAATCCAATCTAACAATTTGTTTGCAATATCTTTAGGATCAATATCATTGATAAGAGAATCAGCAATTTCATGTTGTATTTTGGATAACTGGTTAATATCCCAGGTAATATTGTCAGAGTGCCATGCACCTTGGAGCTTCTTTAGTATTTGTTCAATAGTTACATTAGTAAAATTTGAATACACATATGGAGTTACGCAGATATATGAATGGCAATAATCAAATTTCAAATTGAAGTGCATTTCTAATTGTTGTTATGTTTACCTACTGCAATTCCTGATTGTTCTAAAAGATCCAATTCTTGTTGCACCATAGTATCTAAATAAATTTGATATTGTAAAATCGTAGACCAATTGTTAGCATACTGAGCAGTTCAAAATTGGCAGTAATATCATAAAGGGTATTAATATTGAGGATAATATTAGAATTGGCTATGCCCTCAATAGGCGGGTACATCTCTTGTCTCATGAAGCATCATAGAGTAGCAGGGTAATGTAAATATATGATTATTTATAACCATATTGCAATAACTACCTTATTGTCAAAGGTTTCTAACTTATTTCCTAAATACAATGCTGATTGATCTAATAAATTGACTTTATACAATATATCAATAGCTTCGTGTACTTTAAGTACTAAACATTGCTGAGTAATATACAAATTATGCAGTTTAAATTTTAGATTGTAGCACATTAGATAAAACAGTAATAGATACAGTAAAAGAAGCAATAATGATTAAACCAATGATAAGGCGACCAATAAATTGTTTTGATTGGCTTAAAGAGTAAACAATAATTTTAAGAGCACATTTTTCCAGACTTCTGGAACTACTCATGTGAAATATTAGTAGGGAAGAAAACAAATGAGTATTGTTTTACCAAAAGTACAATATTGTCATTATGATCAATATATTGTGTGAGAGTACAATTGACACAAGCATTGTTTCAATTCAAAAATAATATTAGATTTAATAAAATTTACATATCCAATAAACTGGTATTAACAAATGATGTAACAAGGAGCAGACATGATTCAATATTGTTGCTAAATTTTTCAAAAACATATAGGTGTCCTGAATGCTAGAGATCTGAGGGTAATCATAACATTGACTTTGTCCTGGAGATAGGGATCTTCTTGTCTTCCTAATATACAGGTGTTATTAGTATATATATATAGTCCCAATTTGTCCATATTTGTGACAGGTTGCAACCAGGGTGGAAAAGGAAAAATAACTCCAGTGCTGAACATTCTGTACATTACACACTTGAGCAGAAAGTAAAGCTACTATTGCTAAAAATACAAGCTCAGGAGTCTTCTATCACTCCATGAAAGGGAGCTTTCACTTGACCTCTATGTGGAAGGTGACTCTTCAATGTAGATTGGCTCCTTCTGTGCTTCCCCTGAATTCTCATACTCTGCATTCGAGCTGTGAGTTGAAAAGTGCCAAAAATGAAAGAAGAAAAAATATCAATTATAACATGAATATAAGAAAGCTTTTCAAAAGAAGGCATATAAGTTACATTTGATTGTCAGTTATGTTTGGGAGAAAAGCCTGTTGATTATATATATATATCTATAGATATAGATATAGATATAGATCTATCTATCTATCTAGATAGATAGATAGATAGATAGATCTATATCTATATCTATATCTATATCTATATATATATAGATATAGATATGAAACAGACTATTATTTTTAAAAAATGATCATTATTCTTTATACAATGTTAGTAATACTGTAGGAGTTTATTTAAAAATGTCCCAAAATATTTTCTTCCCAACACTTAAGGTGGTTGTATTGGCAGAATATAGTCAATGAAAGGCTCAATAAAAACTTAATAAAAAGTTAAGTGTTAGCAATTAATAACTTGTAAAAGTGTTGGGTAGAATTGTAATTAAGAATAAATAATGGTATTACTTTTCACTAAAAAGTCTGGACAATTAAAATGTAGGTAATATAGATCAGGTAATAACATGAATGAAGTGAGTTTTGAAGTTGGTATAAAGGGGTACATAATTGTGTATTAGTATTATATTTTAACTTTACAGTCTCTATATTTTGAGAGACATAAATAGATTATTTGGTAGTAGAAACAATATCAATAAGCTCTGCAAAATCCTGTTATATATTTTTATTTAAACCATTGGTGAATGCAGTGGGTGTTGAAGGAATGAGGTTAAATTTAACAATTTTTTTTGAAATACCCATGAATAATTAGCAAAAAAAAGGTTAGTATTTTGAGAGATGGTTAGTGATTATCAATATCAATATGACCAGAAAATATAATAATAGCAATTTGGCAATCTTCTAAAGAGGAAACAAGTTTATTTGTTTCTTATTAAAAGGTTGATGAATAACTGCGAATATATTTTCTGTAAATTAAAAATTTAGAGGACACTGGACTACTAAGAATAGCACATTGAACTTCCATAAAGAAATATGAGTGAAATGAGTTTTAGGAATTTTTCTGTTTGACTAATTAAAGCTCATGTTTTGCTTTAAGAGTTAGTATGCTAGGGGACTTTAAATAAGGATTTTCCCTTAATGTAAAAAAGAAATTACACAAATGTTCTGTAGTAATTTGGAGTGGTGGTCAGAGCCAATTAATATGCTCTAGAAGTTTTTGAAAATCATTAAAATTAAATGCTGTTAAAGAATTAAGAGTTAAATGTACTTTTTGTGGCTTCACTGTTGTTTTGGTGACAATATGACCTAGGTAGGACACTGAAGATTTTTCTTAAATTTTTTTCCAGAGCTATAATAAGCCCAGAGTCTTGTAAAGCTAATTAAAGCTGAAATAATGAATGTGTGAGTTCATTTTAAATGGAACAGCTACAACATACATCACTATATAATGTATCATTTTTAGCTTTTTGTAACAGAATAGTAAAAAAGCGATCTTTTAATCAACAACTATCAAAGGCTAGGAAGTCATAAAGCATTGTCAATTTTCCTGACTTCTTTTTAATAATAAAAACAGGTGAATTTTAAGGAACTCAAACAGGTTTATTAGATTTCTTTTGTATTTTGTCAGTTTTATGCATAGGAAAAGCACAAACAGTGGGTGGGAGAAAATAACAGCTCTCATCAAATGTGAAATATTGTGGCCCACAAATTAAGGGGAATTACTTGAATTTCAACTATGTTTTATTCTGCCAGTGTAAATTCATCTTAAAATAATTGATAAGTGGTGATGTATTAGGCAGGCTGAAGCTAATTAATATCCTTAAAAAGTCATCTGAAAATTATTAAAAGTTATTAAGGAATCTTGACTAATTTGTAATATTTTGGTAGTCTAATTGTAGACTGTGAACCAATATGTCCAAACTTTAAAGTAAGCAAATGGTGATTTCTCTTGTACCTTTTAAGGGGTAATTATAAATCTATGAGACTGAAAGGCTTGTTGAAACTTAGGCATTAATAAGGAGAGTTTGGTCACAGTAGGATAACTGTAAAATTTATCATCCATATAATAAATCATTTTTCTCCAGGAATATTTTTGCCTAACAGGTATAATAGTTTTATGAGCAAAATTTTGGCCCCTGGTGGGAAACATTCTTTCTTAAAATAACATGAGAAGAAAACTTCAAATACTGATTTAATGGAGGCAACTATACTTAAATTTAAACTCAAAACAAAATTAGTTGTAGTCCTAAGAGTCTCTTACTTCAAACAGTAAGTTTCACTACTTATGGCTTAAAGCCAGATACAGTTGATTTTATTTTCATGGAAGTGTAAGAAGCAATAAAGATTTACTAGGAATCACGTATATAAGAAATTTTACTTAACAGCCTTTGTTTCCCAAATTTAAACTTGTCTTGATGAAAAAGAAAATTATTAGAAATCATTTCTATAAAGTTGCAATTTCTCAGTAAGCTAAATGAATTGTTTAGGAACTCAATAACAAAGAAATTCTGCTCTCAGAGCAGATGACCTTGCTCAGAGAGATGATTGCTAAGATTCTTGGCAAACTTACAAATTAGAGTGAATTGCCTTGTGCCCCTCCTTTTCACTCATAAGTAATTAAAAACTCTAGGTTTTAGCTTTAAAACAGTGACTTCAAATAACTTAGTTAACAATTTGGTAATTTTCACAAATGATATTTAAATTGTTTTAGCTCTAAATTGTTTGTTAATCATAGGTAAAGATGGGAATACTTTATTTTCTAATTGACAGTTATAGAACATTATAAAACAAGATTAACTGTACTTGATAAAATAATCTAGCTGGCTTTACACAGTGTTCCCACTCTTTTAGTTCACATTTTAATAATATTCAAATTATTAAAAAATTGTTTGACACAATATATAAAAATTTACCAATTTGAAGCAATACTATATTTTTAAAATTTGAAACTAACATATTACTAATTTGAATGAACTAAATTATGTTTTGATTGTGTTGCAATACTTAAACACTTTTCTTTTTGATCTGAGGAGGAAAACTCACCCTCCTTTCTGGAAGAAAACTTGCCCTCCTTTTCTTCTCGTTCTTTCTCCCCCACCCCAAGTTGGTCAGGGTTGGAATTCGAGAGAAAGGAAGAGAATATTTTTCAACAACTTATCTTTGCTAATCTTTCAATCTTACACCCAAAGCTTTGGCTAGAGATTTAGAATGCAAAAAAGAAAGAGAATTTTTTTTTAGCAATTCTCCAAAGGTTCCAAATTTTTTATTCTCAAATCATCTATTCCTGCTATTCATGCAAACAGATTGTACTATTCTTTCTACCCATACTTTTCTTATTCCTGTATGCTTAAACTTTCTTGCCTTTTATCAATTATATAACCTAAATAATGAAATACTTTTCTCCCATTCTCTCTCCCCCACCTACCTGCTCCCAGGAATGCGGCTGGTATTAGGGAGGGGGGAAAGGGAGAAAGAAAAAAGGCATTTCAGAGTCCAGCTGAGTCTGCAAAGATTGCAGATTACACATATTATACACAGACAATTACAGACAATCATTCATGTCTCACAGACACCCACAGGAAAAAAAAATGACAGGAAGAATCTGAAAGCAAGAAACTTGTCAGAAATCTCCTACACAAATCAAATAATATCCATTTTTATTTTATTTTATCTTTTCTTTTCATGGTATTATAGATGTTATTGAAACCAGGCAAAATCTTTCTTAAGGTTTTGATGTTTATAAGAGGCAAAGCAATCTGGAGTTTTATAGAGACCTCTCGTCCTGCCACTTGAGCCTTTTTTACAGCTCAGGACATGGAGAATGTGGAGAGGGTGTTGAAACTTCAGCTGCTTTATTACTTACTTCATTTTTAATTTGTTTTTGTTAATGTTTCTGCAAGTTTTCCTCCTTTGTAATGAAACAAGAAGCTTATTCCTTAATTACTTTTATGGCTAAAGACACCTCTTCTGTTTTATGTTTAAGTATATTCCAAATTGCAAAAGTGGACACTGGAAAAGCACCAGGTCCGTATTCTTGAAGATAGTAATCACTTAATTGTTTACCTACTATTTCCCATTTTTCTATATCTATCATCCCTTCCTTGAAAACCCAAGAACAGCTTTGTTCCACTGTATCTAAAAATTCAACTAGCTGTCCAAAAGTGATTAATAATCCCCTGTCTATTGTTAATGATTTTAACACTTTTAAAGGATATTTTGTCTCTTTTTTTTCTGCTGAAGAGCTCTGCCCATCTCAACTGCTTATATTTTCTTATATTCTCCACTGATTATCTTTTCCTGTGGTCTCAGTCAGCCCGTGTAACTTCACCTTCATTATAAACTGAATATAACAAGGTACTTCAATTCAAAATGAAAATAAAACACACACACTGATCTGTTTTTCTAATATCCCGCTAAACCTGGTGAACTATAACTATTTAGAAAAAAATTACCACCCTTACTTTGCTTGCCATCTTTTTTCAAACAGCAGGAATCGCCTCCTTTCCCTTTCCCGTGATCAGTTTGCTGTCTTTTTTCAAACAGCGGGAGTCATCTGCTTTCCGGCAACCCATTTCCCATCTTGTTTCAAATGGGTGGAGTACTCCTTGTTATGGCCGTTGGCCAGACAGCCCACCATGCTCAAGGGCTACTCACCAGGGGAAACCAGTCTTTCAGGATGCCTGTTTGGGCCCCACATTGGGCATCAATTGTCTCGGACACCTGTGTCCCTGACAGGGTTTACTTTCCAGGAAGTATAGAGAGATAAAGAGATATGTGGCCAGGTGGGTAACAGGTTCAGAACCAGTTCCATTTATTGATCTGAGTGCTGGGGTTTTTATACCCCATTCGAGGGAACAGAACCCAGAGTAGAAAAAGCCAAGTATGAATAATAATTTTTCTTATGGTAACAGTAACTGGGGGGAGTCTCCCCCGGAGTTGTCTCCTCACTTCCCGGTAATCTTTCAGGGTTTGTTGAAAATCCTTCTTCTTCTCAAGGGAAAGACAGCACCTGGGAGAGGTTGGAGAGCCTACGTTCTGACCTAGGTGGCTCTTAGATAATGGATGTGAACAGGAAAAACCCAGCCTGATCTAAATCCTCAAACCCATCAGTGCAAGCCCTCAACAGTTTTGCCTTTTGTTCTGATTCTTCTTCCATAATATGGCTAATGTGGAAATATGTTTAATATGATGGTACATGTATAGCCTATACCAGATGGCTCACCATCTTGGGGAGGGGGGAGGGAGAAAAAAATTTGGAACTCATAATCTTATATAAGTGAATGTTGAAAACTATCTTTATATGTAATGGGAAAATATTATCAAGTGGGAAAATAAGTAAATATTTTAGAAATGAGTCATTTATTAGAGAAACTTGATGTAAGCTTTCCCCCAGTTATTTTTTAAATTTTCACAGCATTTGGTTATATTTGTACTAACAACTTTTTTATTTATTTAGTGTAATGAAAATTATCTGTTTATATCCCATAATGCTCTCTAGCTCTTTTTTGGTTATAAATTGTTCTATCATCCAAATATCTGAAAGTAATATATTCCACATTCTCCTCATTTTGTTATGCTATGTTTTATTTCTAAATCATGTACCCATTTTGAATTTATCTTGTTATATGGTATGAAATATTTGTCTATACATAGTTTCTGCAAACTGTTTTTTAGTGATTTTAATATTTTTTTGTCTGAGAAGATTTATTGATCCTAATTACAATTAGAGGAAGTGAGGTGGTGCAGTAGATAGAGCACTAGGCCTGGAGTCCGGAAAACTAATCTTCCTGAGTTAAAATCTGGCCTCAGACACTAGCTGTGTGACACTGGGCAACTCATTTAACCTTATTTGCTTCAGTTCTTCATCTGTTCAATGAGGAATTGAACTGGAGAAGGAAGTGAGTTAGAGAAGGAAATCTTTGCTGAGAAAACCCTAAACAGTGTCTACAAAGAATTGGATATCATTGAACAATAAAATATCTATATCTATATCTATTTATGTATGTATGTAAGCATGTATATACACATATACATAATATGTATGTGTTCATGTATGTATGTGTGTTTGTGTATATGTACAGAGAGACACAGAGACAGATACTGAGAGGTAAAGACAGAGGTAGAAGGAGTAGCTTCAGTAAAGTAGCAGGACACAAATGAAATCTACCATTTTGAAAACATGCATTTATATAGACTGGTGACAGATCTCATCAGTATTTTCCACCTTTATCAATATTACTATGGCTAAACAGACAGTAAATATTGGAAGCTGGATTTGAATTCAGGTATGTTACATCACATTTTCTCTTTATATCAGAATATTCTCCAATTATGCTTAAGACAGGCCTTGTCTAACTGCTCCTGGTGATGCTGGCAGGTGATTAAAATTGGTTCAAGAGGGCAGGTAAGGATTTTTAGCAAGTTGAATTCATGTGTTCTCAGTTTTGCAGGGCCTTAGTGGTAGTCATGACTCCAACTGAGTACTTGCAAAATTATTCATATTCTGCCTTACATGTATTCTAGTGACTCAGAGCATCTCCCTATTATGGCTACAAATAATTTCAGCTATTTCCTGTATGTGGTACTTGCTTATATGAATTATTTACAATTTTTCCATGAAAATTTGAATCTCTGAATCAAGGAATTTCAGGCATCAGTGAGAAGTTCTTAGAATAGGACCAGAACAGGAAGAATCTAGGACATCCAGAATACACTAGCTATCACTGGTTGCCCAGAGCTAAGTGGCATCAGTCTGTCAACCAATCAAAAATATTTATAAACAGTCATTCAGTAAATAAATAGATACTTTCTATAGGGTAGGTACTATTCTAAGTAGGTTTTTAAGGAAGTGGCCAAAGAAAAGAGAACAAAATAGGAATTTATCTCATCCTCTTTCCCTATGACTTTCATCTTATCCAGATCTTGGTATTTTAAAATCTCCTCATTGCATATAACTAGGAAAGTCAACATTTGTCTGTCAGTGATAGAATAAATTGATATTAAGTGTCCAGTAGCACTGAAAATACAAAGAAAGGAATTCACATTTTAGTGGGGAGAGAGCATGAAAAAAACTATGTGCAAAAGTATCTATATATTAGATAAGTTGGAAATGATCAATGGAAGAAAAGTACTAGAATTAATATGAATTAGGTAAGACTTTCTATATAAAGGTGGATTTCAACTGGAACTTCATGGAAGTCTTGAGCATGAGTTGGGAGAGTATTTTATACATAAGGAACAAGCAGTGAAAGTACTAGAAGGCTGAAGATGGACAGTCCAGTGAGTGGAATAGCAAGGGAGCCAGTGTTATTTAGGGAGGGAGAGATATAAGCAGGCTGAAAAGGTTAAAGGTGGAAAGGTTGTGAAGGGTTTAAAAATCTGTAGGATTTTATATTTGATTCTAGAGATAATAGAGACCTATTGGAGTTTATTTAATAGGAAAGTGACATGATCAGATCTGCACTTTAACAAAGATTAATTTGACAACTGCATAGGGAATGGAATGTAGTGGTAAAAGTCTTGTGGCAGGCAGAGTAACCAGCAAGCTATTGCATTAGTCTAGGTTTGAAGTAATAACAACAGGGTGGTGGAAGTGTCAGAGAAGAGAATGGGATGCAGATGAATGTTATTATGAATGGAATATCAATAGGCCTTGGTAACAGATTAAATGGGGGAGGCAGTGAAAGAAATCGAAAAGCTGAGAATGATATCTATGTGAGTATGAGTGACTAGGAGGATGGTGGTATCCTCAACAATAATCAGGAAATTCAGAAGCAGGGAAGGTTTGAGGTTTTAAATACCCACAGTAACTTCAGTTTGAGTTGCCTAATAGGAAACAGAGATTCAGCTCTGGAAGTTAGGAAAGAGGTTAGGGCTAGACAAGTAGATCTGAGAATCACCAGCATAAGAACTGATGAAATCACCAAGTGAAATAATATATGGGAAGGGCAGCTAGGTGGCACAGAGGGTAGAGCTCCAGCCTTGGACTCAGGAGGACCTGAGTTCAAATCTCATCTCAGACACATAACATTCACTACCTGTGTGACCCTGGATAAGTCACTTAACTCTATGGCCTAAAAAAAAAGAAAGAAAGAAAAAGAAAGAAAGAAAAGAAAAGAAAAAAAGAAATAATATAGGGGGATAAGAGAACAGGATTCATGACAAAAATATGGGAGGGGGCAGGTTACCCACCTGTAGCGGGCATGATCTAGGTATAAAGAAAAAGCAAGAGACTAAAAAGCTGTCAGACATGTGGGAGGAGAATAGGAAAAATGATAATCAAAGAAATCACAAGACAGGCATTGCCAGTGAAAAGACGATGATTAACAGTGTCAAAGGTTTCAGAAAGTTGTGTGTGTGTGTGTGTGTATGCATGAGTATAAGTATGTGTATGTATGAATATATATGTGTGTGTGTGTGTGTGTGAATATGTATATATATGTATATATACATATATATATATATATATATATATATGTATATATACATATATATATATAGCTTTGTTCGGCAATTTGTGTATAGGAGCTAAAGTAGTGGATAAGGTTAGTGAGCTGAGAATGAAGCATTACAAGACTGGGGATAGGATAAAGGGGCAAGGTAGTCCCCACTTTCTTTTCCCTCTGGTTACTCCATTTTCTTCTCTTCATTATTACAGCCAATGTACCTTTTACAAAAATATATCCAATGATATGCTGACAAATGCATAAAAAAACAGATCTGAAGGGGAAAAAAAATAGGAGAGTATACTTTTAAGTAAGTTTGTATTATTAACATTTCTATATAACTTTCTTGAATATAAAAACAATAAATAAGTCCAGATTTAGAGTGTTTACTGATTTCTGAAAAGTAAATGCTCATACTGTAAATTTAAGAATGGAGTCTCTGGAGCCAGTCCAAGATGGCTTCAGCATACTCCTGGATGTTGCTTACCTATAATTCTTAGCAGTTAGAAAGGGAAGAATTGACTTTCCCTTCCAAAAAAAATCACACATGAGAACTAGGATTAAGACATATAAGGCATAACATAAATTTGTTCATTTTTTTTAACTTTGTCTAACAAATGGGGAACTGAGACTTATAGATGTCTGAACTTTCTAACCAATATTTTTACACTCAACCATGCCACCCCCAACATGATGAAGGACATTTAAAATGCAATAGCAACTTGGCACATTCCTAGGTGAATTAAAATGGTGTCAACCATGGAGAAAACACTGGGGAACATGATTCTGGGAGTAAATAAAACTGGCACATGTATAGATATTGTATGTTGACCTTTTATATCTTTGCAAGCAGCTTTTTTTTCCATTAACCATGTTGTTGAAATTATTTTTTTACCTCATTGAAACTACTAGAAAGAGAACAGTTTGGTTTTTTCCCTTCATTCCCATCAAAAGGGGAGCACTCCTTCATTCATAAGTGTTAAAGGGGGAGGGGGACCTGGAAGCCACCTCTCCCCATCCCTATAGGCCATGTTTCTCCAAGAAGCAGATCTAGGGTTTTGGACTTTTTAAATTTATCTTTTCCTATTCTACTTGCTGGGAGCAGATTTTCTGATTTTGGTGCTCGTTACATTCTAAGATTGCAGGAATATAGACTGGAGATTGTAGTTAGTTCTTCAAGGAAATCTTGAAGTGCAAAAGTCCAGGACGGAAATCTAGTGGGACTTTTTGCATGAACTTGGGAGAACCAATGCCATGTAGGAAGTGAGTTAAGCTCACTTGGAAGGTTCTGTGATCTATGAGCAAAAATGAATTGCAGTAGCTCAAAAGAAACATGATGTGTGAAAATTTAGAGACATCTCCACAACAAATGTTCATGTGGACTATTTGTGGTGAAACTGTGGTACAGCATTTCAAGCTCCTATTGCTCTGATCACTCAGAGCTGGACATACTATAACTTGACTCCAACATAGTAATGCTGTTTTGGTCCTCTTCAAGAAAGTAGTGAAACAACCAAAGTCAAGCAAAGACCCTAATATCCTTCCCTCCCCAAAGACCAATATGGTTTCAGAGAGATTAGATCTCAAAGTATTGGGGAAAATAACTATGTTTGTTCTTGCTATATTTTGGTAGTGGATATATCTTTGCAAAAGCTAATCTAATGATAAATCCTCAAATAGAACTGGGGTGCTACTAATTGGGCCTCTAAATGTGAGGAACGCAATTTGTGTGCATTCAAGTTAATAGCAGAGAATAGAGACTCCTTAACTCCTTTATGGTATAGGAAAACCTTGAGTGGGGGGGGAAATAAAAGATAACATGCTTGGCCTTGAGAAAGTGGGACCCATAAAAAGACAGAGTGAAACAAATTCCTAGTCCAAGACAACTTAGTTGGTTGATCAGAAAGATTTATTTTGCTAGGCTGGGAGAAGAACACAGTTTAGCATGGACAAGGAGGCAAAACAGGCCTCAGTAAATCCTAGAGCAGCCCTAAGAGGATTGAATCACAGGCAGCTGTAGCAGTTTCTAGAATTCTCAACCCACAAATTGCAAAGAAAACTTAGAAGATCAGGGAAAGTCTGTGACTGCAGTGAGAGAGAAGCTTGGTCCCAGCCCCAGTGCTTGTGTAGCTCTGGGGCAGTATCTGCTTCCAAAGCTTCTGGCCTACAGACTGGAGGGTAATCAAGTGGCTAATCAGAGGTGGATCACAGGGATCTTGTTGATAGTACTGAGGAATGATTCTCTTCCTTTCCTGTTCTTGGATCTGACTCAAAATGCTGGCTGGTGGCTCTGGGGTGAGAAGGAGCACTGCCATGGGGGAACTTGTAGTGGTGATGTGGAGCAAATCCTCCTCAAAGTGACAGAGTAGAAAAGAGTGCTTATGGTTACTCATAGACAAGAGCACAGGACAGGAAAGGAGTAAACATCTTGTCCTTGATTGTACCACCATGAAAGAAATGAAAATTTGCAGGTCCCTAGAAGTATCTCTGAAAATAGCTGCACAAAATCCCTGAAATTTGGGACAGTAAATTCTCCACACTGGAAGCAGACCCCTACCTTAACAAAGAGTTTATAACTCCAGTAATTGGCCGGGATCACAAGCAAACTGTGCAAAAAAGTCAGACCATAGAATCTTTCTTTGGTAACAAAGAAGATTAAAACATACAAGCAACAGAAGACAACAAAGTCAAAGCTACTACAACCAAAGACTCCAAGGAAAATATGAATTGGTCCCAGGCCATGGAAGAGCCCAAAAGGGATTTTCAAAAGCAAGTACAAAAAGTAAAGGAAAGACTGAGAAGAGAACTGAGAGTGATGCAAGAAAATCATGAAAAACAAGTCAACAGCTTGCTAAAGCAGATCCAAAAAAGTACTGAAGAAAAAAACACCTTAAACAATAGCTGCATCCAAATGTCAAAAAAGGTATAAAGAACTAATGAAGAGAAGAATGCTCTATAAAGCAAATTGGCGAAATGGAAAAGGAAGTCCAAAATCTTACTGAAGAAAATCCATCCTTAAAAATTAGAATGGAGCAACTGGAAGATAGCAAATTTATGAGAAACCAAGACACTGTAAAACAAAACCAAAAGAATGAAAAAATAGAAAACAATGTGAAATATCTCATTGGAAAAACAACTGACCTGGGAAATAGATCCAGGAGAGAGAATTTTAAAAATATTGGGATATCTGAAAGCCATGATCAAATAAAGAGCCTAGACATCATCTTTCAAGAAATTATCAAAGACAACTGCCATGATATTTTTGGACCAGGGGGCAAAATACAAATGGAAAGAATCCACTGATCACCTCCTGAAAGAGGTCCTCAAAGGAAAACTCCTAGGACTATTGTAGCCAAATTCCAGAGTTCCCAGGTCAAGGAGAAAATATTACAAGCAGCTAGAAAGAAACAATTCAAGTATTGTAGAAACACAATCAGGATAATACACGATTTAGCAGCTTCTACTTTAAGGGATCAGGGGATTTAGAATATGATATTCTGGAGGGCAAAGGAGATAGGATTATAACCAAGAATCACCTACCCAGCAAAATTGAGTCTAATTCTTCAGGGGGGAAAATGGTCATTCAGGGAAATGGAGGTCTTTTTTTTTTTTTAGCAATTGGGGTTAAGTGACTTGCCCAGGGTCACACATCTAGTAACTGTCAAGTGTTTGGTCTGAAGCCAGACTTGAATCCTGGTCCCCCTGACTTCAGCGCCAGTGCTTTATCTACTGTGACACCTAGCTGCCCACAAATAGAGATTTTTCAAGCATTCTTGTTGAAAAGACCAGAGCTGAATAGAAAATTTGACTTGCAAATACAAGACTCAAGAGAAACATGAAGAGGTAAACAGGAAAGAGAAAGCATAAGGGACTTATTAAGGTTAAATTGTTTACATTCTTGCTTAGAAAGATGATATTTGTAACTCAAGAGACTTTTGTCAGTATTAGAGTAGTTGGAAGGAAAAAATATATTGTGTATAGATAGATAGATAGATAGATAGATAGATAGATAGATAGAGCACACAGGGTGAGTCAAAGATGAAGGTGTGATATCTGGAGAATAAAATTAAGGGGTTGAGAAAATTTTATGGAGAGGAGAAAGGGAGAGGTAGAATGGGGTAAATTATCTCACACAAAACAGACAAGAAAAGGCTTTTACAGTGGAGGGGAAATGGGAGAAGATGAAAGAGAATGAGTGAATCTCCAGTTAATCAGATTTTGTTTAAAGAGAGAATAACATACACACTCAATTGGGTATGGAAAGCTATCTTACCCTACAGGAAAATAGGGGGGAAGGGGACAAGAGAGTAGGAGGATGATAAAAGAGAGGGAAGATTGGGGGAGGGTGTAATCAGAAGCAACCACTTCTAAGGAGGAACAGGGTCAAAAGGGAGAATAGAATAAATTATGGGCGGGATAAAATTAATGGAAATATACTTAGTTTTTGACAACATGACTACTATGGAAATGTTTTGCATGACTACATGTATAACCTGTATCTGGCTGCTTGCCTTCTCAATGAGGATGGGAGGAAGGAATTAGAGGGAGGAAGGGTGAAATTTTGGAACCCAAAGTTTTAGAAAGTTAAAAAAAATTGTTTTGACATGCAACTGGAAATAAGATATGCAGGCAATAGGTTATAGAAATGTATCCTTCCATACAGGAAAATTGAAAGGGAAAGGGATAAGAGAAGGCAGGGGGAGAAAGAGAAGGGATGGCAGATTAGGAGAAAGGTTATTCAGAATGTGTGCCATCTTGGGTTCAGGGGAGAGACAAGATGGGGAGGAAATGTGGAACTCAAAATCTTGTGGAAGTGAATGTTGAAAACTAAAAATAAATTAATAAATTAAAAGGAAAAAACAGAAAAGAAAAGAAATGATGAAAGGAGTAGTTTCAGAAAACCTGCGAATATTTGTAGAAGCTGATACAAAGTGAAGGAAGGAAACCCAGGAGAACAATTTATACAATCACAACAATATTATGGAGAAATCCAGGCTTGCAAAAACTTAGGAACTTTGATCAATAAAATGAGCAACAGCAGTTTCAAAGGACAAATGCTAAAACATTCTCTTCACCTCCAAATAGAGAGATGATAATCTCAGAGTATAGATTAAAATGTATTTTCTCCTTTTTTTCTTCTTTTTTTGGACATGGTTAATGAATCAACTTATTTTGAATGAGTATACATATTTGTAATGGGTTTTTTTGTTGACTTCTCAGTAGGTGGGGAGAGAAAGGAACTGAAAAGAAAATGAAATTAATTTAAAACAAATTAGGGCAAGAAGAAGCTAATGACTGTATATGATATCAAGAATCAATCAAATTCAAAAGAATATTAAAATGGAAGAAAATGTAAAATACTCCATGAAATAAAAACAATCCACCTGGAAAATAGTTCCAAGAGAGACAAGATCCAAATCATTAGATTACTTAGAGTCATAATCAAAAGGAGAACCTTGACAGCATCTTTCAAGTAATTATCCAGGAAAACAGCCCTGATATTCTGGAACCAGAGGACAAAATAGGCATTGAATGAATCCACCAATCAGCTCAGGAAAGAGATCCTAAAAGAAAAACCTCAAGGAATATCGTAGCCATATTTCAAAACTATCAGGTCAAGGGGAAAAAAATACTATAAGTGACCTGAAAGAAACAGTAAAAATCAGGATTACATAGGACTTGGTAGAATCAATGTGAAAAGATTGGAGGTCATGGGAGATGATGTTCCAGAAAGCAAAGAACTGAGGACTATAATCAAGAATCACTTCCCCAGCAAAATTAAACATAATACACAGAGCGGGGAAATGGTCTTTCAGAGAAACAGAGGGTTACAAGTTTTCATAAGGAGAAGACTAGAACTAAACCAAAAAATTGGACCTCTAATATGAAAACACAAGAGAAGCATAAACAGGTAAAAAGGGAAAATAAAACATAAGGAATTCAATGGAGTTGAAGTATTTATAACCAGATATGGGAAGATGATACTTGTAATTCTTAAAACTTGTACTACTAATAGTACAGCTGGAAGGAATCATAGACAGAAGGTATGAGTATTCATGTGAGGGAATTACAAAAAAATGAGGAGGAGAAACAGGAGTAAAATGAGTGCAGAGGGATGGGAGAGGTAGAATGTGGTAAATTATTTCACAGCAAGAGGTGCAAAAGACATATTACAGTGGAGAGGAAGGTGGGAGAATGGACAATGAGCAACACTTGATCCTTACTCTCATCAGTATTGGCTCAAAGAGGGAATCATATAGGCAAGCAGTTGAACAAAGAAATATATCTTACCTGACTGGGAAGTAGGAGGGGAGGAGATTAAGTAAAGACTGGGTGGGGTCAGTGTTAAACAGAAGCAAAACACTGGTGACAAGGGTGAAAGGTGAGAGGGGACAAGTAGGATGAAGAAACATTGTAGGGAAATATACAGGTAATAACAATAACTGTGAATGCAAATAGTATGAATTCTTCCATAAAAATGGAAGCAGACAGCAGAATGAATCAAAACCCAGAATCCTCCCACATGTTGTTTACAACACACTTGAAGGAGAGAGGCAAAAACAAAGTAATGGTAAGATGTTGGAGCAGAATCTATTATGCTTCAGCTGAAGAAAAAAAAAAAGAAGCAGGGTAGCAATCCTCATATCAAAGTACAAACAAAAGTAGGTCTAATTAAAAGATATAAGGAAGAACGTTACATCTTGCTGAAAGGTACCATATACAATGAAGCAATATCAATAGTAAAAATATATACACCAAGTAGTATAGTGCCCAAATTATTAGAGAAGTTAAGTGAATCACAGGAAGCAATAGATAGAAAAACTATACTAGTGAAGAGCCTCAAATATCCCCTCTAATGACTTGATAAATCCAACGCAAAAATAAACAAGAAAGTAAGGAGGTAATTAACTATTTGAAGAGTTAGATGTAGGGGGCAGAGTCAAGATGGCCGAGTGAAAGCAGTGACTTGCTTGAGCTCTCTTCTAAACCCTTCCAACTACTCATTAAAAAATGGCTCTAAACAAATTCTGAAGCAGCAGAACCCACAAAAAGACAGAATGAAACAAATTTCCAGCCCAAGACAACCTGGATGATCGATCAGAAAGGTGTATCATGCGGGGCTGGTAGCGCAGCCCAGCGGGACATGGGTGCGCAGGCCACAGGGAACCTGGAGCAGGCCTCAGAGGACTGAATCGTGGGCAGCTGTGGAGGTTTCCAGACTCCTCAATCCACAAATGCCAAAGACAACTTAGAAGGTCAGTGGGAAAAGTCTGTTTCTGTCAGTGCTGAGACAGGAAGGTGGGGCTTCAGGTCTACTCCCCAAGAACTCCGCTCTCGGGAGGCAGCTGCTTCCTGAGCTTCCAGCCCACAGACTGAGGGGGAACCCAGTGGCTGATCAGAGAGGGACTGCAGGGATTTCTTCGCCAGTGTGAGGCAGGAATCTCTTGCTTTGCCCATGTTTGGATCTTGGTCACAGTTCTAGGCGGCAGTGCTGGGGTGAGGGGGCATGCTGGTGTGGTGGAGCTTGTAGTGGCTGTAGAGAGGAACCCTTCCTCACAGTTATAGGACAGGAACAAATATTTGTGGTCACAGCCCAGGAAAGTTGTAAACACCTCGCCCCTTATCATACCAACTTGGAAGAACTGAAAATTTACAACTATCTTTGAAAACAGCTGTACAAACCCCCTAAGCTTGGGACAGTACATTCTCCACATTGGAAGCAGACTCATACCTTAACAAAGAGTTTAAAACTCAAGTAATTGGCCGAGATCATGAGCAAGCAGCACTAAAAGAGTCAGACCATAGAATCTTATTTTGGTGAAAAAGAAGATCAAAATATACAACCAGAAGAAGATCACAAAGTCAAAGCTCCTACATCCAAAGCCACTAAGAAAAATATGAATTAGTGCCAGGCCTTGGAAGAGCTCAAAAGGCATTTTGAGAGGCAAGTAAGGGAAGTAGAGGAAAAACTGAGAGTGATGAAAAAAATCATGAAAAACAAGCCTGCTAAAAGAGACCCAAAAAAATACTGAGGAAAATAACACCTTAAACAATAGCCTAAGCCAAATGGCAAAAGAGGTCCAAAAAGATAATCAGGAGAAGAATGCCCTAAAAAGAAAAATTGGCCAAATGGAAAAGGAAGTCCAAAAGCTTACTGAAGAAAATACTTCCTTAAAAATTAGAATAGAGCAATTGGAAGATAGTGACTTTATGAGAAATCAAGACACAGTAAACAAATCCAAAATGAAAAATTAGAAAACAATGTGAAATATCTCATTGGAAAAACAACTGACCTGGAAAATAGATCCAGGAGAGAGAATTTAAAAATTATTGGACTATCTGAAAGCCATGATCAAAAAGAGCCTACATCATCTTTCAAGAAATTATCAAGGAAAACTGCCCTGATTATAGAACCAGAGGGCAAAATAGAAATTGAAAGAATCCACAGATCTCCTCCTGAAAGAGATCCCCAAAGGAAAACTCCTAGGAATATTGTAGCCAAATTCCAGAGTTCCCAGGTCAAGGAGAAAATATTACAAGCTGCCAGAAGGAAACAGTTCAAGTACTGTGGAAACACAATCAGGATAACACAAGATTTAGCAGCTTCTACATTAAAGGACCACAGGGCATGGAATATAATATTCTGGAGGGCAAAGGAGATAGGATTACAACCAAGAATCACCTACCCAGCAAAACTGAGTATAATCCTTCAGGGAAAAAATGGTCATTCAGTGAAATAGAGGACTTTCAAGCATTCTTGATGAAAAGACCAAAGCTAATAGAAAATTTGACTTTCAAATACAGGACTCAAGTGGAACATGAAGAGGTAAACAGGAAAGAGAAATCATAAGAGACTTATTAAGATTGAACTGTTTACATTCCTGCATGGAAAGATGATATTTATAACTCATGAGACTTTGTCAGTATTAGGGTAGTTGGAGGAAAAAAAAATTATATGTATGTATATGTAAATAGAGAGAGGGCACATGGTGAGTTGAAGATTAAGGGGTCCTATCTGGAGAATAAAAGTAAGGGATGAGAGAGGATGATACTTGGAGAAGAAAGGGAGAGTAGAATGGGGTAACTTATCTCACAAAAAAAAAAAAAAAACCAGAAAGAAAAGTCTCTTACAGTGGGGAGGAAACAGGGGAAGGTGAAAGAGAATGAGTGAATCTTATTCACATAGGATTTGGCTTAAGGAGGGAATAACATACACATTCAATTGGGTATGGAAATCTGTCTTACCCTACAGGAAAATAGGGGGAGAAGGGGACAAGAGAGCAGGGGGATGATAGAGAGGAGGGTAGATTGGGAAAGGGGTAATCAGAAGTAAATACTTCTGAGTAGGGACAGGGTCAAAAGAAAGAATAGAATAAATTGGAGGGCAGGATAGGATTAAGGGAAATAGAGTAAGTTTTTCACAACATGTTTACTATGTACGTGTTTTGCATAAGTGCACATGTATAAACTATATTGATTTGCTTGCCTTTTCAATGAGGGTGGGTGGGGAGGAAGGAAGAGAGAAAATTTGAAACCTAAAGGTTTAAAAACATATGTTTAAAAAAATGTTTTATCATGCTACTTGGAAATAAGAAATACAGGAAATGGGGGTACAGAAGTTTGTCCTGCCCTATAGGAAAATAGAAGGGGAAGGGGATAAGAGAATGGGAGAGAGATAGAAGAGAGGACAGACTAGGGGAAGGGATATTCAGAATGCATGCCATCTTGGGGTGGGGGAGGGGGAGATGCGGTGAAAATTTGGAATTCAAAAACTTGTGGGAGTGAATGTTGAGTACTAAAAATAAATAAATTTATATTAAAAGTGAGATGTAACAGACTGTTGGCATGATTTACATATAAAGGGTGACACCATAAGCAATTTAGAAGAGCAAGAAACAGTCTGCCTGTCAGCTCTGTGGGGAGGTGAGTAAGTTATGACCAAACTAGAGATAGAGAGCATTACAAGAATGTAAAATAGATAATTTTGATTTTATTAAATAAAATGTTTTTGTAGAAACAAAATCAATGGAACCAAGAGTAGAAGAAAAACAGAAAGCTGGGAAACAATCTTTACAGAGAGTGTCTCTGATAAAGATCTAACTTCTCAAATATAGAAAGAACTGAATTAAATTTGTAAGAATACAAGCCATTCCCCAACTGATAAATGATCAAAGTATATGAACAAGCAGTTCTCAGATGAAGAAATTAAAACTGTCTGCAGGCATATGTAGAAGTGTCCTAAATCACTTCTTATTAGAGAAATACAAATTAAAACAACTCTGAGATAGCACTTCACACTTATCATATTGGATAATAGGACCAAAAAAAAAAAAAGTTAAATGATACATGTTTGCGAGGATGTAGGAAAATTGGAACCATAATTTACTTTTGGTGGAATTGCAAACTGACTCAACCATTCTGAAGAACAATTTAGAACTATGTCCAAATGTAGCCAAACTATGCATACCCTTTGATTCACCAATATCACTAGAGAGTCTGTATGCCAAAGAGATCATGAAAAGTGGGAAAGACCTACCTGTGCAAAAAATATTTATAGCAGGTGACAAAGTATTGGAAATTGAAGAGATGCATGTCAGTTGGGGAATGGCTGAACAAGCTGTGATGTATGGGTGTAATAGAATGCTATTGTGCAATAAAAAATGATGAACAGGCTAATTTCAGTGGGAAAAAAAAAACCTGGAGAGAGTTGTATGAATTAATGCAAAATGAAATAAGCAGGACCAGGAAATCATTGTACACAGCATCAGCAACATTGTGTGATGATCAACTATAAATAAGTTAACTCTTTTCAGCAACACAATGATCTAAGACAAGTACAAAGGATTCATGAAAAAAAAATACTATCTATGTCCAGATAAAGAACTGATGGGCTCTGAATGCAGATCAAAGCATATTTTTCAATTACTTTATTAGTTCTCCTGTTTTATTTCTTTTGATCCGTTTCTTCTTTCACAACTGTAACTAATATGGATATATCTTTTATAATAGCAAATATATAAATTGTATCAAACTGACTATCATTTTCAGAAGAGGGTAGGGGAAGAATAGAGGGAGAAAAATTTCGAACTCAAAATCTTGTACAAATGAAGGCAAAATTTTTCTTGGAATATAACTAAGGAAACATAATACACCATTTAAAAATAAATAAAACTAAAGACAAAAAATAATGGAATGTGGAAGAAAGTGTCTAATATTTTGTCTCTTCTAAAAATTTAATAGAAATTTTTTGGGGAAGAATCTCAAAATAAATTTATTTGTACAAAAGCTAACTGAAGAAAACATTTATTAATAATTACAATTAGGCAAGTAGAAAATGTGAAATACATCTTTGGAAAAACAACTGACCTAGAAAACAGATCAAAGACAGATAATTTAAAAATTATTGGTCTACCTGAAATCTATGTCTAAAAAACAGAGCTTGGAGAGCATCTTTCAAGAAATTACTGAGGAAAATTACCCTGATATTCTAGAACCATAGGGTAAATTAGTCATTGAAAGAATCCACTGATTGACTCCTTAAAGAGATCCCAAAATAAAAACTGCAATAGATATTGTAAGCAAATTCCAGAATTATCAGGTCAAGGAGAAAATAGTGCAGACAGACAGAAAGAAACAATTTAAATACTGTGGAACCACAGTCATGATTATGCAGGACCTAGCAGCTTCTACATTAAATGGTCAGAGGACTTGGAATATGATATTCTGAAGGCAAAGAATCTTGGATTACAACCAAGAATTAATGATCTAGCAAAACTGAGCATAATATTTCAGAGGAGGAGATAGACATTCTATGAAATAGAGTACTTCCAAACTTTGCTAATGAAAAGGTCGGAGCTCAATAGAAAATTTGATCTTCAAATGCAAGACTCAAGAGAAGAATAAAAAGGTAAGTAGTAAAGGAAAAAAAACATGATATTCAATAAGCTTAAGCTGTTTATATCGCTACATGGGAAAATACTTGTAACTGTTGAAAAGTGTATCTTTATTGCAACATTTAGAAGGGGTAGAAATAGAAAGAGGGCATGGGTATAAGTTGACTTTGATGTGAGGATAAAAAAATTTAGAGGTGAAAAAAGATTTTACTGAGATAAGAGTAAAGGAGGAGGTAAAAAAGGGTAAATTGCATTACATGAAGAGGCCAAAAGAATTACTGTGACAGATGGAAAGAAAGGAGGGAAATGAGCATTATTTGTACCTTGCTCTCATAGGGTTTGGCTCAAAGAAGGAATAACATACACACTCAGTTAGGCATAGAAATCTAGCTTATCTTAAATAAATAGGAGGGCACAGAGGAAAGAAAAAGGAGGAATTATATAGAAGGGAGGGAAGAAGGAAGGGAAAAAGTAGTAGGGGAAAGGGAAAAGAAAAAGGAGAAGGCCTGATAGAATGGAGGGTAGATTGAAGGATGCAGTGGTCAGAAGCAAAACATTAGAGAAGAGGGAAAAGGAGAAAGGAGAGAGAAAAGCATAAACAGGGGTGTAAATAGAATGGAAAGAAAGACACAGTTAGCAATAATTGTAAATGTCAATGGAATGAACTCTCCCATAAAGCTGAAGTGCATAGCAGAGTGGATTAAAAAAACATAATCCTACAATATGTTGTTTACAAGTAACACATTTGAAGCAGATACACACAGTGTAAAGGTAACAGACTGGGGTACAATATATTATGCTTCAGCTGAAAAAAAAAACATGGGTAACAATCCTGATTCAGGAAAAACAGAAGTAAAAATAGATCTAACTAAAAGACATAAGGAAGGAAACTACATCCTGCTAAAAAGTACTATAAAAATGAAGTAATATCATTACTAAACATATCAACCAAGTGGTAGAATATCCAAATTCTTAAAGGAGAAGTTAAGTGAGTTACAGGAAGAAATAGAGAGCAAAACTATACTAGTGGGGAACCTCAACCTCCCCCTTTCTAAACTAGATAAATCTAACCACAAAATATTCAAGAAAGAAGTTAAGGAGGTGAATAGATTTTTTTTAGAAAAGTTAAGTATGGTAAACCTCTGGAGAAAATTGAATGTGGATAGAAAGGAATACACCATTTATTCAGCAGTATGTAGCACCTACACAGAAATTGACCACATATTAGGTCATAAAAACCTCACAATCAAATGCATAAAGGTAGAAATATTAAATGCATCCTTTTCAGATCATGATGCTATAAAAATTCCATGTAATTAAGAGTCATGGAAAGATAAATTAAAATAATTGGAAACTAGCCTAATCCTAAAGAATGATTGGTTCAAACAATAAATCATACAAATAATCAATGAACTTCATCCAATAGAATGAAATGATGAGACAACATGCCAGAACTTATTGGATGCAGCCAAAGCAGTATGCAGGGGAATTTTATATCTCTGAATGTTTACATGAATAAAATGGAGAAAGTGATCAATAAATTGTGCATGCAACCACAACAGCTAGAAAAAGAACAAATTAAAAATCCTTAATTAAATACCAAATTAGAAATTCTGCAAACCAAAGTAGAGATAAATAAAATTGAAATTAAGAAAACTATTAAACTAATAATTAAAACTAGGAGATGGTTTTATAAAAAAAAACAATTAAATACACAAAACTTTAATTAATTTCATGAAATAAAAAAACAAATTACCAATATCAAAAATTAAATGTGTGAACTCACCACCAATGAAGGGAAAGTAAAGTAATAATTAGGAGCTATTTTGCCCAATTGTATGCCAATGAATATGACAAACTAAGTGTAATGGATGAATATGTCCAAAAAATATATATAAACTTCTCAGATTAATAGAACAGGAAATAAAATACTTAAATAACCACATTTCAGAAAAAAAATTGAAGAAGCCATCAATGAACTCCCTAAAATAAAATATCCAGGGCAAAATGGATTTACAAGAGATTTCTACCAAATATTTAAAGAACAAACTGTCCCAATACTATATAAACTATTCATAAAAATAGGCAAAAAAGGAGATCTACCAAATCCTTTCTATGATACAAATATGGTGCAGATACCTAAACTGGGAAGAGCCAAAACAGAGAAAGAAAATTATAGACCAATTTCCCTAATGAATACAGATTCAATAATTTTAAATAAAATATTAGCAAAGAAAATACAGCAACATATCATGAATGTATTACACTGTGACCAGGAGGGATTTATACCAGGAAGGCAGAGCTGGTACAACATTAGGGAATCTAACAGCACAATTGACCATATCAGCAATAAAATTAAAAGAAATCATATGATTATCTCAATAGATGCAGAAAAAGCTTTTCACAATATATCCATTCCTATTAAAAAGCACTACAGGACTTCTGGGACCCAAGATGGTGGAACAACCAATAAGTCACTCTCACCCTCCCTTACTGACCTTGAAAAACCCAGAAAATATCACACCAGAAAAAATCCTGAAACAATAAAGGCAGCAGAAAGTTGGGGTGCAGCATTCCTTTAGCTCAGGAAGCTTGAGGGATTAATGAGAAAGGTCCCTCTTGCTGTGGCTGAAGGGCACCAGTACAGGATAGGATGTATCCTGGCAACCCAGTGGCAAGCTCCACCTCACCAAACCAGTGGGAGTTCCTGAGCTCCAGTGTGGTGGAGCACGCAAAGGCCAACACCAGGACACCCCCACCCCCACATGCATTCGGACAGATAGAGGAACTAGCAGACTCCAGCTCAGAGAAAAACCATACATGCCAACAAAAAGGTGTCTATCAGCAGTTGAACCTATCTGTGCTCTAGTTTAGCCCTAGGTGAGGAGGTTACTGACAGGAACTAAACCACCTTCAACCCTCACCCTTCTTCAGTGCAAACCAGGGGCATACATAAAAATCCCACTTTGCCTCCAGACACAACAGCCACCAATATCAGCTCTACCTCAGCACCAGATAAGCTACCAGACCCCTACTTCCTGCAGTTGCCAGCACCTGAGGCCCCAGCACACAAAGACAGTAACCAGGCACTCCACTCCCAGAACAAGAAGCATGCAGTAGTGCCTACTGTGGCCCAGAAGCAGAGATACATTTTAAAAGCAAAAAAAAAAAGGCAAACACCATGAGCAAAAAGCAACAAAGAAAAAATATTGATGACAAAGAATTATTATGGTTACATGGAAGATCAAAACATAAATTCAGAAGAGGACAACATTTTCAACATACCTCCATCTGAAACCTCAAAGGGGAATATGAATTGGTCTCAAGCCCAAAAAGCCTTCTTAGAAAAGCTCAAGAAGGATTTTAAAAGCCAAATAAGAGAGGTAGAAGAAAAATTGGGATAATAAATGAGAGGTAAACAGGAGAGAGTCCACAGCTTAGAAAAAGAAGAAAAATTGACTGTAGAAAACAATTCCTTTAAAAATACAATTGCAATGTGAAATTATATATATATATATATATATATATATATATATATATATATATATATATATATATATATATATATATATATATACAGAAGAAAACAAATCCTTAAAAATAGAATTGGTCAAATGGAAAAGAAGGTAAAAAAATCTAACTGAAAACAAAACAATTTATTAAAAATTAGAATTGGGCAAACGGAGGCTAAAGACTCTTTAAGACATCAAGAATCAGGCAACAAAATCAAAAGAATGAAAAAAATAGAAGAAAATGCAAAATATCTCTTTGGGGAAATGACTGACCTGGAAAATAGATCAAGGAGAGATAATTTAAGAATTATTGGTCTACCTTAAACCCATGATCAATAAAAAAGCCTGGATGTCATTTTTGAGGAAATCTTAAAGTAAAATTATCCTGAGGTCCTAGAACCAGAGGATAAAATAGTTATTGAAAGAATCTACTGGTCACCTCCTGAAAGAGATCCCAAATTGAAAATGCCAATGAATATTGTAGCCAAATTCCAGAATTACCAGATCAAGGAGAAAATACTGTAAGCAGCCAGAAGAAAAGAATTTAAACATTGTGGAACCATAGTCAGGATTATGCAGGACCTTACAGCTTCTATATTAAAAGACTGGAGGGCTTGAAGTATGATATTCCATAAGGCAAAGGAGCTTGGGTTGCATCCATCAATCAAGTACCCAGTGAAATTGAGCATAATATTTCAGGGGAGGAGATGGACGTTCAATGAAATAAGTGACTTCCTAACCGTCTTGATGAAAAGACCAGAGCTCAGCAGAAAATTTAATCTTCAAATACAAGACTTCAAGAGAGGCAAAAAAAGATAAAGGAGAAAGAAAAATGAAGCATGTTATTCAATAAGGGCAAACTGTTTACATCCTTAAATGGGAAGATGATACTCACAACTCTTGAGAACTGTATCTTTATTATGACATTTAGAAGGGATGTACACAGACAGAAGGTGTGGGTATAAGTCGACTTTGATGTAATGATAATTAAAAAACCCTAATTTGGTTTTTGGTGGGACTTTGTTGGAAAGGGATTGTATTGAGAAAAGAGAAAAGTAGGAGGCAGAAAAGAGTAAATTACATCATCCAAAGAGGCACAAAGCCCTATTAAAATAGATTGAAAGAAGGGAGTGGGATGACCATTGTTAGAACCTTACTCTCATCAGATTTGGCTCAAAGAGGGAATAACATGTTTAGTCAGGTATAAAAATCTAACTTTCCCTATAGCAAGTTGGAGGGGAAAGAGGAAAGAAAAGGAATGGAAGGACAGGAAGGAGGGAAGAAATAGTAAGGGAAAAGGGAAAGAAAAGGGAGGGGGTTGATAGAAGGGAGAACAGATTGAGGGAGGTGGTGGTCAAAATACTACAGAGCCTAATAATCAATGGAGTTATCCTTAAAATGGTAAGTAGCATCTATGTAAAATGATTAGCAAGCATTGTATGTAATGTAGATAAGCTAGAAGCATGTACAATAAGATCAGGGGTGAAACAAAGATGACTATTATCACCACCATTATTCAATATTGTACTAGAAATGATAGTCTTAGCAATAAGAGAAGAAAAAGAAATTGAAGAAATTAGAATGGGCAATGAAGAAACAGCTATCATTCTCTGTCAATTGTATTATGATATATTTAGAGAATCCTAGAAGATCAAGTAAAAAACTACTTGAAGTTATTAACAACATCAGCAAAGTTACAGGATATAAAAAACAAACCCACATAAATCATTGGCATTTTTATATATCACTAACAAAGCCCAACAGCAAGAGATAGAAAGATTAATTTCATTTAAAATTACTGTAGACAATATAAAATATTTGGGAATCTACCTGCTAAGACAAACTATAAGAACACAATTATGGACACTTTTACATACAAATGAAGTCATATCTAAATAATTGGAAAATATCTGTTAGCCATGGATATGCTGAGCTAATATAATAATAATGACAATTCTACCTAAATTAATTTACTTATTCAATGCCATATCAAACAAACTACTGAAATATTTCATAAAGCTAGAAAAATATAATAACCAAAATCATCTGGAAGAATAAAAGATCCAGATTATCAAAGGAATTAATGAAAAGAAGGTGGCCCAGTTGTACCATATCTAAAACTATATTACGGAGCAGCATTCATTGAAACTACTTAGTACTGGCTAAAAAATAGAATGCTGTTTGATTAGGTACACAAGATACAGTAGTCAATGACTATAGTAATCTATTGTTTTATAAACCCAAATACTCCAGCTCCTTGGATAAGAATTCACTGACAAAAACTGCTGGGAAAACTGGAAAACAGTATGGCAAAAACTACGCATAAACCAACATCTTACACCATATACAAAGATAAGTTCAAAATGGATACACTATTTTGGCATAAAAGGGGATACAATAAGCAAATTAAGTGAGGGAGAAATACTTTACTTTTCAGATCTAAGGAGAATACAAAATTTATAACCAAACAAGAGATACAGAACATATGAAATGCAAAATGAATAATTATATTGCATTATTTAAAAGAAATGGTTTTGCACAAACAAAGCCAATGCAGTCAAGATTAGAAGGGAATCAGAAAGCTGGAAAATAATTTTTATAGATAGTGTCTCTGATTAAAGGTCTCATTTCTAAAAATATATAGAGAACTGAGTCAAATATATAAGAGTAAAAGTCATTCCCCAATTCACAAATGGTCAAAGGATAACAATAGGCAGCTTTTGGATGAAGAAATTAAAGCTAACTCTAGTCAAATGAAAAAAATGCTCTAAATAATTATTTTTTAGAGAAATGAAAATTAAAACAACTCTGATGTAGCACATCACACATATCAGATTGGCTAACATGACAAAACAGGAAAATGATAAATGTTAGAGAACATGTGGGAAAATTGGAAAACTAAAGTATTGTTGATGGAGTTGTGAACTGATCCAACCATTCTGGAGAACAATTTGGAACTATGCCCTAATACAATTGTGTATATCCTTTGTCCAGCCATACTACTACTAGTTCTGTATCCCAAAATGATCAAACAAATGGGAAAAGGACCCACATGTGCAAAAATATTTATAGCAGCTCTTTTTGTGATGGCAAAGAATTGGAAGTTGAGGGGGTGCCCATTGATTGGGGAATGGCTGAAGAAGTTGTGGTATATGAATGTAGTGGAATACTATTGTTCCATAAGAAATCATGAATGGGTGGATTTTGGAAAAATCTTGAAGGAGTTACGTGAATTATTACTGAGAGAATTGAGCAGAACCAGGAGAACATTGTACAGCACAACAGCAACACTGTACAAAAATGAACTTTGATAGATTCAGCTCCTCTCAGTAATGCAATGATCTAAGACAATTAGAAAAGGCTAAAGATGGAAAATGCTATCCATATTCAGAGAAAAACTATGGAGCTGATTGAAGCACACTATTTTCTATTTTTTAGTAGGGTTTTTTTTGTTGTTGTTTTCTTCCTTCTCACAGTTTTTCCCTTATGTTCCATTTTTTCCCCTTACAACATGACTAATGTGGAAATATCCTTAATATGATTGTACATGTATAGCCTATAACAGATAGCATGCCATCTTCTGGCATTGGTAGAGGAGAGGGAAATTTTTAGAGCTTACAATCTTATAAAAGTGAATGTTGAAAACTAAAAATAAATAAATAAATTTATTTTTATTAAAGAAAAGATTCTAGATTATGAATCCAAGTACCTTAGCTAACCCCTTGATTCCTTTTTTCCTTCACCTCAAAAACAATTTACTTGACGTTTGGTATGAGAAAATCTTTAGCGCACTTCCAGGGAGTGCTATGAGAGTCCCTAATTCATTAGGATAAGATAATATGACATCATAATTGTAAGGGCCTCATGTGATGTCATGAGATCACAAGATCATATACATAGTATTAAAGAGAACATCATGTGCAATACAATCAATAAATTTCATTTTATGGATGATGAAGTAGGTTTACAGTGTTTAACTTACCCAAATTCACATATGTAATCATTTTAAACAAAATGGAACTTCAGGCCCTCTCAATCCAGAGCCAGTGTGCCATGCTACCTCATGTCATTGACATCAACATTCTCTCTAATAAAGTAGAACAATATTCATTCATACCTAACCATCCTATTCATATCTTATCTGTATCTTTTTTTAATCTTCAACTCAAGGGGTCAAGCTATCAATCTATGGATTTCTTCAAGCTTCCTATGCATATAAGGAATATGAAAAAGCAGATCTGAATTTTTTTTAAAAATCAGTCTATTAACTACGATAAGAAAGATGGCTTCAGATCTCTATTGACAAGTCAAATTCACATTGAAAAATCTCTAGAGTTTCATAAAGTTGGTTAAAATGACAACAGATTGAAAGTATCAAAGTTGAAAGACTATGAAAGGAAAAGCCCATTAATAACATTGTTGAAAGATTCATGAACTGTCCCAAACATTGTGGAAATTATTTTGGAATTATGCTTAAAGGAATAACTAAATATCCATGCTTTTTGACCCAGAAATTCAACTCATACTCATATATACCAAGAAGAATACAAAAGACAATATTTGTGGTAGTACTTGTGGCAGCAAAGTAGTAGCAATTGGCTACTACTTTATTTTCTTCATTTTCTTTTTCTTTAGTTTATTTTAAACAAATATAAAATAAGAAAATTAAAAAATGCAAGGGAACATTCAAAATATACAGCAATAAATTTCAATTTCAATAAAGCCTATATAATAAATATGCATTGTCTTTGGAGCTATCCATCTTTTCATTGCTTCTTTGTAAGTTTTCCTTTGTTCTCTGCTGTTCATTTTTTACTTTATTCATTATCTCCCCTTCATCCTCCCTTCCCCCCAAAATGCTACAATCAAGCACAGATACACACATATATACACATAAATGCATGCACTCACATACACTTACATACATAAACTTAGATATCTATAATCATACTCATATATAGACATATATATTCATATGTACCTATGTAAGAGTATAGAATACTTGTTTGTGCTCTTGATCTCTAAAGGTGGATAACATCTGTCTTCATAAGTCCAAGTCTTTCCAGATTTTTCGAAGTCCACCAACTCATAATTTTCTACACCAAAGCAATATTCCAACCTTATACTGTCTAGTTCTTTCTCTAAAACGATATTGATTAATATTGCTGACACGTAGTGTAGTTTCCCTATTTTTCTGTTTTGATTAAATATTTTTGGCTTTAACTTTGTCTAAAGTCATGATGATTACCTGTTTTTTTTCCAAAAGATATATACTCTTGATCTTTATTTAATGTTTGTGTACTTATCTTATTTCCAATCCTTCCTGACTCCTCTACTTTACTTCTACCCACTACCTTGAACTTCTATTACTTAACCTACCACCCTCCAAAGAGCCTTCCCATATGCTTTCCCCCACCTTTTTCCCCTTACCTTGTCATTTCTATCTGAATTTAGAAGACTTTTATAGCCTTCTAGATATATATGTTATTCCCTGTTTATCCCATTCTGATTAATCTAGACAGCTTTCAATATCCCAATTACCTTATTTTCTTGTTCTCTTTCCCTCCCTTATCTTCAATATCTTCCCTTATTTTCAATAAAGAACAAACCTTGTTTGGGAAATAGACAAAAGGATTGTGATACACAGATGTAATGCAAATTTACTGAGTGATAAGAATCAATGTGTATGAAGAGTTAAGAAAAAGCATGGAAAGACATCCATGTGATATACAAGGGTTATAACCAGGGCTCCCCTACAGCACAATTCAATCTGAGAACTTTATAAAGGTCCTCATTTCCTCTTGTATACAAAGCATTTTCAACCCAAAGCAATCATGGTCAGTTTCCTAAGAATACACTGTTTATTTCCCTTTTCACTGTGTACTTTTCTTCATGTTGACTTGTCCAATTTTCAGCTAAAGTATTAAAACAATCACTCCACCTTAGAACAAGTATGCCTAGTCAATGAGGAACAGTGATATCTTCTAGGATCAATCTTCCATATCAAACAAATTCTCCAAATACATCATTCCCTATCTTTCAGTCACATTTTTCCCCAATACAATATTTCTACAGTATTTTGGTAGGTGCCATTCCATACACTGATCATTTGTTTGCATACACCATACCACTGCCTCTAAGTTGTAGCTTTAGAGAAGTGGTCAAAGACCCCAGAAGCAGAGTAAAGAGGAATTTTGCACAATTGAAGGTCATCAAGGGACTTACAAGAATGTTTATGCCAAATCTATAACATCACTAGGAGTATATATTAGGAAACTTACTGCTTTTCCGTATTCCATCAAAGCATACCTCATAAACATTATAGTTTATATCTTCCCAAAGTCTAAATGTCTGAAAATCTAGGCTTAAAATTGGCAATTATTCATACAGTTTTAAGACTATTTGATGTTAAGTGTGATAAACTAGCAGTTTATGTGAATAATCTGAATGGAGGCCTTACTAGCACTGGGTGCAAATTCATTCAAATTGACACTAAGTCATAGATCTCAAACTTGAAACATGGTGTACTATTGTTCTCTGTTACAGGAAAGTTAAGGGAGGTAAAGATTTGTCTTGTGAAGAGACATGAATGCAAAATCAACATCACTGGAGCAATTTATGAGCTGTCTTAGCGTGATGGAAAACGTGAAAATCCAAGTTTTCAGATAGCTGAACTCCTAAGGTAATACACTTTAAATAATCAGAGAATCTGTGATTCATAAGGGAAAAATGAAATATAGAAAGCTGTTTCTGAGAGGCAACAGTTCAAGAAAACAGTGACCTGAATCTAGATAAGCATGTGGATGTGAAATAGGAATGAATTAAAGGCAGATAATTCCCTTGATACACTGAAGCAGCATAAATAGGAACAGGGGCAAGGAGAACCTCTATCATCAAAACAAGGAGGACCCATACTTCTAGACAATGTCAAGTTCCTCATAACATGCAGACACCCAAGACAAGGGAAATGTCTTGCCTTTGAAATTTCTTAATTGCAACATGGAACAAGTTACCATTAAATATGAGGAGAAGTGTCACTCCTGCCTTGACAAAAATAGTTGGGTTTGTCAGTCACAAGTCCAGGAGTGAGAATGCAGCCGCTCAGAATGTATTACTAATCAAGTCCATTGAAATCAAAATGACTCACATGTCCAAAGGCAACAATGAATAGGTGACACAAATCCTATTTCACAGGAACAAGTTATTGGCGTGGTTATATATTTTGTCTCATGCATCATTGGTTAAAATTCCCTTACAAAGCAATTTAGAGCTCAAAAATCAGCAATGATTTCTTAGTACATACACCATAAAATCAATACAAAGTTCCTAGCTCAGCATTCACATTCCTAATTCCTCACATCAAAACAAAATTTTCATCTCTCATTTCTTTTCTTAATGTTATTCCAAGTCAAAACAATTTCCTTGTCAACACCAAACCACCAATCCTCCACACACTCATAAATGAAGTTTGATAATTCTTCCTTCCTATGAGTAAGGACCCTTCCTCCTTCCTTTCCAACAATCCTTATCTTCTCTCCTTGCATCTTACAAATATGTCTCAAAATTTTCCTCTTCAAGAATAGCTGCTATAGAAAAAGAAATTGAACAAGCACTTAAAGAACAATTAATTCCAATATTACATAAACTATTTGAAAAGATAGGCAAGAAGGAATTGCACCAATTATTATTATGATAGAAATATGGTGCTGATACCTAAACCAGGAAAAGCCAAAATAGAGAATGAAAATTATAGACCGATTTCTCTAAGGAATATAAATATGAAAAATTTAAATAACATATGAGCAAGGAGATTATATCAACTTATCATGATTATAATACATTATGACCAGGTGTGATTTATACCAGGAATGCAGGGCAGGTTCAATATTAGGAAAACTACCAGCATAATTGATTATATCTATAGCAAAACTAACAGAAACCACATGATCATCTCAATAGATATAGAAAAAGCTTTTGAAAAAATACAACACCCATTCCTATTAAAAACACTAGAGAGAGTAGGAATAAATGGAGTCTTCCTTAGAATGATAAGTGGCATCTACCTAAAACCTTCAGCAAGCATCTTATGTAATGGAGATAAGCTACAAAATTTCCAATAAAATTGAGGGTGAAACAAAAATGTCCATTATCGCCACTGTTGTTCAATATGATAGTGGAAATGTTAGCTTTAGCATTAAGAGAAGCAAAAGAAATTGAAGGTATTAGAATAGGCAAAGAAGAAACAAAGCTATCACTCTGTGCAAATGATATGATGATATACTTAAAGAATGCTAGAGAATCAAGTAAAAAACTACTTAAAATAATAACTTTAGCAAACTGGTAGATTATAATATAAACCCACATAAATAATTGGCATTTCTATATACTAGCAACAAAGCCCACCAGCAAGACATAGAAAGAGAAATTCCATTTAAAGTTATTATAGACTCAGGAACTATATGAACAAAATTACAAAACACTTTTCACACAAATAAAGTGAGCTCTAAATAATTTGGAAAACATCAATTGCTCATTGGGTAGGCCTGGCTAATATAATAAAAATGAGTATTCTACCAAGATTAATTTGTTTATTCAGTGCCATACCACTCAAACTACCAAAATTATTTTATAAAGATAGAAAAAATAATAACATAATTCATCTGGAAAAACAAAAGGTCCAGAATATCAAGGGAATTAATGAAAATAAATGCTAGGGAAGGTGGCCTAGCCATACCAGATCTTAAATTGTATTATAAACCAGTAATAATCACAACTAATTGATATTGGCTAAGAAATAGAGGGGTGGATCAGTGGAAAATGTTAGGTACACAAGACACAGTAGCAAATGACTTTAATAATCTACTATTTGATAAACTCAAAGACCCCAGCTTCTAGGTTAAGAACTGGCTATTTGACAAAAAGTGCTGGGAAAACTGGAAAAGAGTATGGCAGAAACTAGGCATAGACTGTAATCTTACACCATATATCAAAATAAAGTCAAAATGGGTACACAATTTAGATACAAAGGCTGATAATATAAGCAAACTGGGAGAGGAAGGAATAGTTCACCTGTAAGATGTATGGAGAATGGAAGAATTTATGACCAAACAAGAAACAGGCAACATGATGAAATGCAAAATGGATAATTTTGATTACATTAAATTGAAAAGTTTTTGCACAAACAAAGCCAATGAAACCAAGATTAGTTGGGAAGCAGAAAAGTGAGAAAGAATTTTTACAACCAATATCTCTGGTAAGAGCCTCATTTCTAAAATATATAGAGTACTGAGTCAAATTTATAAATTCAAGTCATTTCAGAATTGATAAATGGTCAAAGGATATGCACAGGCAGTTTTCAGATGAAGAAATAAAAGCTATCTATAGTCATTTGAAAAAAATGCTCTAAATCACTATTAATTAGAGAAACACAAATCAAAACAACTCTGAGGTACAATATCACACCTATCATATTGGCCAACATGACAAAACAGGGAAATGATAAATGTTGGAGAAGGTGAGAGAAAATTGGAATATTAATGTACTGTTACTGGAGTTGCGAAATGATACAACAATTTTAGAGAGCAATTTGGAACTATTGCCAAAGTGCTATAAAAAAAACCTGTTAAGCCAGAAATACCTCTTCTATGGCTGTCTCCCAAAGAGATCATAAAAAAGGGAAAAGGACTCATATGTACAAAAAATATTTATACCAGCTCTTTTTGTGGTGTCAAAGAATTGGAAATTGAGACGGTGCCTATGAAGTGGGGAATGGCTGAACAAGTTGTGGTATATGAATGTAATGGAATACTGTTTTGCGATAAGAAATGATGAGCTGGCAGACATCAGAAAAACCTGGAAAGACTTGCATGAACGGATGCTGAGTGAAGTAAGCAGAACCAGATCAGCTGTACACAGTAACAGTAACATTGTGGGATGACAAACTCTTTTAGACTTAATTCTTCTGAGCAATGCAATGATCTAAGAAAATTCCAAAATACTCAAGATGGAAAATGCTACTTGTATCCAGAGAAAAAACTGGCAAGTCTGAGTGCAGATTGCAAAAGAGTATTTTCTCTTTTTTTGTTGTTCCTGTATCACATGTTTTCTTTCTCCTGGAAATAAGTTTAATATAATCATAGGTATACAGTCTATATCATATTGCATGTCATCTAGGGATGGAGGAGTGGAGGGAGATGTAATGATTTAGAACATATATTATAAAAAATGAATGATGAAAATTAAAAACAAACAATAATTATTTATATAAACAAACAAATATTTTTAAAGAAAAAAAGGCTGCTATGTTGGAACTTAGTTAAATCAGTTAACTTCTTGGCAGTCTCAAAATAATGGTATTGCATTGTAGCTTTGTTTACATCCTTATTTGCTTTGTTTTTGGCACTATTGATTTCTTCAGCATCTCATTTCAGTATTGCTTTAATTTTTAGTAACCCCTTTCTAATTCCTAGACCAAGAAAGGTATCCCTTATTTAAAAAGCAATAAATAAAATGAAAGAAAAGATGAAAAAAGCAAAACAAACTTACTCATTATTCTGATAGTATGTATTGCCTTCAGACTCCATAGTTCCTCATTTCTGCAAAGAAGGGAGGGAAATGCATTCTCTTATGTCTCCTTTAGGGCTAACTATGGTCCATATAATTTTTTTTTTGGTTTTTTAATTTTTTTAAATATAAATTTATTTTTAGTTTTCAACACTCACTTCCACAACTTTTTGAGTTCCAAATTTTCCCCCCATCTCCCCTCTTCCCCAACTCCAAGATGTCATGCATTCTGAATATCCCTTCCCCTAGTCTGTCTTCTCTTCTATCTCTCTCCCTTCTCTTATCCCCTTCCTTCTATTTTCCTGTAGGGCAGGATAGACTTCTGTACCCCCATTTCCTGTATTTCTTATTTCCCAGTAGCATGTGAAAACATTTTTTTAAACATATATTTTTAAAACTTTAGGTTTCAAATTTTCTCTCTTCCTCCCTCCCCACCCACCCTCATTGAAAAGCGAAGCAGCTCAATGTAGGTTGTACATGTGCAGTTATGCAAAACACGTACATAGTAGACATGTTGTGAAAAACTAACTCTATTTCCCTTAATCCTATCCTGCCCTCCCATTTATTCTATTCTTTCTTTTGACCCTGTCCCTCCTCAGAAGTATTTGCTTCTGATTACCTCTTTCCCAATCTGCCCTCCTCTCTATCATCCCCTGCTCTCTTGTCCCCTTCTCCCCCTATTTTCCTGTAGGGTAAGACAGATTTCCATACCCAATTGAATGTGTATGTTATTCTCCTTAAGCCAAATCCTATGAGAATAAGATTCCTCATTCCCTCTCACCTTCCCCTGTTTCCCCTCCACTGTGAGACTTTTCTTTTCTGTTTTTTTTTTTGTGAGATAATTTACCCCATTCTACCTCTCCCTTTCTTCTCTGAGTATCATCCTCTCTCATCCCTTAATTTTATTCTCCAGATATGACCCCTTAATCTTCAACTCACCCTGTGCCCTATATCTATCTATATATACATACATATAATTTTTTTCCTTCAACTACCCTAATACTGACAAAGTTCTCATGAGTTACAAATATCATCTTTCCATGCAGGAATGTAAACAGTTCAATCTTAATAAGTCTCTTATGATTTCTCTTTCCTGTTTACCTCTTCATGTTCCACTGGAGTCCTGTATTTGAAAGTCAAATTTTCTATTCAGCTCTGGTCTTTTCATCAAGAATGCTTGAAAGTCCTCTATTTCACTGAATGACCATTTTTTCCCCTGAAGGATTATACTCAGTTTTGCTGGGTAGGTGATTCTTGGTTGTAATCCTATCTCCTTTGCCCTCCAGAATATTATATTCCATGCCCTGGTCCTTTAATGTAGAAGCTGCTAAATCTTGTGTTATCCTGATTGTGTTTCCACAGTACTTGAATTGTTTCTTCTGGCAGCTTGTAATATTTTCTCCTTGACCTGAGAACTCTGGAATTTGGCTACAATATTCCTAGAAGTTTTCCTTTGGGGATCTCTTTCAGGAGGAGATCTGTGGATTCTTTCAATTTCCATTTTGCCCTCTGGTTCTAAAATATCAGGGCAGTTTTCCTTGATAATTTCTTGAAAGATGATGTCTAGGCTCTTTTTTTGATCATGGCTTTCAGATAGTCCAATAATTTTTAAATTCTCTCTCCTGGATCTATTTTCCAGGTCAGTTTTTTTTCAATGAGATATTTCACATTGTTTTCTAATTTTTCATTCTTTTGGATTTGTTTTACAGTGTCTTCATTTCTCATAAAGTCACTAGCTTCCAATTGCTCTATTATAATTTTTAAGGAAGTATTTTCTTCAGTAATCTTTTGGACTTCCTTTTCCATTTGGCCAATTTTTCTTTTTAGGGCATTTTTCCTCATTGGCTTTTTGGACCTCTTTTGCCATTTGGGTTAGGCTATTTTTTAAGGTGTTATTTTCTTCAGTATTTTTTTGGGTCTCCTTTAGCAAGCTGTTGACTTGTTTTTCATGATTTTCTTGCATCACTCTCATTTCTCTTCCCAGTTTTTCCTCTACTTCCCTTACTTGCTTCTCAAAATCCCTTTTGAGCTCTTCCAAGGCCTGGGACTGATTCATATTTTTCTTGGATGTAGGAGCTTTGACTTTGTTGTCTTCTTCTGATTGTATATTTTGATCTTCTTTTTCACCAAAATAAGATAATATAGTCTGACTCTTATTGCGCTGCTTGCTCATGATCCTGGCCAATTACCTGAGTTTTAAAATCTTTGTTAAGGTAAGAATCTGCTTCCAATCTGGAAAGTGCATTGTCCCAGGCTTCAGGGGTTTGTATAGCTGTTTTCAGAGATACTTGTAGGGCCCTGTAAATTTTCAGTTCTTCCAAGGTGGTATGATAAGGGGCGAGGTGTTTACTCCTTTCCTGGCCTGTGACCACAAGTATTTGTTTCTGTCCTGTAACTGTGAGGAAGGGTTCCTCTCTACAGCCACTACAAGCTCCACCACCCCAGCGCTCCTCCTCACCCCAGCACCGCAGCCCAGAACTGTGACCCAGATCCACACACGGGCAAAACAAAAGATTCCTGCCTCAGCACTGGCAAAGAGATCCCTGCAATCCCTCTCTGATCAGCCACTGGATTCCCCCTCAGTCTGTGGACCAGAATCTCAGGAAGCAGCTGTGCCCCCCAGGAACAAGCTCTTGGGTAATGGAGCAGAAACCCCCCTCCCTTTTGAGCACTGATTGAAACAGGCTTTTCCCACTGACCTTCTAAGTTGTCTTTGGCATTCACGGATTGAGGAGTCTGGAAACCTCCACAGCTGCCAGTGATTCAGTCCTGTGAGTCCTGCTCCAGGTTTGCTGTGGCCTGTGCGCCCACACTCTGCTGTGCTCCCAGCCTGGCACAATACACCTTTCTGATCAATCATCCACATTGTCTTGGTCTGGAAATTTGTTTCACTCTGACTTTTTGTGGGTTCTGCTACTTCAGAATTTTTTTAGAGCCATTTTTTATGAGTATTTGGAAGGGTTTGTTGGAGCACTCAAGCAAGTCACGGCTTTCACTCCACCATCTTGGCTCAGCCCCCCCATATAATTATTTTAACACACTCCTTGAACATTCCAGGGTCCCGTATTTGATAACTCTTCCGTAAACAATTATTACTGTGCCTACCTGAAAGCATCTAATCATAGTGCCTCAGGGTCGAACCCTAGGTCCTCTGCTCTTCTCCCTTTATCCTTCACTTGGAGCTCTCTTCAGGTGCCATGAATTTAATTATCTTTATTGCTGATCACTTTCAAATCTACCATCCTGCCCCAAATTCTTTGCTGACCTTCAATGCTGTATCTCCAACTCCTTTTAAGCCATCTCAAATTGGATGCCCAGTAAACATCTCAAACTCTATGTGTCCAAAATAGAAATAATTATCTTTTCCCCCTATAGCCTCCCAGCTCCTACCTTCTGTACTACTGAAGAAGGCAACATTATCCTTCTAGTCATTTGGTCTGACAACCTAGAGGTCATTCTGGATTTTTCACTCTGTCTCACTGTCCATTTCTGATCTGTTGTCAAGGCCTACTTATTTCATCTTTAGGACGTCTCTTTAATATGCCCCCTCCTCTGCTCTGATATTGTGACCACTGTTGCACAGGATCTTGTCACTTCAAACTGAATTAATACAATAGTCTATTGGTGGATTTGTCTGCCTCAAGTCTCTCCCCCCTACAGTCCATCCACTCTTCAGCCACAAAAGTCCTCTTCTTAAAGTACAGGTCCAATCACATCACCACCATCACAACACTTACTCAATAAACTGCAGTGGCTTCCTATTGCTTCTAGGATCACATAGAAAATGCTTGGTTTCACATTCAAAACCCTTAATAATATAGTTATGACCACATTCCCTGTCTTCTTACACTTTATTTCCTCCAGGAACTCCTTGATCCAATGACATAGGCTTCTCAGCCAATCTGTAAACAAGACATTCCATATCTCAATTCCAGGGAATTTTTTTGGCTGTTCCTTGTGCCTGGAATGTTTTTCCTCTTCCATTCTGACTGCTGACCTCCCTGGCTTCTTTTAAACTCCAACTAAAATCACATCTTCTACACAAAGCCTTCCACAAACCCCTTATAAACAAAATAATTGTGTGTGCACTTGTTTGCTGTTGTTACCCCCATTAGATTCTAAGCTCCTTGAGGGTAAGGACTGTCTTTTGCCTCTTTTTGTTTCTCTAACACTTAGCAAAGTCCCTGGTACATAGTAGGCACTTAAAACATGTTTATGGATTGATTGATTTATATATTCATCACTCAGCACACTGTCTGACATGTAACAGGCTAATCATGAATGTTTATGAACTGAATGACTAATTTATCTTTGTTATCCTGTTGGCTACTGTATTTGTGAAAGCTCCTATCACTAAGTCTAGACAACGTGAGTTCATATTCTAATATGCCTAATCAATTACAAGCAAACAAACAAACATATAAAAATAATCTATTTACCTACATAATATCTGGACAATGGTTGAAAAGAAAATTAATTAATATCCTAGATTATAATCATGGAATAGATCACTTACTATTCCATGATCATAATCTAGGATATTCATTTATTTGCTCACAAACTGTAGCCATTATATCTTTCTCTCTGCCATACAACCATCAACTTCGTTGTTCATCCTCTGTGATTTTCAGTCCTTCCAACTTTCAGGTCTTTCTCAGGTCATAATCCTTACACTGGCTATGCTCACTACCTTCCCCATATTGACTGATTAGTGAACCAGTTCAGCTGTACACTATATTTTTCTTTCTTAACCATGCCAAATGCTTCAACTCAAGTGAAGTCAAAAAGCTTATTTCCCTTTCTCTATCCTCTTCTCTTTAAAGATATTTTATTTGGAATCTCTCTTATGGGCTTTATGAAAAAAAAATATTCTTATTTTCTTCTGTCTGTGGACATTAGAAGTTGGATGGTAACAGTTAAAAACTCTATATCTTAACTCTGAAACATGACAATGAATTATATGATGTGTTTCTCATTTGCAAAATAAGGATAATAATATCTATAGCACTTATAATATTTGGTAATGATCAAAAACATAAGTAAGCAATGATTTTAATTGAAAAGTTTGATGTACATTTCTCATGCTTCATCATTCTTGATTTTTCTGGATCATTTGGAACTGCTGAACAATCTGCCTTCTTCTTTGTATTTTTTGTGACATTGCTCTCTCTCACTATCTTCTTCATTGTTTGACTACTCCTTCTTGGTGTCTTCTGCTTATACAATAACTATAAAATACGCTCTTAACTTAATGAATACAGTAAGAATGTGTCCTAGACCTTTCTTTCCTTTATATTCTCTTGAATTTATTACCTCAGTAGCTATCCTGGATTAAACGACCACAACTATGGAAATGACTCATTACTGACAGATTTTATGTGTGTGTGTATACACATATAAATACATATAAATATATACACACACATATGATATATAAATGTATACACATACCTATACACATACGTATAGGTATGTGTATATATATATGCATATATATATATATATAATTATGTCTAGATACATATCTATTTGCAAACACATACACACACATATGTATGCCCAGCCCTCTTCTCTCTTCAGCTTTATTTCAAAATCACTACCTGCTGTTTGTGCTTTTCAAAATGAATGTCCCATAAACAACTCTCATCCAAAATATTTAAATTAAAACAATCTGTGCCCAGAAATAACTGTGGTTGAGTTCTACAGAATTTTTTGATGCTTCTGTTATTTATTATGGTGACTTACTCTGTATGTTAGCAAGTTTCTGATGCATAATTCAGGATACCACATAATGATTCTCTAGGTATTCAACATAGACTAAAATTTTTCAACCTATAATAATGTGCAATACAGATTCCACCACTTCTAACATTTCTGCCATCTCAAATCTGAATAAAACATAGCTCTGGACTCTTCAGTATAACTCTTCCATAATTTCTAATGGCAATGATTTGATATTGAATTTTCATTTTGTCCTCAAACTGAAGCAAAATAAACTGTAAAATAAACTCAAAATAAACTATCCCCCCCAAAATATTGCCTAGACATAATATTATATCATAATAAAATACATAATAATAATGCTTAATAGATGACACCATACTAAATATTTATAATATCAAAATTGCATGGAATTAAAAGATTACACAATAAATAATTCCAGAAAAAAATCAATCAAATTATTAACATTTATTTAGTGACATCTATGTGCCATGCATTGTGCAGAATACATAAAAATCTGAGAACAAGATAACTTACCTATCATCACTGCCATTCTGTCTACTACTATAACTGTCTCAATGATACTTTTCATAAACCTAAATATAAGTTTCTATACCAGTACTTTAATTCCATTGCAAAAAAAAAAAACTAGTTATGTTATCCATCTGAATGGTAGCTTGAGGAACATTACATATAAAAAGATAGAGAAAAACAATGACAAAATAACAGATTGTTGAAGCACTGTCTCTTTTTGAATCACATCATACAAAGTGAGAAGAATGAGATCATTATTACTGATAATAAAATATTTTAAAAATCTGATTATGATGAAAATTATAATAAATAATTATTGTTGTTAGAAGGCTACATTATAATTAGATATTTATATGGAAGCTATTCTCTATTTAAACATACTAGCAACACTTTATGAAAAGCAGAAATGGGTGACTGTGAATGAAATGTCATTTTTGTATTCATACTGTTGGCATGTTAGCTGCTTTGCTGAAATTTACTTCCACTTTCCTTTGTATTCTCCATTAAGAAGAGATGACTCATTGGTTGTAATAGGGATGATATAATTGAAAATGAAAGTGTTATAAAAGTAAAAGTTAGAAATATTTTATATAAATAACCTTATAAAAGATTTTTAATAAAATAGTTTCTTAGCCATTGAAACCTTATGCACAGTTCTTATAGTTGTTTCTTTATCATTTCTTTTTTTTAAAGCATAATTTTTTTCATTTTATTTTTTTTGTTGTGTTGTTGTTGTGTCATTCTAGTGGTGTGTGACCCCCATGTGGGATTTTATTTGCAAAGATACTGGAGTGGTTTGTAATTTCCTTCTCCACCTCATTTTTCAGAGATGAAGAAAACATGAATTTTTTTTTTGAAACATGGGAAATATGAAAAGTATTTTATTTATGATTTCACATGAATAATTTATATCCTATTGCTAGCCTTCTCAATGGGTGGGGGAGGAGCTAAAGGGAGATAGAGAATTGGGAACTCAAAATTAAGAAAAAAAATCTTGTAAATAAATGAGAAATTCAGAAAACTTAAGTCTGTGATTGCAATTGATATTTGGTGGGGATTTTTTAAAATATAAATTTATTTATTTTTAGTTTTTAACATTCACTTCCACAACTTTTTGAGTTCCAAATTTTCACCACATCTCTCCGCTTCCCCAACTCCAAGATGTCATGCATTCTGAATATCCCTTCCCCTAGTCTGTCTTCTCTTCTATCTCTCTCCCATTCTCTTATCCCCTTCTGCTTCTATTTTCCTATAGGGCAGGATAGACTTCTGTACCCCCATTTCCTGTATTTCTTATTTCCCAGTAGCATGCAAAAACATTTTTTTAAACATATATTTTTAAAACTTTAGGTTTCAAGTTTTCTCTCTTCCTCCCTCCCCACCCACCCTCATTGAAAAGGCAAGTAACTCAATATAGGTTATTCATGTGCAGTTATGCAAAACACATACATAGTAGACATGTTGTGAAAAACTAACTCTATTTCCCTTAATCCTATCCTGCCCTCCCATTTATTCTATTCTTTCTTTTGACCCTGTCTCTCCTCAGAAGTATTTACTTCCGATTACCCCCTTTCCAAATTACCCTCCTTTCTATCATCCCTGTCCTCTCTTGTCCCCTTTTCCCCCTATTTTCCTGTAGGGTAAGACAGATTTCCATACCCAATTGAATGTGTGTGTTATTCCCTCCATTAGCCAAATCCTATGAGAATAAGATTCAATCATTCCCTCTCACCTTTCCCAGTTTCCCTTTCCACTGTAAAAGACATTTCTGTTCTGTTCTTTTTTTTGTGAGATAATTTACTTCCATTCTACCTCTCCCTTTCTTCTTTTCTGAGTATCATCCTCTCTCATCCCTTAATTTTATTCTCCAGATATGACCCCTTAATCTTCAGCTCACCCTGTGCCCTCTATCTATCTATCTACATATACATACATATATTTTTTTTCCTCCAACTACCGTGTTAACGACAAAGGTCTCATGAGTATTAAATATCATCTTTCCATGCAGGAATGCAAACAGTTCAATCTTAATAAGCCTCTTATGATTTCTCTTTCCTGTTTACTTCTTCATGTTCCACTGGAGTCCTGTATTTGAAAGTCAAATTTTCTATTCAATTCTGGTCTTTTCATCAAGAAGGTTTGAAAGTCCTCTATTTCACTGAATGACTATATTTTTCCCCTGAAGGATTATACTCAGTTTTGCTGGGTAGGTGATTCTTGGTTGTAATCCTATCTCCTTTGCCCTCCAGAATATTATATTCCATGCCCTGTGGTCCTTTAATGTAGAAGCTGATAAGTCTTGTGTTATCCTGATTGTGTTTCCACAGTACTTGAACTGTTTCCTTCTGGCAGCTTGTAATATTTTCAACTTGACCTGGGAACTCTGGAATTTGCCTGCAATATTCCTAGGAATTTTCTTTTGGGGATCTCTTTCAGGAGGAGATTGGTAGATTCTTTCAATTTCTGTTTTGCCCTGTGGTTCTAATGTATCAGGGCAGTTTTCCTTGATAATTACTTGAAAGATGATGTTTATGCTCTTTTTTTGATCATGGCTTTCAGATAGTCCAATAATTTTTAAATTCTCTCTCCTGAATCTATTTTCCAGGTCAGTTGTTTTTCTAATGAGATACTTCACATTGTTTTCTAATTTTTCATTCTTTTGGATTTGGTCTACTGTGTTGTGATTTCTCATAAAGTCACTATCTTCCAATTGTTCTATTCTAATTTTTAAGGAAGTATTTTCTTCAGCAATCTTTTGGACTTCCTTTTCCATTTGGCAAATTTTGCTTTTTAGGGCATTCTTTTCCTCATTGGCATTTTGGACCTCTTTTGCCATTTGGCTTAGGCTATTTTTTAAGTTGTTATTTTCTTCAGTATTTTTTTGGGTCTCCTTTAGTAAGCTGTTGACTTGTTTTTCTTGATTTTCTTGCATCACTCTCACTTTTTCCTCTACTTCCCTTACTTGCTTCTCAAGATCCCTTTTGAGCTCTTCCAAGGCCTGGGACTGATTCATATTTTTTGGATGCTTTGGATATAGGAGCTTTGACTTTGTTGTCTTCTGGTTGCATATTTTGATCTTCTTTTTCACCAAAGTGTGATAACATAGTCTGAATCTTTTTGCACTGCTTGCTCATGATCCCTGCCAATTACTTGAGTTTTAAATTCTTTGTTAAGTTATGAATCTGCTTCCAATGTGGAGAATGTATGGTCCCAAGCTTCGGGGTGTTTGTATAGATGTTTTCAGAGATACTTGTAGGGCCCTGTAAATTTTCAGTTCTTCTAAGGTGGTATGATAAGGGGTGAGGCATTTACTCCTTTCCTGGCCTGCGACTACAAGTACTCCTGTCTGTCCTGTAACTGTGAGGAGTGGCTCCTCTCCACAGCCTCTACAAGCTTCTCCACACCAGTGCTCTTCCTCACCCCAGCACTGCTGCTAAGAACTGTGGCCCAGATCCAAACACAGAGCAAAGAAAGAGATTCCTGCCTCAGCACTGGCATAGAGTTCCCTGTGATCCTTCTCTGATAAGCCACTGGATTCCCCCTCAGTCTGTGGGCCAGAAGCTCGGGAAGCAGCTGCCCCACCCAGGGCCAAGCTTTGGGGAATGGAGCTGAAACCCCACCTTCCTTTCTCAGCATCAACAGAAAAAGACTTTTCCCACTGACCTTCTAAGTTGTTTTTGGCATTCATGGATTGTGGAGTCTGGAAACTGCCACAGCTGCCCGCGATTCAGTCCTCTGAGTCCTGCTCTGGGTTCGCTGTGGCCTACATGCCCATGCTGTGCTGTACTGTGCTCTGCTCCCAGCCCGGTGCGGTGCACTGTTCTGATCAATCATCCAGGTTGTCTTGGGCTGAAAACTTGTTTCACTCTGTCTTGTTGTGAGTTCTGTTGCTTCAGAATTTGTTTAGAGCCATTTTTTATCAGTATTTGGAGGTGTTTGGAGGAGAGCTCAAGAAAGTCACTGCTTTCACTCAGCCATCTTGACTCTGCCCCTTCTTTATCATTTCTTGAAGTGGCATTATTGCTGAAGTACTTAAACTTCCCTTCTGATGTTTTCAGATCACTTTCTTTTACAAACCTCTTTTCTACTCTTGTCATTTCTCCTGCAGTTGTCAGGTAGCAGACACAATATTGACTGTTCCTCAGCCCTTTCTGTAGCCACACTGGCTCTTGGGTAGGTAGCCATTTTCATATGAATGATCAACCTTGCAGAAGGACTGTGTCAAGAATCTTGCTGGCAATGACTGAAAGGGAGACCCCACTGTGATTGTCACAGTACAAACTATTTCCCTTTTCTTTATAGAGATGGACAATGGAGACATCCTTGAACTCCTTGGGGTTAACTGCCTTTTGATATATAAGCTAGATTCCAGTCAGCTTTTGTATGAGCAGTGGACCCTCTGCTTTCTAAATCTCAGCTGTCATGGCATCAGCACCAGGCACTTTGTCAAAAGAAAGTAGCCTATTGGAATTAAACACTCCTTCATCAGTTGGAAGTATGACTAGGAAGGGATTATCTTCATCTGAGGTATATAGTCATTGGCTTCAGTATTGATTGATGACGTCTTTTGAGAATGCTATAGAAATATTTAGGCCATATCTCTAAGGTCATCTCTTCATCACTAATTAATGTGATTCCATCACTGTTGAGTAGCTGAGATGCACCTTAGGTTTTTGACCCATAAATAGTCTTCAGGGTGTCATAAAAGTGCTTTGGATTGTTACCATAAGCATAAAACTAAATTGCTACGCCTTCTTACTAATTCTTTGCTTGTTCTTTACTTTTGATGAAGTTAAACGCTGCCTTAGAAGAGTGATGAACTACCCTGTGGGTAAACTCTGTGGGCTTCTCTTTTTTTATGTTTAGAAGGCTAAATCTATGATCAGTTCAGCCTTCTGCATCAAACATTGACTTCATTACTGTGACATCCTGAATTTATCTTCTTCTTACAATGACAGTCTATTAAATGGAAATGTTTGTTGTTTACCATGTCAGGCAGATATACTACCTGTGCTTGAAACACATAAAAATGTACAAAAAACTTTTATGAAAATGATTCTACTTATAACCAATACATGGCATGTGTGTACACTTATGGACAACATGAAATCCCGTAGACCAGAAAAATGAATCTCTCTCCTTGCTAGACAACTTAGCAGCTATCACATCCAAATAGCAGCCTTGAGTCAACCAAGGCTGGCAAATGAAGGTCAGCTTATTAAAGTTGGAACTGAATACATGTTTTTGTTTTCCCTTGGTGTCGTCATTATGATGAGGATTGCTGTGAAGCTGGTGTAAGTTTCACAAATGAATACAATCTAGTCAAGAAGCTTGTACGCTTCCCAAAACAAGTGAACTACAGGCTCATGACAATGCAGTTTCCACTTGCAGGAAAGTGTCAACACACTGTCATCAGCGTGTATGCTTCTACTATGATGAACCCTGGTGAGATTAAAGAAAAATTTTATGTAGACGTGGATATCATAATCATCAATATGTTGAAAAAGGACAAACTTGTTATTCCGTGTGACTTTACTGTCAGAATAGGCACTGACTATCAGACAGACATGTTAGACAGTCTTTGGGAGGAATGGCGTCAGAAACAGCAACATCAATAGACACGTATTGCTAAAGATTTGTTCATCTCCTCATCTTCTCATCAACAATACTCTCTTACATTCAAAACTTTATGGATGTGCCCTCATAGCAAACACTGGCATTTAATAGAGGATGTCATTACCAGGAACATATATGTAATGTGTCAGACTTGAGATTGAAACCTAGTTCATTTAACTCAAACAATAGTTCTTTTTCTAGGATAAACCACAACACCTTTTTTTTGTATCTGTATACAATTTCTGATGCTTTTTAAATGCTTTTCTGAAATCTTTTTTATTTAGAAAATATTAAATCTATATTATTTTCATTCATATTGTCTATGAATCCCATAATAAATAGCATAAAGGAATAAATAACTATTGTTGGCTTACTTTTTTGTTCTTTCTCTAAAATACGTCACTTTCTTGGAATTTAATAAACCAAATATATGTATAGGTTTGATAAAAAAGATAGATATTTTTAAAGTTGCAAATTATTACTTTGTCACATTTCCAAGTTGATTTCCAACTATGAATATCAGTTCGTCTCTGTCATTTTCTTTTGAAATTTACTTATAACTTTGGATGTTGTTTTACAAGTGACTTTTCCCAAGATTACTTTGACAGTTCCTTGCTACTCTATTTGCATTATACGCAACTTATTTGAAGTATTTCTTACAATTTCTAATTGAGTTTCTTAATTGGATTTAAGAATTTAAATAATTGAACTTTTGTGCTAAACTTCTGTATACAAGTGTTTTCTCCCTGATTATTCCATCCGTGACTTATTCAAACAGGTAGTCATTGCTATGCCATGCCCCTTATTTATGCTCAAGAGTTTTTCATTATGTAGGATAATTCAATCTCTCATTGATATCCTAAACAATGACATGTGGAATGAATGAATTTCAGCAATTTATTAAATGTATTCTAGCAAAATACTGGTAAAGATATTGATTTCCTTCCTGTAACCTAATAAATAAGTAAAACATGTAGCCACATAGTTCCCTTATCTCTTACCTGGCCAACTATTACCTTCTTACCATATTCCCTGATTTTTCCTTACCTTTTTCCAGTACATAGTCCATTTTGCAAGCAAACACACTTTTTTTTTCTCAGAAGTCACTGGCATAATTATAGAAATGAGCAAAAAGTTTTTAAGCACCTTCAAATTTTTACCTGATCACATTGTAGTCAAAGATCATCATTCCATATTTCAAAATCTTTCAACAGACGTCTTACCCATTTTATGACTTCCTGCTCTATTCTAATGTAGTGATCTCAAAACTTTTCAGGCATGATAATCCTTTTATTAAAATATTAAAACTATTAAAGCCCCTATGTAAAAGTAGTCAAGATTCTTTATATTTGCTAAGTGAGAGACAAAGTGATGACCAAACATTAGCCTAAGAAGCTAATATAATCTCTTTGATGGTGGGGCAAGTTTTTTAGTCTGTCTTTATATATCCAATGGTTTTCACTTAGTAGTTACTTAGTAAATGCTTATGATAAAGTATTGTTGTTGAATCATGATTTTGAATGAATATATTTTATTAACTACCATAGGATTTGTATTTATTTGAAAATTATTAATAAATACATGTAAAAGTGAGACCTATTATTTATTCACAGGCTCAGATAATTTCAGCGCTGAATGACATAAAAGCAGACATTTCTTACAAGCTATTCCAAAAAAAAAAACCATTCTTTTTACAACATAGAATCAATATAGTGATCGTCAAGTTTTTACTTAAAGACTTCCAATGAGGAGAAACTTAATATTTCCCAAGAAAAATCATTCCATTTTGGAATATTGCCATTAGCAAAAGTTTCTTTACATCAGGATTAATTTTTCTTTATTGCTTCTTCCATCCACTGTTCCTACTTAGGACCTATGAAGCAAAATAGAACTTATCCAATCATCCTTCCTTGTAATCAACCTTCATATACTTGCAGGCATACAGTCCTTAATTTTCTTATGTATGATTTCATACATAGATGTTCCTACTCTTCTAAAAATTATTTAGGGGGCAGAGCCAAGATGTTGGAGTAAAAGCAGTGACTTCTTTGAGCTCTCCACCAAACCCCTCCAAATATCTGTAAAATTGAATCTAAAAAAATTCTAAAGAAGGAGAACCCACAAAAACCCAGAGTGTAACAAATTTCCAACCCAAAACAAGCTGAATGGTTGATCAGAAAGGTATATTGCACCAGGCGGGAAGAGAACACAGTTTGGCTTGGGTGCATAGGCAAAACAGTCCTCAGGGAACCTGGAACAGCACTCCAGGAATGAATCAAGGGTAACTGTGGCAGTTTCCAGACTTTTCAACCAACAAATGCCAAAACAACTTAGAAAGTCCAGTAGAAAAAGTCTGTGACTGCGGTGAGAGAGAAGCTTGTTCCCAGCTCCAGTCCCTGCACTTTGCCCTGGTGTGGCAGCTGCTTCCAGAGCTTCTGGCCCAAACACTAAGGGGTAATCAAGGGGCAGATCAGAGGGGGATTGGGAGGTCACTTTGCTGGTGCCAAAGGAGGATTCTCTTGCTTTGCCCTTGCTTCGATCTGGGTCACTGTTCTGGGTAGCAATACTGTGTCAAGGAGTAATACTGGTGTGGTGGAGCTTGTAGTGGTACAGCAGAGAAAATCCTTCTCACAAGGCAGAAAAAAGTGCTTGTGGTCACTCATATACCAGAGCACAGGCCAGGAAAGGAGTAAACACTTTGCCTCTCTTATCATACCACCTTCAAAGAAATGAAAAATTACAGGTCATTAAAAGTATCTCTGAAAACAGCTGCACAAAACCCCTGAAGCTTAAGACAGTACATTCTCCACCCTGGAAGAAGACCCCTACCTTCACAAAGAGTGTGTAACACAAGTAATTGTCTGGGATCACGAGCAAACTGGGCAAAAAACTCAGAACATAGAATCTTTTTTTGGTGACAAAGAAGATCAAAACATAACCAGAAGAGGACTTATTTTTTCAGAACATGACTACTATGGAAGAGTTTTATATAACTACACATGGTAACCTGTATTGAGTTGCTGGTCTTCTCAATGAGGGTGGGTGGGGAGGGAGGAAGGGACAAAATTTGGAACCCAAAGTTTTAAAAAAACAAATATTAATATTGTTTTCCCATGCAACTATGAAATAAAATATACAGGATATGAGGTATAGAAATCTACCCTGCTTACAGGAAAATTGAATGGGAATGGAATAAGAGAAGGGGGTGGAGAGAGAATGGAGGGCAGATTAGGGGAAGGGATATTCAAAATGCATGCCATCTTGGGGTGGGGGCAGGGACAAGATGGGGAGAAAATTTGGAACATCTTCTTTAAGTGAATGTTGAAAACTAAAATAAATTATTTAAAAAAATCTTTCTTCAGCCCCCCAGTACTGTGACCACTACTCTAGTAAACATTCCTTACTTAACTCACACTTATCTTTCCAAATTTGCTTATAGTACTCCTAAGACTTTTATTTCAGTGATGTATGTATTACATACCTATCTTTGTGGCTTCTCATATATCTCTGATACACTCCCTAAAGGATCATGACTGCCATATCTTTTTCTTTTTAAGAAGAAGCAATAAGAAAGTAACATGCCCTGTAATTGCCAGCTTGGAATCTTTATAACTGTTCTTTTGTACCAATAGGAGGGAAAGGATTTTCTCTATTTTAGATAATCTGCCTTAGTTCTTTGACCTTTTCAGCCACTGTGCTTGTTTACATACTAATTTACAATTACAGCAATTGCTCCCCTACTGCTTTACAATCTGGCCTCTGACACAAACTGCTTTACAAGTGACTTAAAGTTACAAAAATCCCTAAATCACAAGCTATATCAGCACGTGATTTAAAAAAAAAAAAATTACACACACTGAGAACCACAGCAAGACTTTTAAAATAAATAAATTAAATCTTTTGACCTAATAAGGGGAAAAAACTGTTTTGTTTGTTTTGTTTTTCAGTGTGTAGCATAGTCTTAGGAATGGACTCTGATATCCTGAGATGCAATAATATAAATATATTTTAGTGAATAGCAATATATCTATTTGACAGAGTAATTTCATCAGCAGCATGAACAATTCATCTACCTATTTGCTACACAAAAATACTAATTGCCTGGTTACTAAGCAGAAACATTTTGTTGAAAACATATCTGGTTAATTGAGGTTTTTTTTTAAACCTCTGCCCTCTCAGACATGTTCTGAAAGATATTTATGTCATGGTTAGTAGTTATCTTCAACAAAATCTTGGAAATCAGTTCTTTATTCAAATCATATAATTTTCATTTGGTAGTCAATCTGTCCTCCCTCCCCCCCGCTTAGGTTCAATGAGCATTATTACTTCCAGATGTGATTTTTAAAGTATCCACAGAGAACTATAAAAAATTAATAATAATAAAAACAACAACAACAACAATAACAACAAAGCTATATGAATAGCTCCTTGATTCTAAGCTGTCTGGACATGATAGTAATAAAGATAACTGACATTTATTTATCTCTTTATAGTTTCAAACCAATTTACATTGCTATCTCATTTGTATAAATATAAATGAATTGATGTTATCTCTTCATATCAGCTGATATAAATAGATACAATATCATCCTTTTATCTCGAAAAGTAACTTTTGAGATAGAGTAGATCCCTTTAGGAAAGTTGTAGAGTTATTTTATTGATTCCAAGAATCTCCTGAAACCAAAGAATTTTCAATACTATATTCTTCCCATGTTTTATAGTTGTAAATAATTAAGTACCATAGTAATAACTACAATGATGGGCTACACATTTGGCATGCACAAGATGTCGTGCAAGACACAGAAAAAATTCCAAACTAGAGGGACCATACAACATTCCATCTAATACATGAGAGTAAAAAGAAGTTGAATTAGACATGTAGGGACATTGAGGGATAATCATTGGATTATTTCAAATATCAATGTTTGGCCCTATGTTATTTAACATTTTGTCAGTGATTCAGATAAAGAAGAAAGTGGCATATTTATCAAATTTACATATGCCCATAAGCTAGAATGAAAAGGTAAGACACTGGACAAGTCACAATTTTAGAAATAATAATTATCTCAAGTAGTTAAAGCACTAGGGTGGATCTAGTAGTATGAAATTAAATCAGGATAAATGTAAACTTTTATACTTTCAATTTTGGGGCTTTCAAAAAGACGAAAATAGGTTATTGATAGATATCATTTTCTTTAAACAAAATCTGAGAGATTTAGTTTATGTCAGACTCAATATGTGTAAATATGATGTGACAGCCTAAAAAACTATTGCCACCTTGTACACCACTAAGAGAATCAATTTCAGTTCAGTCATTTTTCAGTTCTATCTGACTTTTTTTTGGTTTAGAAAGCTCTCTGCATTCTTAGTTTATTTTTTTCTTTTTTATTATTTATTTTTAGTTTTCAACATTCACTTCCATAAGATTTTGTGTTCCAAATTTTCTCCATATCTCATCCCTTTCCCCACCCCAAGATGGCATGCATTCCGAATATACTTTCCCCTAATCTGCTCTCCCTTCTATCTCTCCCCACCTTCATTTATCCCCTTCCCTTTTAATTTCTCTGTAGGGCAGGATAGATTTCTATACATAAGTTCTTGAATATCTTATTTCCTAGTTGCATGGGAAAATATTTATTATAAAATTTGTTTTTAAAACTTTGGGTTCCAAATTTTCTTCCTTCCTCCCTCTCCACCCACCTTCATCGAGAAGGCAAGCAACTCAATGCAGGTTATACATGTGTAGTCACACAAAACACTTCCATAATAGTCATGTTGTGAAAAACTAAGTATATTATCCGTAATCCTATCCTGCCCCCCCACATTTATTCTAGTCTCTCTTTTGACCCTGTGCCTCCTCAGAAGTGTTTGCTTCTGATTATCCTCTCCCCTGATCTTCCTTCCCTTCTATCTTTCCTCTGCTCTCTTATACCCTTCCCCCCATTTTCCAGTAGGGTAAGATAGATTTCCATACCCAATTGAGTGAGTATATTATTCCCTCCTTAAGCCAAATCTGACAGGAATAAGATTCACTCATTCCCTCTCACCTTCCTCCACCTCCACTCTACTGTAAAAGTTGTTTCTTATCTATTTATGTTAGTTAATTCACCCCCATTCTACCTGTCCCTTTCTCTTTCTCCCAATATAATCCTCACTCACCTTTTAATTTTATTCTCCAGATATCAACCCTTCATCTCAAACTCACCCTGTGCTATCTATCTATCTATCTCTTTATCTATCTATCTATCTATCTATCTATCTATCTATCTATCTATCTATCCATCTATTTATCTGTCTGTCTATCTAGCTATCATCGATCTACATACATATAATATTTCCCTCCAACTATCCTAATACTAAGAAAGGTCTCATGAGATATAAATATCCTCTTTCCATGCAGGAATGTAAACAGTTCAACCTTAATAAATATTTTATGATTTCTCTTTCCTGTTTACCTCTTCATGTGTCACTTGAATATTGTATTTGAAAGACAATTTTTCTATTCAGCTCTGGAGTATTCATCAAGAATACTTGAAAGTCCTCTATTTCACTGAATATCCATTTTTCCTCTGAAGGATTATACTCAGTTTTGCTTGGGAGGTGATTCTTGTTTGTAATCCCATCTCCTTTGCCCTCCAGAATATTATATTCCAATCCTTGCAATTCCGTAATGTAGAAGCTGCTACATCTTGTGTTATCCTGATTGTGTTTCCACAATACTTGAATTGTTTCTTTCTGGCTGCTTACAATATTTTCTCCTTTACCTGGGAATTCTGGAATTTGGCTACAATATTCGTAGGAGTTTTCTTTTGAGGATGTCTTTCAAGAGGGTTCAGAAGATTCTTTCAATTTCTATTTTCCCCTCCATTTCTAAAATATCACGGCTGTTTTCCTTGACAATTTCTTGAAAGCTAATTTCTAGGCTCTTTTTTTGATAGTGGCTTTCAGATGGTCCAGTGATTTTTCAATTCTCACCTGGACCTATTTTCCAGGTCAGTTGTTTCTCCAATAAGATATTTCATATTGTTTCCTACTTGTTCGTTCTTCTGGTTTTGTTTTACAGTGTCTTGATTTCTCATAAAATCATTTGCTTCCAATTGCTCCACTATAATTTTTAGGGAAGTATTTTCTTCAGTAAGCTTTGGGACTGCCTTTTCCATTTGGCCAATTTTACTTTTTAAGGCATTCTTATCCTCATTATAGGGATATCTTTGGTGAATCTTTTTTTTGCCATTTTAGTTAAGCTATTGTTTAAGGTCTTATTTTTTTCAGTACTTTTTCAGTCTCCTTTAGCAAGCTGTTGACTTATCATGATTTTCCTGCATCACTCTTATTTTTCTTCTCAATTTTTCTTCTACTTCACTTACTTGCTTCTCAAAATCCTTTTTGAGAAATAGAGAGACTTCCATTTCTGAGAGCCAAGATGGCAGAGTAAGAAGTGAGTCTTTCTTACCCTCCCTTATGAACCCCTGAAAGCCCAGAAAATATCACCACAGGAAAAACCCTGGAACAGCTGAACCAGAAGAAAGATGGGGTATAGCTTGAGGGATTAACTGGAAAGGCCCCTTTTACCCTGAGGGAATGGAAGCAGCACAGAACGACAACCTAGTGGAAAGCCCCAGCTCTGCATACCAGAAAGGGATACTGAAGCCCTGGTGGTGGAGCAGGCAAACACCAACACCTGGACCCCAAGTGCCTCATTGGGGTGTGTGGGGGGGGAACTGGTGGAAACCAGCTTGGAAAACCACCTGATGCCCAGCATTCTACAGCAGCAGGCTCTCCCAGTGCCTTGGCAACACTAAATACCCTTTAGCATCCATCTAAAAAGAGCTAAAGAAAGCAAAAGGAAGGAAAGGCCTGAATGAATAGGAAAACTGCAGAAGCCATACTACCCAATCCTATCCCTAGAGTTCCAGTATTGCTGTTTCAACACAATGTCAGGCTCCTAGTATATCTCTGATACACTCCCTAAAGGATCATGACTGCCATATCATTTTTTCTTTTTAAGAAGGGAGGGAAAGGATTTTCTCTATTAGATAATCTGTCTGAGTTCTTTGACCTTTGCAGCCCTTTTGAGCTCTTCCATGGCCTCTCACTGATTCATATTTCTCTTGGAGGTTTCGAATGTAGAAGCTTTAACTTTGTTGTCTTCTTCTGTTTGTAAGCTTTGATCTTCTTTGTCACCAAAGAAATATTCTATGTTCCGAGTTTTTTGCCCAGTTTGCTCATGATCCCAGCCAATTACTTTAGTTATAAACTCTTTGTGAAGGTAGGGGTCTGCTTCCAGTGGGGAAAATATACTATTCCAAGCTTCAGGGGATTTGTTCAGCTGTTTTCAGAGATACTTTAAGGGACCTGTAAATATTCAGTTGTTCCAAGTTGGTACGATAAGAGGTGAGGTATTTACTCCTTTCCTGCCCTGTGTTCTGGTCTGTGAGTGAACACAAACACTCTTTTCTGCCTTGGAACTGTGAGAAGGATTTTCTCTGCTCTACCCCTACAAGCTCCACCACACCAGCACTCCTACTTGTCCCAGGATTGCCACCCAGAACTGTGACCCAGATCCAAGCAAAAGCAAAATAAGAAACTCTTGTCTCAGCACCAGAAAAAAGACCCAAGCAATCCCCCTCTCATCAGCCACTAGATTCTCCCTCAGTCTGTGGGCCAAAAACTTTGTAAGCAGCCACCACGCCAGGGCCAACAACAAGGACTGGAGCTGGGACCAAGCTTCTCTCTCACCGCAGTCACAGAGTTTTCCTACTGACCTTCTAAGTTGACTTTGGCATTTGGGGGTTCAGAAGTCTGCAAACCACTACAGGTGCCCTTGATTCAGTCCTCTGAGAGCTAATCCAGGTTCCCTGAGACCTATTTTGTCTGCTGCCCAAGTCAAACTGCCTTTCTGTCTCTGGCCAGCACTTTTCTGATCTACTATACATGTTGTCTTGGTGGGAAAACTGTTTTACTCTGTCTTTTGTGGTTTCTACTGCTTTAGAATTTGTTTAGAGCCATTTTTACAGGTATTTGGAGGGGTTTGGTGGAGGGCTTAAGCAAGTCACTGCTTTTACTCCACAATCTTGGCTCTGCCCGCTGTATCTGAATTTTTGTGACCCCAGTTTGAGGTTCTTTTGGAAAAGGTTCTGGAATTGTTTGCCATTTCCTTCTCTGATTCATTTTACAGATGAGGAACTAAGGCAAACAGGGTTAAGTCACTTGCCCAAGTTCACACAGCTAGTAAGCCTCTGAAGCTGAGTACTGTGCTTAGTGCTAAGAATAGAAAAGTATGGCAGTCCCTACCCTCAAGTAACTTACAATCTAATAGAGGAGACAATACCTAACAAGAAGCTGAAAAGAGAGGTATGAAGGAGAGGATATCACATGAAGGGGAGAAGAAACCATGTATATGATGAAGTCCCACCGACATTCTTAGAGATTTGACTACACTTTGCAGAATTATGAGTCTGTATACATCACAAAGTCCAAGAGAGAACCCGAGTGGGCAATTACAGAGTGAATTCTCAGGGTATCCTCCTCAAATGGAGCATCTGAGAGGAATTCTCCAATGCTACCTTCTACCTTTTCCAATCATAAAGAGGGAGGGTCTCCAGAGGAGGAGGTGTTGAGGAGGTGTGATTTTCTGAGTTTATGTCATCTTGAAAGATCATAAGTTGTTGGAGATCATGAATTCTGAGAAAGCAGCTGGGTGTGAAATGATTTTAGATAATTTTAATTCTTTTTTTTAAATTTCAGAACAATGAAAGGAAGATGCTATAACTTAATATGCTACAAGTAAAATTGGCCTAGGAGGGCTTGAAAGCTCTAATTAATGAAAAACAAGACAGAACAAAAATTTCAATTAGTAGAGAAAACAGCGTAAGTTCACAGAGATATCATCCAACTTTGATTTTAAAAAGACATTTTCAGTAAATGGAAGTATAGAAAGTTAATGAGGGATGGAATTGCATAGCATGGATCTCTAAAAATAGTGTGAAGATTCCTAAAGTTCAAAATAAGTTGATTCAGAGAATTGCTATTAAGAACAATAAAAAGAGCTTTGTTAAGCTACCTTGCAGGGGTAAGGAGGAACATATAAAGGATAGGATAACTATTCAAGGTACATAGAACCAAAATAGTCACCTGAGGAAAAGTAGAGTGGTTCAACTCTTTTGTTGACCCCATCTCTTAACTTTTGTATTAGGTCTTCTGTCTTGCTGAATACTCACCTCCCCTTCCCTGCCTCTTTCAGTATTTGACTTCCTTCAAGAGTCAGTTAAAGATTCACTTTTTGCATGAGACATTTGCTGATCTGCTCAGCTATTAGCGCCATCGTGTCCTATGTTTCTTTCTTCCTGTCTTTTCATGTTTTGTATAATACATTCATATATGTATACATCACTTCTAATTGGAAATAAGCTGTATGAGGATAGGTAATGCTACATCTTTGACTATGTAACCATATTGCAAATTACATTATCTGACATGCAGAGGTTTTTGATAGATGACTGTTGATTGTATTGCATACAATGAAGAAATTTTTTTGAAGGCTGATAAAAAAAATTAAAAAAAAATCAATAGTGTTGCAATCTAGGTGAGAAGTAATAAGGACCTAAATGAAGCTGTATGAGTCAGGTAAAGAAACTCTGAATATTTAGCCTGTACAAGGAAAGCTTTAGCAAGATATAAAGGGTAACTTCAAGAATGTGAAGAATGGATTATATTGAAAGAGGATTTTATGCATTCTGCTTGGCCCACAAAAGATGGAATGAAGAGCAGTGGTTACCACATACAAAGAGATCTTTTGCTTAAAATGACCAAAAAATATTAAGTTAAACATGGAAATGGATGTTTTAGAAGGTTAAAGCCTTTTCCTTTATGCAATTTTCAAGCAAAGTTTACATGATGATGAGATGAGTGTTCACATTTGGAATAGAGGGCCTTTGAGGTCTCTCCCAACACTCAGAGTTTATGATTCTTACTTCTTAGTTCATGTTTTACTCACTATCCAGCGTATTTACTTTTCTGTCCACCAGCCACCTGTCCACTTTCCTGAAATGTGGGTACACTGATATCTATAAGGGGAATTGTACTATAATTGTTCATATTGGAGAAGCTGAAAGGCTATTCCATTATACTCTAGGAGTGAGAAAATATTCAGCTTTATTTGGAATTAAGCCAAAAGGGCAACCAAACTGCACTTACCTTTGATCCACCAATACCACTGCTAGGTCTGTATCCTAAAGAGGTCATAAAAAATGGAAAAACACCCAAATGTGTAAAAAATATTCATAGCAACCCTTATTGTGATGGCAAAATGTTGCAATTTGAGAGGATGCCCATCAAATGGGGAATGGCTAAACAAGATGTGGTACATGAATGTAATGGAATACTATTGTGCAATAAGAAATGATGAACAGGAAGATTTTACAAAATCTTGGACGTACTTCTACAAACTGATGTAAAGTGAAATTAACAGAAAAAGGAAAGTATTGTACACAGTATCAGCAATAATGGAGGGTGATCAACTATAAATGACTCATCTTTTCTCAGCAACACAATGATCTAAGACAAGTACAAAGGACTCACAAAGGAAGACACTATCCATATCCAGAGAAAGAACTAAGGATCTCTGAATGCAGATCAACACATTTTTTTCACTCACTTTATTTTTTCTTGTGTTTTTTCAATCTGTTTCTTCTTTCACAACTGTGATTAACATGGAAATATTTTTACATGATAGCACATGTATAAATTATGTCATACTGCCTGCCATTTTCAGAAGAAGGGACAGAGGAAGGGAGAAAAAGTTGGAATTCAGTGTCATAAAAATGAATGGTAAAAATTTTCTTGACATGTAACTGGGGAAAAATAAAATACTAAATAATTTTTTTTAGAAAAATAAAACATTCAGCTTTATAACCATCACATACACACACATACACACATCTATGCATACATTTGGTACAGTTTAAAAATCTCTACTAAAATAACTTTAATAAATTCTTAGATAAGTAAGATAATTCTCTAGGGAAGAGGATTCCCTCATTAGTTATTTGGTTTAACTTTATCAGTTGTTTCCCCACCCACCCCCAATGCCAATCCTGTTCTTATACACAGTTGCTGTTTAGAATTCTAACTTTCATAAAATATCCTGAATCTTAACTTGGTGTCAAGTTGACACTGACAACTTGTCCCTCAGATTGGGGCTTCAGGCTTTAAATCTTTAGTAGCTGTTATGGTTTTGCTTAAAAGCCTTAGAAGATTTTATGTTTATTGTCTCTGCTTGCTCTAAGAGCCAGTTAAGATTCCATCTTTCTTTGTAGTAAGGAATTCTGCCTCCCTCCAGCTTTCCCCTAGTCCTAAATTCTCTGTTCATCTTGCTCCTCAGAAATGGAAATATCTGGTGCCACTTTTTCCCCTATATAAAGAAGGATAATTTATTCCTATTTCCTTGAGGAGAGAATAAATCCCTTTTTTCTTATTTGACTTGTCTTAATTCTTATTTAAACCATGATTAATATCCTGATTTACCTTAGCCATGCCAACTGGTTTTTCAAATGTGTTCATGTGTGTGCGTGTGTGTGTGTGTGTGTGTGAGAGAGAGAGAGAGAGAGAGAGAGAGAGAGAGAGAGAGAGAGAGAGAAAGAGACAGTGACAGATATAGAGAGACAGAGACAGAGAGACAGAAACAGACAGACAGAGACAGAGAATTTAAAGTGACCATATCTCCACAACCAATTGGATGAGTTTTGAGGCTTTACTCCTGATTGTCTTGCCCTCAGCCTGTCTGGTTATTGATGTTACTTTTCAGACAGTCCATAGCCAGGCCACCTTAATGGAAGTACTGCTTCAGGGGGCATTTGAAGATATTCTCTGGCTTTTCAAGTTTACATTTGCCTCAGCTGAACTCAGTGTATAACTGCTTGTTCTTAATCTGCATATATGTCCAACTCAGGAGACTTGTATTGCTATAGACCATAATGGTTGTGATGCTGTGCTGGTCACAGAATGGATCATGAATAAACTCATACAGATAGTCTATCAATATTTCTCAAGGGGCTCTTCTTTCCTCTGAGCATACATAATGTTTGCTACCAGGCTTTGACTACAAAACCAATACCCTATAATAGAGACAAGAATTAGGTTTTATTTTTTTACCAGACCTATGGATTCATCATGATAACGAACTCCTTTTGAAGAATTTTGTCTTATGATACAGTTCTGCCTTCTTTTCCAATTGTTTTCTTAAAATGGGGTACCCAAAGTTGGGGTGCTGAGTTGTTAAATAATTAATCCATGGTCACACAGCAAATATGTGTCACATGTGAAATTTAATAAACATCTTTCTGACTAGGATGCTTGCTCTTTATCCACATATCATGCTTAATAAATTATACAAATTATTGTTACATTTAAGAGGCCACCTGAGCATAATGCTAGACTATATCAAAAGCCCTTGGCATCTAATTCCCAGAGGAGTTAAGTGACTTACTTAAGATAGCACAAATAGTGGGAAAGTATATTAGAATCCGTCTCAGTCACAAAATCTGCAAATCCTTATACTACAGAATGTAAACACACATACACATTTGGTTATATAGGCCAAAGAGACTAGAGAGGAACTTATCATCCAATTCACTTTTATTTGTAAACTTGGTCTATAACCCAGAGGGAAAAAAAAGCACTCAAAAACAATTCTGGAAATCATCAAAGAAATTATTGGTAATTACACATACATTGCAATGTAACTTATAAATAATGAGCCTGATTCTATCTGGCTTTTCTCTTTCTTTAGGAAATAAAGATACACAAAGCCAATATGAAGTTAGGTTCAAAGAAGAAGAAGCATTTGTGTTCTATGTTGTTTTTCTGTATCACTGTGTGGGCCAAGAATAGTGCAAAGATTAGTATTGACAACAGGAAAAGAGGGAATAATCTGCAGAAATTCTACAAGACAAAATAATCAGATTATATTCTAAGAACCTTAGGGAAGTTTGTCCAGAAGGGATAGATAAGGCATTTTCCAATCCAATGTTAAGCATATCAAGATTGGAGGATCAAAAATAGAGACAATGATAGCATCATTAGGTTAAAAAGGCAAAAAAAAATGAAGATGGATTCATTTTGGTAAATTACTAAAAGCTTCTGACATTTAGGTTAATATCTAAAATATCAGGACAAAGACAAAGAACATTTTATGTGGTCAAACAGCAGGATGTTAACAAATTAGGTGGAAACTATTCAAAATGGAAATCACTTAAGTACATTACACTTTATTTTGAGTTAAATGCTAATGCCATTACTTTAGAATTAAAGGTGAATTTCATAACTTTAGTCCAGGATTCACACTACTTTATTACTCATCAAATACTTCTGAAATACCACCAACATGAGCAAGGTGATTCAATTTCATGATGTAAGGAGTCAAATGACTAACAAAATAAATCTGCATATAGATGACAACCGATAAGTGATTTGAAAATATTCTTGTTAATTGCATTCTCTTCATATTTTTTTTTAAATGTGCCCCAAAATGAATCAGAAAGATTTCTTTCAGGTAATAGCTTAGATTTTTTTTTCAGTGTTCTAATAAGATGATTAAAGTTTAGTCGATGGGTATTATAATTAATAATGAGGATCCTATGGTACATCTCCAAAGTGAAAGTTTGGAAGATGAATATTGGACAAAGAAGTTATTGTTTTGAGTGATTTTTTTAAACTTCAGGGAAAAAAACTTATCTAACTTATCTCAGTTTCTTTGCTCTTTCAGAAAATTTATCACTCATTGGCTCAGTTGACTTTTGAATGCAAACTTATTTTTTATTTATTTTTATTTTTTAACATGTGTTTTTAAAACTTTGGGTTACAAATTTTCTCCCTTCCTCCCTCCCCACCCTCCCTCATTGAAAAGACAAGCATGTACATACAGGTTATAGATGTGTAGTCATGCAAAACACTTCCATAGTAGTCATGTTGTGAAAAACTAAGTATATTCCCCTTCTTCCTATCTTGCCTCCTGTTTATTCTACTCTCTCTTTTGACTCCGTCTCTTCTGGATTACCCCCTCCCCAATATGTCCTCCCCTCTATTATCCCCTTGCTCTGTTATCCCCTTCCCCCCTATTTTCCTGTAGAGTAAGATAGATTCCCATACCCAACTGAATATGTATATTATTACCTCCTTAAGCCAAATCTGATAAGAATAAGATTCACTCATTCCCTCTTACCCTCCCCCACTTCCCCTCCACTATAAAACCTTTTTCTTCTCTGTTTTGTGTGAGATAATTTACCCCATTATACATCTCCCTTTCTGCTTCTCCCAATATAATCCTCTCTCACCCCTTAATTTTATTTTCCAGATATCACACCTTCATCTTCAACTCACCCTGTGCCCTCTATCTATCTATCTATCTATCTACATACATACATATAATTTTTTCCCCTCCAACTACCCTAAAACTGACAAAGGACATATGAGTTACAAATATCATCTTTCCCTGCAGGAATATAAATGGTTCAACTTGAGTGAGGGTGTTATGATTTCTCTTTTCTGTTTACCTGTTTCATGTTTCACTTGAGTCTTGCATTTGAAAGTCAAATTTTCTATTCAGCTCCGGTCTTTTACTCAGGAATACTTGAAAGTCTCCTATTTGATTGAATGACCATTTATCACTCTGAAGCATTATACTCAGTTTTGCTGGGTAGGTGATTCTTGGTTGTAATCCTATCTCCTTTGCCCTCCAGAATATCATATTCCATGCCCTCTTGTCCCTTAACGTAGAAGCTGCTAAATCTTGTGTTATCCTGATTGTGTTTCCACAATACTTGAATTTTTTTTTTTTCTGGATGCTTGCAATATTTTCTCCTTAACCTGGGAATTCTGGATTGTGGCTACAATATTCCTAGGAGTTTTCCTTTGGGGATCTCTTTTAGGAGGTATTCGGTGGATTCTTTCAATTTCTATTTTGCCCTCTGGTTCTAAAATATCAGGGCAGTTTTCCTTGATAATTTCTGGAAAGATGATGTCTAGGCTCTTTTTTTGATCATGGCCTTCAGATTGTCCAATAAAATTTAAGTTCTCTCTCCTGGATCTATTTTCCAGGTTGGTTGTTTTTCCAATGAGTTATTTCACATTCTCTTCTATTTTTTCATTCTTTTGGATTTGTTTTACAATTACTTGATTTCTCATATACTTGCTAACTTCCAATTGCTCCATTCTAATTTTTAAGGAAGTATTTCCTTCAGTAATCTTTTGGACTTCCTTTTCCATTTGGCCAATTTTGCTTTTTAGGACCTTATTCTCCTCATTGGCTTTCTGGACCTCTTTTGACCTTTTGGTTAGGCTATTTTTTAAGGTGTTATTTTTTTCAGTGTTTTTTTAGATCTCCTTTAGCAACACTCTTAATTTTTCTTCTAATTCTCTTACTTGCTTATCAAAATCCTTTTTGAGCTCTTCCATTGCCTGGGACCAATTCATATTTTTCTTGGAGGGTTTGGATGTAGGAGCTTTGGCTTCATTGTCTTATTCTGGTTGTATGTTTTGATCTTCTTTGTCACCAAAGTAAGATAATATAGTCTGATTCTTTTTGCTGTGCTTTCTCATGATCCTTGCCAATTACATGAGTTATAAACTCTTTGTTAAGGTAGAGGTCTTTTTCCCATGTGGAAAATGTACTGTCCCAAGCTTCACAGGTTTTGTAAAGCTGTTTTCACAGATACTTCTAAAGGACTTGTAAATTTTCAGTTCTTCCAAGGTGCTATGATCAAGGGCAAGGTGTTTATTGCTTTCCTGTCCGTGCTCTGCTCTATGAGTGACCACAAGAACCCTTTTGTGTTTTGGAACTGTCTCCACAACCACTACAAACTCCATCACACCAGTGCTCCTCCTTGCCCAAGGACCCCCACCCAGAACTGTGACCCAAATCCAGGCATGAGCAAAGCAATAGAATCCTGCACCAGCAGAGAGATCCCTGAAATCCCCCTTTGATCAGACACTGGATTCCCCCTCAGTCTGTGGGCTGGAAGCTCAAGAGGCAGCTGCTGCCCTAGGGCTGAGCTTCCAAGAATGGGTCTGGGACCCCAAGCTTCTCTCTCACCACAGAAACAGACTTTTCCCACTGACCTTCCTTTGTTTTTTTTAAACATCATAAATATTGTTTATTAGACATCGAAGTTTACAAATTAATGTGCACCAATTAGCAGTATCGATTTAGTTGGAGAGTACTGTGCCTTCTCCAAGCAGCACAGTGAGACCCTCCAATCGTATGGGAATTTGTGATCCTTTCCAAGACCCCTGTTTTTCTGGCCAGCTGAGGTAAGACCACACATCTCTCTGTGTTTGTGTACTGGTTTGGTGATCCATTGAGTGTCAAGGTTTCATCTGATAGCTTTATGGAATGGGTCAATAAGAATAACCTCAAAGAATTTGTATGTTGAATCTTCACCCACCCAGTAGGAGTTCAAGACTCTTAGGGCCCCAGAGTGGCAGCCAGCACATTATTCTGCTACAGACTGAATGCTCTTGGCAAACTTCAGCTGATTCACACCATGATGTACAGGTTTACCATAGGTTGCACCCTTGGGAACTGGATGCTTTCGTCCACCACATTGAACTCGAATATGGTAGATGACATAACCTTGCTTAGCCTTGTACCCCAACCTGAGAGCTTTGTTGGGTCTGGTGGGCTGCGGGGTTCAGTGGTACTACCAGCAGCACATTCACAGGAGGAACCGCATAACCACATGACATCTGACTCCTTCTTCTTCCATAGCTCCTGGATGTATTTGTAGGCCCCCATCCTGGCTCACTTCTAGCCTGCCTGATGGCTTCTGCCAACTGGAAAGAAGGAGTTCACTTTCCCACAATCCTTTATGGGCTCTCCCCACTGACCTTCTAAGTTGTCTTTGGAGTTCATGATTGAAAAGTCTGGAAACCACCCCAGCTGCCTACGATTCAGTCCTGGAGGGCTGCTCCAGGTTTGCTGAGGCCTACACACCCATGCCAAAACTGTGCTCCTCTCCCAGCCCAAGGGGATATACCTTTCTGATCAACCATCCAGGTTGTCTTGGTATGGAAATTTGTTTCACTTTTTCTTTTTGTGGGTTTTGCTACTTTAGAATTTCTGTATAGCCATTTTTATAGGTATTTGGAGGAGTTGGGGGAGACTTCAAGCGAGTTACTGCTTTTGCTCCTCCACCTTGGCTCTGTCTTAAATGCAGACTTCTAAATGCCCTATGTATATCATCCTAGCCTGTGTTTTCCTGAATCCAGATTAAGTAACTTATTTAACCATTTCACTTTTCAATTATTCAAAGCTTATCTCAAATCCTAGCCAACTCCCAAATCCCTGACAGAAATAAACAACTACTACATGAACAAAAGATAGAACTAGGAAAGAAAAGGAAACAAAACATTCAGGATTAGGAATGTGTCTTTCAGCAAGTTACTCTTCATTAGGAAATTTCATTTCAACAAATCTTGAATGCTGGTAGTAGAATTCAATAAAATATATTTTGGCCAGTAATGGCAAAAAGCTATTCTCCAAGAAAAGGGGGATATATGATGTATTTTTTTTTCTTACTCAGAGGTATAATTTTTAAAGAACAAGATAAAAAGAAAGCTATAATTTTTTTTAATTAAAATAATATTGACTTTGCATTCTATTCATTTGGGCTGGATTCAATACAGTAATTCTTCTGTGTACTTCCCCAGTACTGAGCCTATTCAAGGATAGAAAATAACAAGGGAATGATATTTATTTGGAAGAACATGGGAATAGAGATCTGTGATTCTCAGGTCTGTGTGGAGAAATCCTGGGGTATGGATATTCTCTCCAGTAATATAAATCTGCAGCTCGTCCAAAACTGATAGTAATAGAGAATGGCCTAGAGAAATACAAAGCTAAGTGACTTGCCCATTGTCATCCAGCCTATATGTGATAGAAGCAAGACTTAAATCCCATTCTCTGGATATACAAACCAGCCGTCTATCTATTATACCAAGTGCACATCTCAGTGCGTTACATTTCAATGGACAGCACAATGTATTCTTGTCACTAACATAGCTGGAGATTCTTATTTAATATTTTGGGTGGAGAATTAACTTGCAACATGAAATATTAACTAACATGAAGATTTTGTATCATTTGACCTATAATCTTCGAAAAGATTATTCCTCCATTATATTTTCTTCACATTTATCCTCCACTCTCTTTTTGCCTTGTCCACTCTCAAAAGAGTTTTGCTTCTGACTTTTACCTCCCAAGGGGAGGGCACCAAAGTGCCCTTAAAATTGGTTTTATACCTTTTTATGTCCTTTTGTTTTCATATCTTAGTCATTTACAGGATTGTTTCTCTTTGCTAGTTCTCCCTCATCTCAAAATATAACTCTCCTTGAAACACATCAAAGCAGTCAAGTAAAGAACATCACTATGTTGACAGCATTTGACAATGTATGCACCATTCTTCCCCATTAGTCCTTTACCTTGCCACAGGAGGATGAAGGTAGTTTTGATTTTCCATCATTTATGATCACCATCATCATTATTGGTCTTATGGTTACTAGTAATTCAACTTCCTTTTATAATTTTTTCATTATATTGTTGTTCTCTCTTTCCCTTTCTGCCTGTTCCCCTCTCCCTACCTCTCTCCTTTCCCCTTCTCTGTCTCTGTTTTTCTGTCTCTGTCTCTCTCTCTTTACTCTTTAAGTCTCTCTCTGTCCTTCTCTCTGTCTTTCTATGTGTCTTTCACTGTGTTCTTTTTAATATTTTACTACCCGTTATTGCCTCTAAACAAGTTTTTTTTTTTTAAAAGATCTTCCTGTTTCTTTGAATTCCTATTTGTTAATTCATTCTTCATGCTTACTATTGTGACCAGGAGGATCAAAGCATATACTCAGAAGACAAAAGTGTCAAAATTTCCTCACCCAAAGCCACAAAGAAAAAATATTAATTGTTCTCAGGCCTTAAAAGAGCTCAAAAAAGATTTTAAAAATAATGTCAGAGGTAGAGTATAAATTGGAAAGAAAAATGAGAGTGATACGAGAAAATCACACACACATACACAAAAGAGTCAACAGCTTGGTAAAGGAGGCACAAAAAAAAACTGAAGAAAATTACACCTCAAAAACAGAATAGGCCAAATGGTAAAAAAAAGAGGCACAAAAATTCAAAGAGAAGAATGACTTGAAAAGCAGAATTTGCCAATGGGGGGAAAAAATATAAAAAATTTACTAAAGAAAACTTCTGAAAAAGTAGAATTGACCCAATGGAAAAGGAGGCACAAAAGCTTACTGAAAAAAATCCTTAAAAGTCAGAATTGGGCAAATGGAAGATAATTATTTTATTACACATTAATAAACAATCAAATGAAATCAAAAGGATGAAAAAAATAGAAGACGTGAAATATGTCTTCTGAAAAACAACTGACCTAAAAAGAACCAGGAGAGAAGATAATAACTATTGGACTACCTGAAAGTCATGATCAAAAATGAGCCTAGACATCATCTTTCAAAAAATTATCAAAGAAAAAGGCCATGATATTCTAGAATCAGGGTTCTAGAGGGTAAAATAGAAATTGGAAGAATCTATCAATCACCTCCTGAAAAAAGAAATCCCAAAATGAAAACCCCCAGTAGTATTATAGCCAAATCTCAGACTTCCAAGATCAAAGAGAAAATACTACAAACAGGCAGAAAGAAACAATTCAAATATTGTGGAGCCACAGTCAGAATAACATCACATTTAGAAGCTTCTACATTAAAGGATTGGAGGGTTTGAAATATTATATTTTGGAGAGCAGAGAGGCTAGGAATACAAACAAGAATCACCTACCCTGCAAAAGTAAATATAATCCTTCAGGGGGGAAATGGATATTCAATGAGATATGCAATTTTCAAGCATTCTTGATTAAAAGACCAGAACTGAATAGAAAATTTGACTTTCAAAAACAAGACTCAAGAGAAGCATAAAAATGTAAACAGGAAAGATAAATAAAAAGGGATTAGATCAGGTTAAACTGTTAATATTCCTATATGGGAAAATGATATTTATATCTCCTACAAACTTTCTCATTGGTAGGGCAGTTAGAAGGAGCATAAATAGACAGAAAGCAGAGGTGTGAGTTGAATGTGATGGTCTGATTATCTAAAAAAAATTGTGGGTTGAGAAAGAAGAATGCACTGGGAGAAGGGGAAAGGGAAAGGTAAAATTGAATAAATTGTCAGACATAAAAGAGGCCTGAAAGATATTTTACAGTAGTGGAGAAAATGGGGAAAGTGAGGAGGGAAGCATATGAATCTTACTTTCATCAGAATTGTCTCAAAGCAGGAATAATATACCCATTTAGTTGGGTTTAGAAATGTATTTTACCACACAGAAAAATAGGAAGAGAAGAGAACAAGAGAAGGGTGGGGGAGCTGATGGAAGGGAAAGCAGTTTGGGGGAGGTGAAAGTCAGAAGCAAAACACTTTTGAGAATGGAAAAGGCAAAAAGAAAAAGGAGGAAAACAGGATGCAGGCAAATACATAGTTGGCATTCATTACTGTCAAAAAAATTACACTGAATTTCTCTGTTAAAGACCTCCTTTCTCAAACACATAGAAAACTGAATCAAATTTATAGAAATAAGAGCCATTCTTCAATTGATAAATGTTCAAAGAGTATAAACTGGCAATTTTCAAAGTAATCAAAGTTATCTATCATCATATGAAAAACAAAAGATCTAAATCTCTATTGATGAGAGAAATGCAAATTAAAACAATTCTGATCTGCCATCCCACACTTGTCAGATTGGCTTATATGACAGAAAAGGAAAATGACAAATGTTGGAGTGATATGTGAAAATTAAAACACAAATGAACCATTGGTGGTGGTGTATAATGATTCAACCATTCTGGAGAACAATTTGTAACTATGCTCAAAGGGCTATAAATTCATGCATACATTTTGAACAAGCAATCCAATACTAGGTGGGTATTCAAGAGAGATTTTTAAAAAAGGAACAAGACCTACGTGTACAAAAATATTTGTAGCAGCTCTTTTAGTGGTGGCCAAGCAATGAAAAGTGAGGGAATATGAATCAATTGGGGAATGGAAGAACAAGTCATCGCATATGTTTGTGATGGAATACCATCATGCTTTAAGAAATGAGGATTGGGATGCTCTCAGAAAACCACGGAAGAACTTGCATGAACCTATGCAAAGTGAAATGAGAAGAGCACAGAGAACACGGTATACAGTAACAGCAATATTATATATGATCTACTATGAATAATATCTTCTCTCAGCAATACAATGACTCAAGTCAATTCGATAAGGATTATGGTGGCAGGTGCCGTTCATCTCCAGGGAAAGAACTGGTAGAGTCTGAATGTAGATCAAAGACACTTTTTTTTTTTACTTTCTTTGCTTTTCTTGGATAATTTTTTATCTGTGTTTCTTTCACAGAATGACTTACATGGAAATGTCTTTTGCATGACTACACATGTATAATCTATCTTAAATTGCTTCCCTTACCAATTGTGGGGAGTGGGGGAGGGAGAGAATTAAAACTCAAAAATTTGAAAAATGTTAAAATTGTTTTTACATAGTTATTAATTTTTTTGTTTTTATTTTCTTTTTATGTTGTTTTGTATTATATATTTTGTTAAACATTATCCAGTTACATTTTATTTTGTTACATTTTATTTTTTATTAATTTATTTTAGTTTCCACATTCACTTCCACAAGATTTTGAGTTACAAATTTTCTCCCCATCTCATCCCTCCTCCCACCCCAAGAGATCATGCATTCTGAATACCCTTTCCCCTAATCTGTCCTCCCTTATATCTCTTCCCTTTCACTTATCACCTTCCCCTACTATTTTCCTATAGGGCATGATTTCTATACCCGATTTTCTGTATATTTTATTTCCCAGTTGCATGTGAAAACAATTTTTAACATTTTTTTTTAAAATGTGGGTTCCAAAATTTCGCCCTTCCTCCCTCCCCACCCATCCTCATTGAGAAGGCAAGCAACTCAGTACAAGTTATACATGTGTAGTCATGCAGAACACTTACATAGTAGTCATGTTGTGAAACTAAGTATATTCCCCATCTTCCTATCCTGCCTCCTGTTTCTTCTGCTCTCTCTTTTGATCCTGTCCCTCCTCAGAAGTGTTTGCTTCTGATTACCCGTCCCTCAATCTGTCCTCCCCTCTGCCATCCTTCTGCTTTCTTATCCCCTTCCCTACTATTGTATCCTCTTCCTCCCTATTTTCCTGTAGGGTAAGATAGATTCCCATACCCAATGGAGTGTGTATATTCTTACCTCCTTAAGCCAAATCTGGTAAGAATAAGATTCACTCATTCCCTCTTACCTTCCCCCACTACCTTCCACTGTAAAATATTTTTCTTGTCTGTTTTGGGTGAGATAATTTACCCCATTTTACATCTTCCTTTCTGATTCTGCCAATATAGTACTCTCTCATCCCTTAATTTTCTTTGCTAGATAGAATCCCTTCATCTTCAACTCACCCTGTTCCCCTCCTCTTTCTCTGTCTCTCTGTCTCTGTCTCTGTCTCTCTGTCTCTCTGTCTCTGTCTCTGTCTCTCTCTCTCCATATAATTTCCAGCTCCAACTACCCTAATACTGACAAAGGTTGAAGAGTTAAAAATATCATCTTTCCTGCAGGAATGTAAACAGCTCAACTTTAATAAGTCCTTTATGATTACTATCTCCTGTTTCCTTCTTCATATTTCTCTTGAGTATAGTATTTGTAAGTCAAATTTTCTATTCAGCTCTGGTCTTTTCATCAAGAATTCTTGAAAGTCCTCTATTTTATTGAATATTAATTTTCCCCCAAAGGATTATACTCAGTTTTACTAGGTAGGGGATTCTTGGTTGTAATCCCACCTCCTTTGATCTCCAGAATATTATATCTTCACATAATCCCTTAATGTAGAAGCTGATAAATCTTGTGTATTCTGATTGTTTCCACAATACTTGAATTGTTTCTTTCTGGCTGCTTGCAATATTTTCTCCTTGACCTGGGAATTCTGGAATTTGGCTATAATATTCCTAAGAGTTTGCCTTGGGGGTCATTTTCAGGAGGTAGTTGGTGGATTCTTTCAATTTTTATTTTACTCTCTGGTTCTAGAATATTAAGGCAGTTTTCCTTGATAATTTCTCAAAAGAAGATGTCTAGGCTCTTTTTTTAATCATGGCTTTCAGATAGTCCAATAATTTTTAAATTCTCTCTCCTGGATCTACTTTCCAGGTCAGTTGTTTTTGCAATGAAATATTTCACATTGCCTTCTATTTTTTTTTTTTTTTTTTTTGGTTTTATTTTACAATGTCTTGATTTCTTATACAGTCACTAGCTTCCATTTGCTCCATTCTAATTTTGAAGGAATTATTTTCTTCAGTGAGCTTTTGGATTTCCTTTTCCATTTGGCCAATTCTGCTTTTCAAGGCATTCTTCTCATTGACTTTTTGGACCTCTTTAGCCAATTGCATTAGGTTTTTTTTTTTTTTACTTTTAGACAATTGAGGTTAAGTGACTTGCCCTGGGTCACACAACTTGTAGGTGTCAAGTGTTTGGTCTGAGGCCAGATTTGAACTCAGGTCCTCCTGACTTCAGGGCCAGTGCTCTATCCACTGTACCACCTAGCTGCCTCTAGGCTATTTTTAAGGTGTTATTTTCTTCAGTATTTTTCGGGTCTCCTTTAACAAGCTGTTGATTTGATTTTCATGATTTTCTTGCATCATTCCCATTTCTCTTCCCAGTTTTTCCTGTACTTCTCTTACTTTCTTCTCAAAATACTTTTTGAGCTCTTCCAAGGCCTGGGACTGTTTCATATTTCTCTGGGAGGCTTTGGATGCAAGAGCTTTGATTTTGTTGTCTTCCTGTGGTTGTATGTTTTGATCTTCTTTGTCACCAAAATAAGATTCTATAGTCTGGGTTTTTTTTCCTGTTTACTTCTGATCCCATCAAATCATTAGACTTTTAAACTCTTTGTTAAGGTAAGAGTCTGATTCCAGTGTAGAGAATGTATTGTCCCAAATTTCAGGGGTTTTATGCAGCTATTTTCAGAGGCAGTTCTAGGGATGCATAAATTTTTAGTTCATCCCTGGTGGTACAATCAAGGGCAAGGTTTTTACTCCTTTTCTGGCCATGCTCTGGTCTATGAGTGACCCAAACCACTCTTTTCTGCCTTGGAACTGTAAGGAGCATTCCTTCCCTACTGCCACTGCAAGCTCCACCACACTAGCACTCCTCCTTGCCCCAGGATTGCCACCCAGTACTGTGACCCTGATGCAACCACAGGCAAAGCAAGATATTCCTGTCTCAGGACCAGGAAAGATATCTCTGCAATCCCCCTCTGATTAGCCACTTGATTCTCCCTCTGTCTTCAGGCCACTACATCCAGAAGCAGCTGCTGCCTTGGGGCTGCACCAGGACTAGGGCTGGGTCCAAGCTTTACTCCCAGAGGTCACTGAACTTTCCTACTGAACTTTTAATTTGTCTTTGTCATTTGTGAGTTGAGAAGTCTGAAAACTGCCGCAGCTGCCCATGATTCAGTGCCCTGAGGCCTGCTCCATGTTCTCTCAGTCTGGTCTTTGCATGTGTACCCATGCTGAACTGTGCTCCTCTTCTAGCCCCTTGTAATATAATTTTCCAATCAATTGTCCCGGTTGTCTTGGGCTGGAAATTTGTTTCACTTTGTCTTTTTGTGGGTTCTGCTGCTCTAGAATTTGTTTAGTGCCATTTTTGCAGGTATTTGGAGGGGATTTGGGGAGAGCTCAGGCAAGCCACTGCTTTTACAATGACATCTTGGCTCCACCACCCCTTTATATATGTAATTTTTAAAATTAAATCATTAAAGGAGATTAAAATAATCTGTAAATAGTTTTGTCACATTCATTGTATATTTCTGATTGAAATATGCATCCAAAATAACATCCTGGAATTTATATCCTAAAGCATAGCTTTACTGATCTCAATTTAGTTTTTTCTTTACTTTATTTTTCTTGATTTTTTTTCTTCTCTATGTTTTCTACAACATGAATAACATGAAAATACATTTTGCATAACTGCCCATGTATATCAAACATCAAATTGCTTGCCATCACAGTGAGTGAGGGAAGGAGAGGGAGGGACAGAGAGAATTTGAAAATGAATTTTTTTTAAATGAATGTTAACATTTTTATGTGATTAGGAAAATAATATATTAAATTTAAAATTCTTGACTAAAAATTTTAGAATACTGTTTGTAATATGGACTAGCTCTCTAGAGGAAGGGATGTTGTAAAAAAAATACATCAATAAAGACTTTTTTTAGGTGTGTTATCTGTACATCTTTCCCCAGTAGGGAACCAGTTATTATTATTTTTTGTAATTTCTTCTTTTTCAAACTTCAATACAAAATGATAAATTAAGACAAAAACATTGCCATATATAAAATAGACCATAAGATTGGATTCAATATAAAATGATAAATTTACATTTTAAGAAAACCTGTATAATAAATACACATTATTTTCAAGGTGCCTGGCTTTTCTTTGCTTTTTTGTTGGTTTATGTTGTTCTCTCCTGTGAATTTTTAATTTATCTTTCTCCTCCCTCTCCCCCTTGTAAGATTAATTTAAGTGTGAATAAACATACATTTACATAGATATCTACAAACATATAAATCTATACATACATACACTCATACACATACATGAAAGGCTATAATATGCTTGTTTCTTCCTATTTGTATCTCTAAGTGTGGATAGTATTTTCCTTCAAAAGTCCTAGTCTTTCCATGTTTTTTCCAGACAACCTTCTCATCATTTCCTATACCAAAGCAATATTGCAACTCAATCACATACAGTCTGAGAGACTCTCTATGAGTGTTTTTTTCCCCAATATTCTGTATTCCTCTAATTCTTGGCTGCTAGGTTTTATTTATACCAGAATATTTTATTTTGAAATAATCAAAACTAATCTTTTCAATAATTTATTTATTTGTAATTTTCAACATTCACTTCAAGTTCTCTTCCCCTTTCTTTCCTTCCTCCTCACCAAGACAGTATGTAATCTGATATAGATTCTACTTATATATTTATATTAAGCATATTTTCACACTAGTCATGATGTATAGAAGAATTAGAAAGAATGAGAGGAATCTAGTTCTGACAGGGGGAGGTTGAGGTCCCCCAGTAGTATAGTCTTACTTATTTCTTCCTGTAACTGTCCTAACTTCTTTCTTCTTCTCCCAGTACAAACAACCCTTTCTTTCACCCCTTAATTTGTTTATATCATCACAGCAAAGTTAACAATTACCCATAAACTCTGTCTATGTATATTCCTTCTAAGTGTCCTAATAGAAATACAGTTCTCAGGAGTTAAAAGTAGTGTAAGACTGAATTTTCTGTTCAGCTCTGTTTTTTTTTTTCATAAGTAAAGTTTGAAAGTACCCAAATTCATTGAATGTCCATCTTTTGTACTGAAAAATTATGTTCAGTTTTGCTTGGTATTTCATTGTTGGTTGGAATCCAAGATCTTTTGCCTTCCAGAGTATATTCCCAGCCCACTGATACTTTAATGTAAAAGCTGCTAAGTCCTGTGTAATTCTGACGATGATTCCTTGATGTTTAAATTGTTTCTTTTTGGCTCTTTGTATATTATCTCCTTGATCTGATAATTCTGGAAGTTGGCTACATATATTCCTTGGAGTTTTCATTTTGGGATCCCTTTAAAGAAGTGATAGGGTCTTTTAATGGCTATTCAGTCCTGTGCTTCTAGGGTATCAGAGCAGTTTCCCTTGACAATTTATTTTCTTTTTTTTTTTTAACCGTAGTAATTCCCTTATTAGATTGTTATCTCTTTCTAGTTCCAGAAACCATTTTATTTAAAGAGCTTGTGTTCCAGAAACTGCGCTAATTATCTAGTTCCCTGAGATGGTAGTGGACATATCCATACCCTCTCTGGAGAAAGTTACAGACAGGAAAGATTGCAAACAGAGGCTCACTTCCCAGCATGCTCATCACATTTAATGAGCAAACTCACCTGATCAACTTTACACAGACACAAAAAGAAATAATCCTCGCACTTAAGGAGCTTCTGCTCTACTGAGGATTAGACTTTTACAGCATAATATGAGGAAGCAGACTGAATAGGAAATGGGAGAAATAATCAAGACAAACTTCATGGAGATGGACTGGTTGACTTTAGTTTCTTTGCTTGACACTGGTGGTTGAATACTGCTCAAATTTCTGTGGACTGATATCATCCTAGTCTCGATACCATAGGTTTCAAGAAGACTCGTTTGGCTAATCACTACTCTTTTGTTGCTGACACTCTCATTAAGGAAAGCAGTACATGTCTTTTAGTGAGGTCAATGAGGATGTATGATATCTGAAACACATTCTTTATGCTCTCAAATTTTCTTATATGCAAAGAGTCTTTCCTTTGTTCTTATGTTAATTCTTGTGATAGACCCTCTTGGTGGCTCCTGAGATAACATGAGTGAAAGGTAATATGGAAGTACTGTGTTCATCATACAATCTTTCCAGAGAAAAGACCCTGTATTTCCCTGATTTTGTTTTCTTTGTGCTCATACCTCCCACCATGCAGAGAAAGCAAAAGCATAACAGCCTCATGGTGTGTTGTAGGGCTACACATGAGAAATCCATTGTCATTTTTTTCTTACTTGTTTCACATTCTCTATCTTGCTCTCACTAAGATATTGAAAACTTTCTTCACCTCATACTACACATGTCCCACAGCAGGACATGCAGTTAAGGGTCTACATGCTACATGTTTCTGCCTTTCTTCTCCTTCTGTCAGATTCCAGGTATATTTCATCATCTTTGGGCTGCTTGCAGGGCTGGCTCCTCAGTGGGTATTTTGTCATTATTTTGAGGCACGAGTGTGACAGTGCTTCTCGAATTAAAAGCAATAGTACTATATTCTTTTAGTTCTACCCAAGGGACCAAGGTTATTTTAAAATACACCAAAATCTATCCCAAGTCTCCAAATGTCCCTTTATACTTTCACGGTTCCGTCATGGGTGTAGCATGCAAAACTAACTCATTTTCTTCTTCTGAATCTGTCTGGGATTGGAGGAGACTCAATGATTACTCTTTTAGACTAAATTAGGGGAAGTTAAAGGAGTACAGGAGGGACAATTATGATGCTGTAGTTCTAGGTCTATGTGATTTCTCTGGGCAGCCTGGGTTAAAATTTCTTCCTTTTCTGCCTGAAATAGGGGTAGGAGGGGCAAAGGGGTGCTATTTTGAAGGCTATTGAGGCTCAGAGGAAGCTCTGCAAAGGGTGCCCTCATTGCTCCAAGTGGAATGTGTCTCCAGCTCAGGGAGATCTTGGGAAAACTATTACATCAGATTCCCAACCCATCTCCCAACCAAAGTAAAGACCGTGTTCCAACACAGGCAACAGATACCCAAGAAACTTCTGTAAAACCTCATCATAGACTCTCCTTGATAATTTCTGGAAAAGTACTCTCCAGGCTTTTTTTTTTTTAAACAATAGCCTTCAGGTAGCCCAATAAGGCTTAAATTATCTGTTCTAGATGTATTTTCCAGATTTATTTTTTGGTTTTTTTTTTTCAATGAATTATTTTACAATTTCTTTTGTGTTTTTTTTTTAATTTTGTTTGACTGCTTCTTGATGTCTCATAGTGTCATCAGCTTCTATGTCACTTAATTTTTGCATCTCCTTTTCCATTTTTCCAATTCTACTTTTAAAGGAGTTGTTTTCCTCAGTGGATTTTTTCCCCATTTGGCCACTTCTGTTTTTTAAAGAGTTCTTTTCTTCAGTCAATTTTTGTCCTTCCTTTTCCAAGCTGTTGACCTTTTCCATAATTCTCATTCATAAATCTCATTTCTTATCCTAATTTTTCTTCTACCTCTCTTTATTTTAAGATCCCATTTGAGCTCTTTAAAGAACCCAATTCATACCTCCCTTTCAGGCTTCTGAGTTTGTGTTTTGATCTCACCTCTTGCCATAGTAGCAATCTATGGTCAGGGCCTTCTTCTGTTTCTTACAAATTTTTCAGCCTATTTCATGACTTCAACAGTTGAACTCTGCTTCTAGGGCACAGGAGGACACTACCCCTAGTTTCTTATACTAGGGGCCAGGAACCTGGTCTCTGGCTTTCCAAAGTAAGGCTTCAGATGCTTGTGGCTGAGGGTGGCCTCACCTAGTTGCTCCTGAGGCACTGCGATTCTGGGGATCAAAATTTACATTTTACACTGAAACTGGAGGTTTCACTGTTTACCTGCTGATCCAGGACCTAGAGTCCTCTGTTCTTGATCTGTGCGGTCACTAAGAGGCTCTTGCTGGCTTGCCTACACAGCCATCTATCCTGTGCTGTTCTCTGCTTTTACCCAAGTGAGGCATATCTTTCTTAAGGCTCTTCTAAGTTATCTTAAGCTGGAAAATTGTTTCACTCCATCTTTTTTGTGGATTCTGTCACTCCATAATCTATGTAGAGGCTTGTTTTTAATATTTTCCCCAGGGAAACTGGGGAGAGCTCAGGTAACTTCCTGCTTCTCTCTGCCTTCTTGGCTCCACCCACCAATTTTGGTTTTCCAGGAGTTTTTTTTTCCTTATGATCTGGATCTCCTTTTCCAATTGGTTGGCTTTCTTTTCATAATCTTGTTTTTCTTGCATTGTTCTTATTTTCAATAATTTTTTCCTCAATCTGTCTTATTAAATTTTTAAAGTCTTTTTTGAGTTATTCTAAGAATTGATTTTGGGCCAGTGACAATTTGACATAACTCTTGCATAGAACAAGCATTTTTTGCCTGAATGTGCTCCTCTGAAGACAAATATCAGCATTCTCTATTCTAATAGTGACTATCTATGCTGGGTTCTTTTTCCTTTGCTTGATCTTTTTTTTTGTTGTTTTTAAACACAATGGGATTCTCAGTTGATGGTGCCTTGTCAATGTTGCTGTAGTGGTCATGTTCACTAAACTTATGCTAGAAGTTTAAACATCAAGTTATTAATATCTGGATCATGTTTTTTTTTCTTCATTTCTCTTAGGTAGAACATGGCTCCAAAAATATTATAAAGTTTCATTAAGAAGTTTTTTCTAAAAACATTTTAGAAAACAATAAATAATTACCTCAAAATAAATTCTTTTCCAAATTCTGAAGTTTCTAAATACTATAACATAGTGATTGTGACCATGTATTAAAATTTAAATTACTTAATTATCCTTTCATTCAAAACAAAAAGTGACAATAATTTATTCATGTATACCTTCTAGAGAATCTGTTTAATACTTTTGGACAGAAAAATCACTCAAGCATATGAAACAACCAAACAAAATAATAAATAAATGCTTCCATTCCTTCACAGTTCTATTGGAAAGTTATTTTAGTTCTAATTACTACAACCCAAAACATCTGGTAAATTTTAAGTGAATTCATCAGAAATTAATGATAAGTTTTGTTGCAATTTTGTTTTTCACATGTTTTAAAATGGTTACATTTTCATGGTTACTTTTTGTAGCAACTGGGACAACATGCCATAATAATCACAAGAGGATATCCTTTTTTTTTTTTTTGAACATTAATACCTAGAATACTGGGCAGACTACCTAGAGCAGCAGAATAAATGACTGTGTTGTGATATATCCAATGATATGATCTCCAATAATGTACCATTTATCCTTTGATTCTGGAATACTGAGGGCAATGATGCACTCCTCTGCATTTTTCATCCATTTCATATTTATTTTTCATTTTCTTAAATCATAATAAACCCTTGAAAACATGTGCTTTCAGGACCCTATAGATTTTCCTTCCATCTTCAAATAAGAAGATCTGTCTGCATGTAGATATAAATATACTGTGAATATCATGTCTTCCCATGAATGAATGATTGGGGTTGAGAATCTTAAAAGCATCGAACTATGATTGTCAACTTCTCCCTAGGAGAAGGATGCAATCAAATACCCATAATATAAAAAAAAAGCCAACACCCTGTCAGGGTGACATTTTATCCTACAGGCAATAGGGAACAAGTGAAGGTTTTTGAGCAGGCAAGTGACATAGTAAGACATATTCCATAAAAAGACATTTTTGACATCTATGTAGAGAAAGAATTAGTAAAGGGAGAGATTGAAGTAAAGAAAATAATTGGGATACTTTTAACAATATTCCGTGCAACTTCCCTTGAGCACCTGAATTTGGGTGCTGGTCATGTGGGTGGAGAAGAAGGATCACATGCAAGAAAACCTATAGAAAAAGAATCTGTAAGAGTTGGCAACTACGTGGTTATGGGAGGTGAGGGGGAGAAAGGAGTCAAAGATGGCCTTGAATTCACACTTGCATGATCACATAGCCAGTGACAAAGTTAGCATAAATAGGACTATTTTAGTGTAATATCTTTTAAGCAAAAGATTATGAGATGTATTTTTTCACATTGCCTTTGGAATGCCAACAAGGGAGCTAGATTGAGATGTTCAGATGAGATTTGAATGCTGATCTAAAATAAAGAAGAGACATTAACACTTAAGCATACAGGTTATCCTGCATAAATAGTTGTTTATTTGCAGAGTAGTAAAAGGGTTACACAGATTTTATAGCAATTTTACTTGCACAAAATCATCTGAGAAGTTTCAGGATAAAAACAAAGCTCATGTAAATATCTGCCCTTGGATAAATTTTGTTGATGATCAAAGATTTTGATCAGCATTATTTTTTTTAAATCATCACATTTCCCTACTTTAGACACAGAGTAAGTCTTGAAAATCAGTGTGGTGTGGTTGATAAGGCATTATTAATGCACAAATGCAAATATGATTTTGGGGAAATAATTTTAATTTCTCTGGGCCTCAGTTTTCTGATCTGCTAAAGGAAACGGTTTACGTAGTGGCTTCTAAGATCCTTCTAGTCTATATCTATCATTTCATTATTTCCTGTTTGAGAAAGAAAATAAAATTGAGAAATCCATTATGTTCATTGGGGGATTAGTGAATACAACATGGTAAACATACAAAGCCAATTTTTTGACCATGGACAAAATAATGAATCTTGCAAGGGACCTGAATATCACCTTTTCCAATCCTATTAATCTTATAGAGGAAAAAAAATCTAAAAATAAAGAAAGACTTGCTGAGATCCCATTGATAAGTCCAAAATCAACAAATATTTATTTAAAAAAATAGCTTCCATATAACAAGTCTTTGTCTAGAAAGGTAAAACGTAAAATGGCCCCTGTCCCCAAGGAACTTGCATTCTACTTGTGAGAACTAGATAGATTACGGGTTCTTTATGTGTGTGTGTGTGTGTGTGTGTGTGTGTGTGTGTGTGTGTGTGTGTGTGTAGTGAAGCCTTTTGGTGTTGTGCTACAGGTTCAAAATAATGCTTTAAAAATCAGAATTGATAGAAATGCTAAATTTCAGTTAGAAGCTAGTCAAAATATAAATGCATTTTTTCTTATTAAAGTAACCAATGAAATCTATCCACATCTATTAACACCAATTTAAGAATTTCTGAAGCGGTTTTGTTGTCCCAAAAGGTTCTGTGAAATCCTAATACCCTGTAGAAACCAAGTTGGAATAGAAATATTGACAATCTTAATGAAGTAAAGAGAGCATGGGACCAGGTGCTACTGATTACTAATGACAATGGGAATAAAAGCTGGGCATAATTTCTACCCTGAACAGAGCAAGGATTTGCACCCATCCCTTCTGACTATATATGTAGAACTTTCCAGAAATTACCACCTTTTCCTTCATTCAGCACCCTTTATAGTCTCATGATTTTCTGATATATCAAATGACAAGATTTTTGAGTTTTGGTTTTGGCTTTTAAGTTTCAATCACACTGATAATGCATTGCTTTCAAATACGGAAAGAATAGAATTTGCTTTTTTTGTGGCAATTGGGGTTAAATGACTTGCCCAGGGTCACACAACTAGTAAGTGGCAAGTGTTTGGTCTGAGCTGGATTTAAACTCAGGTACTCCTAAATTCAGGGCCAGTGCTGTATCCACTGAACCACCCAGCTGCCCCAGAATTTACTTTTGATAATTTAAACTTTCTTGCATTTATTTATGCTTTTGTTAGTTAGAATCAATTCAATAGTTGAATTTGACAAAGAGAAGCATTATTTAATGAAACAATTATATTACTTTTTATAATTCCTTAACATGTAATGCAACTTAAACATGTAAAAACTGGGTTAGCTGGGTGGCACAATGTACACTGAGTATACAGAGTGTCAGCCTAAAGTCAGAATAACATGAGTTCAAATCTAGCCACAGCCACTAACTGACTATGTGACCCTGGACAAGTCACATAACTTCTGTTTCCTTCGGTTGACTCATCAGTAAAGTGGAGATAATTATAGTATCTTCCTCTCAGGGTTGTTGTGAGGTTCAAATAAGACTACAATTTTAAAGGGCTTAGCATAGTGTGTAGCATATAGTAAGCAACATATAATGTTCAGTATAATTATTTTCTCCTAATTTTAAAAATAATCCATTGATTGTGTAGCATTAATGAAGTTTCTTGAATCTTATTTTCAAAAACATTCTGGTAAACTGTTTTTTGTTTACTTTCTACAGCTACATTGACAGCATCTATGTGCTCTCTTGCTGTAAGTCAAGATTCATTTAGCCAGCACCCATTTATTCAAAATAAAATGATTGTCTTCTGTAACAGAAGTACCAAGCATTTAAAACTCAATTAAAAATCTTATTGGTAGATGGGATTATAAATATAACTAAACTGATACTTTCCTGTATTTGAAAGATAGTATCAAATTTAATTAATATTGATACTTAAATAAACTTGCTACTATTGGAAATTTCGCATGTAAAATCAGTTAATCAAGAGAAAAGGGTAGAAATTCTTGATAATCTGGGGCTAATAGGCTTAATTTCACTTATGTTACCACTGGACTGCATGAATTAAAAATGCTTTCTGTGTAGTTTGGGCATGCCTGCTCATTTACAAAAAAACTAATTATAAACCTAAAAACAAATTTACCAGAAGTAATTTCTGATAATTTTATATTTAACAATGACTTAGAAAATGATATGTTTGTTGGTGATGAGCATTAATAACCACATCAAAGTAAATATCTCAGCCTTAAGATTTATACATTTATTAAAATCCATATTTCCTGCATACTTTCTTTTGAACCTAAACTTACTTTCTCTTTAATAAAATCACCAATATTAATAGACATAAAATAGTAATAAATACAGCTATGTATAGCTTACATTTCTATAAGAGAAATGAAGCAGTTATTTTTACTCTTCCAAAGGATTATGTTGGCACCTAATAACTGAGGAAGACTGAAGAAAAAGGTGAAGATTGAAAGGAAAGTGAACAAATGTCTAGTATAGAGCTAAGAAGAAAAACAAGAAAAAAATGTGAGGGAACAAAACTGAAGTTAGACACCAAAGGACACTTTCCTATTGGCATGAAACCCAGTCCCATTTAACACCTTTTTTCACTTTGGAATCCCCCTCCCACAAAAAAAAAAAAGTACATTCTGAATCATGACCCTGATATATACACGGAAATCTCTTTTCTATGTAAATAGATATTTCTTTATCCAGGTGTTTTACTGAAATAATAATTATTTCCCTAAGAAATCAACAACAAACATATGAGACCACTGTCTCTCTAGCAGTCCCACCTTATGGTTTATTTATTTCACATGGCAATGAAAAATAGGATGATGACATAAAAATTCTTGATATGTTTAAAAAGCTGAAGTTAGTCCCTGATTTTGCCTACTTAAATTTCTAAGCACTCTTGGGATTTACATACCTAATGGTTAAGTTTATTTGAATGAATTCTCTGATGTTTTAATTATGGTTTAGGCTTTGGGTTTTTTTGTTTGTTTGTTTGTTTTGGTTTGGTTTGTTCTTGTTTTTAGGAGAAATAAGTAAAGTGGAATATTGGATTTTTGCCTTGATATTTAGAGTATTCCAAATATACAACACTCTGATGATTAAAAGTGAAAGATGAAAATGCAGCTATGAATCATTTAACCTTATTAGGTGATTTTTTTTTTCTACAGATCACTTTTTTTCTCCTTAAGAACTTCACAGCACGACATTATCTAGTACAATTAATCTTTTTGTTGTGACTAATCTTATTGAACTTTAGTCCCTTCTCAGTATTGTGCTCAAATGGTAGCTAGTTAATGTACATCTCTAAGGTCCTTGTGCTATCAGAAAAGAGAAGAATGTGACATCTAGATTGGAGGTGGGGATTGACTGAGCATTAATATTTATTTAGTCCTAACAATAGGTCAGAAATACTCACATCACAAGCACATACACACATATGTGAGCATGCATATATTTATATGCATATGTGGCTACACATGGCACAATTTATAATTGTTCAAAAGAGGAGGATACAGCCATATCTCATTTTGTTATGCTCACTTTACTGCACTTAATAGATATGCAGGTGTTTTGTTTTGGTTGATTTTTTAAAAGAAATTGAAGGTTTGTGGCAATAGTGTGTCAAGCAAGTCTTACTGGAGACATTTTTCCAACATAATGTGCTCACGTTGTTTAGCTCAGTCACATTTTGGTAATTCTCACAATATTTCAGACTTTCTCATTATTATCATAAGTAGCATTTAACAACAATTATTTTAAGTATATGCATTTTAGACATAATACTATTAAGCAACAAAAAATTAATGTGTCTTGCTCTATTGCAATGTTCATTTTATTGTGGTGCTCTGGAACTGAACCCACAATATCTAAGGTTTGCCTGTATAATTTTCAAAGGAAAATATTACACTGTTTATGAGCTTTTAGATATAGGTTGATTCCAATTCCACAAAATGAGAATGTAAGCAGCCAGATAGTGTAGTGATAAAGTGGTGGACCTAGAGTCAGGAATACCTTAGTTCATATCCAGCCTCAGACAGTTGCCACTGTGACCCTATGCAAGTTACTTTAACCACTGCTGCCTCAGTTACCTCAACTATAAAATATGTATAATAATAGCATGTACCTCATGGAGTTATTGTGATGATAAATCCAAATAATATTTTTAGGGCATTTGGAAAATTTAAAGGATATAAATGTTATTGTTTTTTTCACCATCATCAGTATCATGCTATTAGAAAATGACATCTAGGAGAGCAGATCAAGGAGATAGAAATTAAAATGATATTTGATGCTAAAAGAGCATTATTGTTGCACAGTAGGAAACAAAATTAAGGATCACAAAGAAATGGCAGCATGAGAGGCATTAGGGCATGGGGGAAATGAACCCTGTATTTTAACCTAAAACCTGGGCTTAAGCCCCAGATCTATCTCTTACTGTCTAAATCATTTTAATTGAACATGTTATTTAACTTATTTAATCTTCAGGTACCCCATTTGTAAAACTCACATGTTATCATTTATTACACCTTATCTACTGAGTTGTTTTGAGGAATGAATATTTACCTTTTAATGTGAGATGCTATTATTGATGATATAAAGATCACAAGAGACGAGAAGTACATATATTTCTGAGGGTGTGTGTGTTGGGGTTGTCAAGAAGATTTTGTATAATCTAAGTAGAGAATTTTCTCCAAATGATTGAATCTCGCCCTTGGACACAAATGTTTTAGGAACTTGGATTCCATCTTCAGATACACTTTCTGTAGAGCAATATTGGGTAATAATACCTAGCATTTTTGAAGCTCTTTTCAGGTTTACAAAACACTTTAGAAACATAATCATAATTTGATTCTTTTTTTCTTTTTTAATTTTCTTTTTAATATAAATTTATTTATATGTAGTTTTCAACATTCGTTTCCACAAGTTTTTGAGTTCCAAATTTTCACCCCATCTCACCCCTCCCCCCACCCCAAGATGGCATGTATTCTGAATATCACTTCCCCTAGTGTGTCTTCTTCTTTTTCTTTCCCCCTTTCTCTTATCCCCTTCCCCTTCTATTTTCATTTCCTGTATTTCTTATTTCCTGGTAGCATGTGAAAACATTTTTTTTAAACACATGTTTTTAAAACTTTAGGTTTCAAATTTTCTCTCTTCCTCCCTCCCCACCCACCCTCACTGAAAAGGCAAGCAACACAATATAGGTTATACATGTGCAGTTATGCAAAACACTTCCATAGTAGACATGTTGTGAAAAACTAACTCTATTTCCCTTAATCCTATCCTGCCCTCCCATCTATTCTATTCTTTCTTTTGACCCTGTCTCTCCTCAGAAGTATTTACTTCTGATTACCCCCTTTCCCAATTACCCTCCTTTCTATCATCCCCATCCTCTCTTGTCCCCTTCTCCCCCTATTTTCCTGTATGGTAAGACAGATTTCCATACCCAGTTGAATGTGTATGTTATTCCCTACTTAAGCCAAATCCTATGAGAATAAGATTCACTCATTCCCTCTCACCTTCCTCTGTTTCCCCTCCACTATAAGAGACTTTTCTTTTCTGTTTGTTTCTTTTTTTGTGAGATAATTTACCACATTCTACCTCTCCCTTTCTTCTTCTCCAAGTATAATCCTCCCTCATCCCTTAATTTTATTCTCCAGATATGACCCCTTAATCTTCAACTCACCCTGTGCCCTCTATCTATCTATCTATCTATCTATCTATCTATCTATCTATCTATCTATGTATCTATCTATCTATCCACACAATTGTTTTCCTCCAACTACCCTAATACTGACAAATGTCTCAGGAGTTATAAGGGGCAAGGTGTTTACTTCTTTCCTTGCCTGTGACCACAAGTACTCTTTTCTGTCCTGTAACTGTGAGGAGGGTTTTCTCTTCACAGCCACTACAAGCTCCACTATGCCAGCACTCCTCCTCACCCCAGCACTGCTGCCCGGAACTGTGACCCAGATCCAAGCATGGTCAAATCAAGAGATTCCTGCCTTAGCACTGGAAAAGAGATCCCTGCAATTCCTCTCTGATTAGCCACTGGATTCCCCCTCAGTCTATAGGCCTGAAGCTCGGGAGGCAGCTGCCCCACCAGGGCCAAGCTCTTGGGGAATGGAACTGACACCCAGAGTTCCTCTCTCAGCACCTCAAAAATAGGCTTTTCCCACTGACCTTCTAAGTTGACTTTGGCATTAGTGGATTGAGGAGTCTGTAAACTGCCAAAGCTATCCACAATTCAGTCCTCTGAGGCCTGCTCCAAGTTTGCTGCAGCCTGCGCACCCACACTGCACTGAGTTCTGCTCCCTGACCAGTGCGATATACCTTTCTGATCAATCATCGAGGTTGTTTTAGGCTGCAAATTGTTTCACTCTGTCTTTTTGTGGGTTCTGCTGCTTTAGAATTTGTTTACAGCCATTTTTTATGAGTATTTGAAAGGGTTTGGGGAAGAGCTCAAGTAAGTCACTGCTTTCACTCTCCCATCTTGGCTCCGCCCCCGCAATGGCAACACTTTTGTTGATAGCAAAGGGCAGGAAAAATAATTGGATTCCCACCCATCAGGGCATAAATAAACAGATTGTGTACATTAATGTAATGAATATTAATATGTTATAATAAATTAGAAATATGAAGAACAGAAAAAAGACTAGAATTATACATATGAATCAATTCAGGGAGGTGTAAATAGCTCCAATAAAAACATAAATACAGCGATTATAAAAATATAAATTATTTTAATTTGAATAAATCCATTGGAAATGCATGTTGTAGAATTACAAGTAATAATTATGGTTCCCAAGAAAAGATGTGTTCTTCTACTCTTTTGAAAAATTAAATGCTCCATGTGTTTGTGTGACATTGCATGCACTTTCAGCATGTTAAGATGTATTGATTGGTTTTGAAATGTTTTTCTTTGCTGTTTTTTGAAAAGTATTCTTTGTGATAAAGACTAAGTCTTTGAGATGGGGATAAATATTATAAGAAAAGTATGTGATATAAAAGCAAAATATAACAATAATGTTTGCTTTTAAATTATGGCAGAAAAAATATACTTCAGTAATATGATGGGTGGATCTGAGTTCTAATTCATTTTACCTGTTTCTTCATTTGTATAAATTACTGTCAGGCATCTTTGATTTTTCATCAAGTTCAATTCATTTATGTGGTTTTCTATGTATCCTCACATAAATATTCACTTGAAGTAAGAGAAGGTTTCATACGTATCATGGCTGCTAACATTTGATTTGGTGTCAGGACAACCTGGATTCTAATCTTGCCTATGGTATTTACTATCTGTTTTAGCTTGGACAAGTCACAACCACTCTCAGACAAAATTTCCTCACTTATAAAATGGAGATAATAACATCAACACACTATGAATGTTACATTACATAATTTATTTATAACTTAAAGAAATGTATGAGAGTTATCTTTATTATTGTAAATAATAAAAGTTATACTCAGGTCAGGCCTTTAATCTGTTATACATCAAAATACTGAAATAATTAGCTAACTACATTTCCCAAAAAAATATGCATAAAGAAATTATGAAAAAAATATAGGAGAACATTACATTTTTTAATAAAGAATTGTTTACAAGAAAAGTTCTAAATCTAGTATAAGAAGAGGGAAAAAATCTAGGGAGAGTCTGTGTATCTGTAAGAGTATTTACACTGGCTCCTACTTTCTGAAGGCCACGTATGTTACACATCACCCCTATCTCCTAGTCCTCAAGGAGGAGTTATAGTCTCTGTCATTCTAAAAATGTGTTTCCCCACTCTGATAGTTTTGCACCAATTTTAAGATTTCCCCAGCAACCCAATTCCAGTTAACCACATAACAATATAATTAGTTTTGGGGCAGCTAGATTGCTCAGTGGATAGAGCTCCAGCCTTGGAGTCAGGAGGACATGAGTTCAAATCTGACCATAGACACATGCACTTGCTAGTTGTGTGACCCTGGTAAGTCACTTAACTCCAATCACCTTATTAAAAAAATATAATTAGTTTTGATAAAGCAATATTTTCTTCAAAAGTATAGCAAGGACTATAAAAAACACCTCCCCCCAAACACCTAGGGGCAATTGAATAGATATTGAACTATTGAACTAATGAATAAAACTAAGAACTGCTTTCATGAAAAAAAAAAGATAAACCGTATCAAAAGTGGTGAATTTACCATCAATGAAAAGGAATGTTATACAATGATCAGGAGCTATTTTGCCCTAGTATATGCCAATAAATCTGACAATCTAAGCAAAACAGGTGAATACTTACAAAAAATATAAATTGCCCAGATTAACAGAAGAGCAAATAAAATACTTAACCCCATTTCTTTTTTTTTTTTGTGTGTGGGGTTAGGCAATGGAGTTAAGTGACTTGCCCAGGGTCACACAGCTAGTAAGTGTTATGTGTCTGAGTCCAGATTTGAACTCAGGTCCTCCTGAATCCAGGACCTGTGCTCTATGTACTGCATCACCTAGATGCCCCATTAATCTCATTTCAGAAAAAAAGAAATTGAACACACAGTGAACAGCCTAAGAAAAAATCTCCAGGGCCAGAAGGATTTGGAAGTGAATTCTATTAAACACGTAAAGAACAATTAATTCCAATACTAAATAATCTGTTTGGAAAGATAGGTGGAATCCTATCAAAATTTTTTATGATACAAATATGGTGCTAATATCTCAACTGGGAAGAGCCAAAGAGAGAAAGAAAATTATAAGCCAATTTCCCTAATGAATATTAATCCAAACATTTTAAATAAAATATTAGCAAAGAGATTACAGCAATGTATCACCAAGATAATAAACTATGACCAGGAGGGTTTTATAGCAGAAATTCAGGGCTAGTTCAATATTAGGAAATCTATCAGCATAATTGACCATGACAATAACAAAGTTAAACAGAAATCATATAATTGCCTCAATAGATGTAGAAAAGTCTTTTGACAAAATACAACATCCATTCCTTTTAAAAACACAAGAGAGCACAAGAATAAATGGAGTATTCCTTAAAACAATAAGTAGCATCTATCTAAAATAATCAGCAAGTATTCTATGTAATAGGGGATAGACTAGATGAATTTCCAATAAAATCACAGGAGAAAAAAGGATGTCCATTATGACCACTTTTATTTAATATTGTCCTAGAAATGTTAGCTTTAGCAGTAAGAGAAGAAAAAGAAATTGAAGGATTTAGAATAGTTAATGAAGAAACAAAGCTATTACTCTTTGCAGATGATAGGATAGTATACTTAGAGAATCCTAGAGAAACAACTAAAAAAAAAACTCCTTGAAATAATTAACAATGTTAACAATGTTGCAGAATACAAAACAAACCCACAAAAATCATTGTCTTAGGTATATATTATTAACAAAGCCCTGCAGCAAGAGATAGAAAGAAAAATTTAAAAAAACTGTAACTGGTATAAAACATTTGGGAGTTACTTGCCATGACAAACCTAGGAATTTTATGGAAACAATTACAAAACACTTCACAGAAATAAAATTAGATCTAAACAATTAGAAAAATATCAATTGTTCATGGGTAGGCAGAGCTAATATATTAAAATTATAATTTTGCATAAATTTATTTGCTTGTTCAGTGCCATACCAATCAAACTACTAAAAACTATTTTATGCAGTTAGAACAATAATTATAAAATTCATTTGGAAGGATAAAAGTTCCATAATATCAAGGCAATTAATGAAAAGAAATGCAAAGAGAGGTGGTCTAGCCATATCAAATCTAAAACTGTATTTTAAAGAAACAATGATCAAAATTATTTGGTACTGGTTAAGAAATAGAGTGACGGATCTGTGGAATAGATTAGGTATAGAAAACGCAGTAATCAGTGACTATAGTAATCTACATTTTGAAAAACCCAAAGACTCCAGCTTCTGGGATAAGAACTATTTAACAAAAACTGCTGGGAAAACTGGAAAACTATGGTAGAAACTATGCCTAGACCAACAACTTACACTGTATACCAAGACAAAGTCAAAACAGATACATGATTTAGAAATAAAGGGTTATACCATTAGCAAATTAGGAAAGCAACAAATTTTTTATATGTCAGATCCATGGAGAAACAAAAAAAATTATGACCATAAAAGAGATAGGAAACTTTGAGAAATGCAAAATGAATAATTTTGATTGCATTAAATTGAAAAAGTTTTGCACAAACAAAGCCATTGCCACCAAGATTATAAGGGAATCAGAAAGCTGGAAAACATTTTTATAGCAATGTCTCTAGTAAAGCTTCATTTCTAAAAATATGGAGAAATGAGTAAAACTTATAAAAATGTAAAACATTTTCCAGGTTACGAATGATCAAAAGATATGAACAGGGAGTTTTTAGATGAAGAAATTAAAGCTACCTATAATCATAAAAAGATGCTCTAAATCACTGTTGACGAGGAAATTGCAAATTAAAACAAGGCTGAGATATGACCTCACACCTATCAGAATGGCTAATATGACAAAAAAAGAAAATGATCAATATTGGAGAAGATATGGGAAAATTAGAACACTGATACATGCTTGGTGTAGTTGTGAACTGGTCCAACAATTCTTCAGAGAAATTTGGAATTATGCCCAAAGGGAAACCAAACTGTGCCTATCCTTTAATCCAGCAATACCACCACTAGGTCTATATCCCAAAGAGATCATTAAAAAGGGGAAAGGATCCACATAAACAAAAATGTTTATAGTAGCTCCTCTTGCGGTGGCAAGGAACTGAAAATTGAGGAGATGCTCATTAATTATGAAATGGCTGAAGAAGTTGTGGCATATGAATATATTGGAATACTACTGTGCTTATAAAAAAGTGATGAGTAGACAGATTTCAGAAATCCCTGGAACGATTTACATGGATTGATTCTGAGTGAAATGAGTAAAACCAGAAGCAACATTGTGTGATGATCAGCTATGATAGACTTAGCTCTTCTTAGCAAGACAATGATTCAAGACATTTCCAAAAGTCTCATGATGGAAAATGTTATTGACATCCAGAAAAGAACTATGGAGTATGAATGGAGATCAAAGCATATTATTTTCGTTTTTTTTTGTTTTTTTTCTTTCCCATGGTTTTTCCTTTTGTTCTGATTCTTCTTTCACAAAATGACTAATGAGGAACTATGCTTTAACATGATTGCTTATGTATAGCCCGTGTAAGATTGTTTGCTGTATTGAGCAAGTGACAGCAAAGGGGGGAAAGAGAAAAATTTGAACTCACAATATTACAAAAGTGAATATTAAAAACTAAAAAAAAAACAATGATAAAAAATTCTCAAAAAGCATGACTAATGTGGAAATATGTTTTTCATAACTTCACATGTATCATCATTGTCATATTGTTTGCCTTCTCAAGGTGTGAGAGATAGCATCTAGGAAGAGAATTAGGAAATATTTGTTTAATGTATTTTTAATACTGCTTCAAGGGCAGAGCCATGATGGTGGAGTAAAAGCAGTGACTTGCTTGAGCTCTTCTCAAACCCATCCAAATACCTGTAAAAATGACTCTAAAAAAACCGAATAAACAGAAGCGAGATAGGATAAAGGGAACTGTAATTAGTTTTCCACAACATGAATACTATGGAAGTGTTTTGCATAACTGCTCATGTATAACCTGTATCAAGTTGCTTGTGTTCTCTATGAGGGTGGGTGGGGAGAGAGGAAGGGAAAAAATTTAGAACCCAAAGTTTTGAGAACAAATGTTAAAAATTGTTTTCTCATGCAACTGGGAAATAAGATATACAGGCAAAGGGATACTGAAATCTATCCTGCCCTACAGGAAAATAGAAAGGGACGGAAATAAGAGAATGGTAGAGGGTAGAGATAGAAGCGAGGGCAGATTAGAGAATGAGGCATTCAGAATGCACACCATCTTGGGGTGGTGCAGGGACAGATGGGGAGAAAATTTGGAACAAATCTTATGCAAGTAAATGTTGAAAACTAAAAATAAATAAATTATACTGTATAAAAATGTAAAAAATAAAAGATATATATATATATATATAACAAGAAAAGAAAAAATGTTTAAAAAATTAACTGTAATTGGAAATATTAAAATGAAACTAAAATATATTAAAACTGAAGAAATGCTGTTTGAGTTTCCAATACATGAGGTTAAAATTAAATTTAAATGCATGTATTGCTTGGTAGCTATTATTCATTTGTTTATATGAGTAGATAGTGTTAGTAGGAAGTTAGGGTATTTAAGGAGACATCAACGTGTACATTGAAATTCTGTAAAATGAGAACAAAAGTTTAGCTGTAAAGCAAAATTGTGAGCAAGAGATTGATGTCATTGGGAATGAAGAAGGAATTAATGATGGTTATTAGATATCTGCTACTGGGATATGGAGGGGATTTCATAAATCTTAGAAGTAGAGAGGTTGATGATTGTTCAGGGACACAGTTTGAACATAGAAATGAGTAGGCATTTGGAGTCTCCTCCTATAAGTATTGAGTTGTACTATGTGTGGAAGTATAGCCATTATTAGAAAATGTGGTTTGGAATGAATTTGTTGATAAAAGTGAAAGATCATGATCTCAATGAATTCCAGCAGACAGAAGTCACAAGGAAAACAGTGGTAAAATATAAGAATATCTTCCAGTTATAGAGCAGTCTTTCACAGGACACGGTTGAAATGGTATGTATATATAAAGAGAGACACTGGGAATGAGGGCATAAAGGAGGAGACGTATCTGCGTGGAGAGAAGGCATGTTCTTTCTCAACCTGAACTACAGTATCAAAAGGATTGAGAAAGTAACAGAAGAAGGCAGAAAACTACACACTGAGGAGTGATTCCAAAAAAAGAACATCATTGAGGTCCAGTGATGAAGACAGGTAACTAAATGGTTCATGTTTGATCCTATAAGTTATGACACAGCAATTAACTTCCCAATGTGCTATGTTGCTGTGCACTAAGAGGCTTCTAGAAACACCTTGTAGCTTTCATGAGCAGGATGTGGCATTTTCTTCATTAGCCTTTCTGGTGGGCTGGTGGCACTCATGCAGTCCAGAGCTTATTAAAAAGGTGGGATATGATGATTCCCTTCTCTGCTATTCACCAATAATTAGCAGAACTTGTCCTAGTTTTTTGAATTTCTGTGCTAATTTGCCTCCACCAGAAAATGAGCAAGTAAAAATCTGATCTTTCAATGATATCAATCTCAATTTTTTTCCATCATAGAAAACAATCACTGTTGTATAACAAGTAATGTATATAATTCGCAGACATTATTATTGCTTTTGTGTCCAAAATGCAAGTAAGAAAATGTTAAAGCATCTCTAAGAATTTTTTTTCCATTATGGAATGCTTAAGTTTGTAGAGATTCCTAAATAACCTGAAGATTTCAAACATGCATTGGACAAGCAGAAATCAACTTAATTCTGAAAACAATCTTTCCCAACTCTTCAATTTCTTTTTCACTTTTACATTTTTCAATGCCAACTATATTCAACTAAATTACATGAACATGCTTTTGAATACATCAGTACATTTTTGGGTGTTGAATTATATATCACATGATGTATTAGGAAAGATCTTTGTTTATATAAAAGGAAACTTTTTGTGAAATGAATAATCCTTTTGCAGTGTGAATCAATCTCTAATTTATCTTTTCTTCAAATACAAATTTTCTTTTCTCAGGTTTACTTAAAATGAGTAAGTATGGATGTATTGCTGCCTTTAATGACATTTCTTTCATTGATTTTAGAACACTAGATTTTGTTTTTGCCTGGAAGCTATTTCTGTTCTAGCTTTGACTATAATCTATAATGGGAAGCTAGGTGGTGTAATGAATAGAGTACTGGCTATGCAGTCATGAGAACCTGAGTTCAAATCTGGCCTCTGATACTTAATAGTTGTGTTAACCTGGCAAATCTTTTAACACTGTTCACCTCTATTTCCTCATCTATAAAATGATCTGGAGAGGTAAAGGCAAACCACTCCAGTATATTTGCCACTAAAACCTCAAATGGGGTCACAATTAATTAAATGTGACTAAACAACAGTAGTCATCTATAACATCATGGTATCCATATTATTTTTTTAAATTACATATTTTTAACTTTCAACATTTACCTCCACAAGATTTTGAGTTCTAAAGTTTCAACCCATCTCGCTCCTCTCCCCACCCAAAGATGGCATGCATTCTTAATATCCCTTCCACTAGTCTACTGTCCCTTTATCTCTCTCCCCCCCTTCTCTTATCCCTTTCCTCTTCTACTCTCATATAGGGCAGGATAGATTTCTGTACACCATTTCCTATATTTCTTCTTTCTCAGTTGCATGTGAAAACATTTTTTTAAATATGTATTTTTAAAACTTTGGGTTCCAAATTTTCTCCCATCCTCCCTTCCTACCCATTCTCATTGAAAAGGTAAGCAACTCAATATAGGTAATACATGTCTAGTTATGCAAAAAACTTCCATAATACTCATGTTGTGAAAAACTAACTTTATGCCCCTTTAACCCTATCCCTGCCCCCATTTATTCTATTCTTTCTTTTGACCCTGTCCTGCCTCAGAAGTGATTGCTTCTGATTACCCCTTTTCCCAATCTGCCCTCCTTTCTATCATTCCCTGGCTCTCCTGTCTCCTTCTCCCCCTATTTTCCTGTAGGGTAAGACAGATTTACATACCCAATGGAGTGTGTATGTTATTCCCTCCTTAAGTCAAATCCTATGAGAATAAGATTTACTCATTCCCTCTCACCTTGTCCTGTTTCCCCTCCACTGTAAAAGCCTTTTTCTTGCCTGTTTTTTGTGTGATAATTTACTCCATTCTACCTCTCTCTTTCTCATTCTCCCAATATAATCCCCTCTTACTCCTTAATTTTATTCTCCAGATATGACCCCTTTATCTTCAACTCACCCTGTGCCCCCTTTCTTTCTTTCTTTCTTTCTTTCTTTCTTTCTTTCTTTCTTTCTTTCTTTCTTTCTTTCTTTCTTTCTTTCTTTCTTTCTTTCTTCCTTCCTTCCTTCCTTCCTTCCTTCCTTCCTTCCTTCCTTCCTTCCTTCCTTTCTTTCTTTCTTTCTTTCTTTCTTTCTTTCTTTCTTTCTTTCTTTCTATCTATCTATCTATCTATCTATCTATCTATCTATATATGTGTGTATGTGTGTGTGTGTGTGTGTGTGTGTGTGTGTGTGTATAATTCTTTTCCTCCAACTCCCCTGATACTCACAAAGAACTCATGTGTTATAAATATCATCTTTCCATGCAGGAATGTAAACAGTTCAACCTTAACAAGTTTCTTATGATTTCTCTTTCCTGTTTACCTCTTCATGTTCCACTTGAGTCTTGTATTTGAAAGTCAAATTTTCTATTCAGCTCTGATCAAGAATGTTTGAAAGTCTTCTATTTCACTGAATGACCATTTTTTCCCCTTAAGGATTATACTTAGTTTTGCTGGGTAGGTGATTCTTGGTTGCAATCCTATCTCCTTTGCCCTCCGGGATATTACATTCCATGTGCTACGGTCCTTTAATGTAGAAGCTGCTAAATCTTGTATTATCCTGATTGTGTTTCCACAGTACTTGAATTATTTCCTTCTGGCAGCTTGTAATATTTTCTCCTTGACCTGGGAACTCTGGAATTTGGCTACAATACTCCTAGGAGTTTTCCTTTGGGGATCTCTTTCAGGAGGAGATCTGTGGATTCTTTCAATTTCTATTTTGCCCTCTGGTTCTAAAATATCAGGGCAGTTTTCCTCGATAACTTCTTGAAAGATGATGTCTAGGCTCTTTTTTTGATCATGGCTTTCAGATATTCAAATAATTTTTAAATTCTCTCTCCTGGATCTACTTTCCAGGTCAGTTGTTTTTCCAAAGAGATATTTCACATTGTTTTCTAGTTTTTCATTCTTTTGGATTTGTTTTACAGTGTCTTGATTTCTCATAAAGTCACTAGCTTCCAATTGCTCTATACTAATTTTTAAGGAACTATGTTCTTCAGCAAGCTTTTGGACTTCCTTTTCCATTTGGCCAATTTTGCTTTTGAAAACATTCTTCTCCTCATTGGCTTTTTGGATCTCTTTTGCCATTTGGGTTAAGCTATTTTTTAAGGCATTATTTTCCTCAGTATTTTTTTGGGTCTCCTTTAGCAAGCTGTTGACTTGTTTTTCATGATTTTCTTGCATCACTCTCATTTCTCTTCCCAGTTTTTCCTTTACTTTTCTTACTTACTTATCAAAATCCTTTTTGAGCCCCTCCAAGGTCTTGGACTGATTCCCATTTTTCTTGGAGGTTTTGGATGTAGGAGTTTTGACTTTGTTGTCTTCTTCTGGTTATATGTTTTGATATTCTTTGTTTCCACAAAAGATTCTCTGGTCTGACACTTCTTTCAAGGTTTGCTCATGATTCCAGCCAATTACCTGAGTCATAAACTCTTCATTAAGGTAGAGGTCTGCTTCCAATGTGGAGAATGTACTGTCACAAACTTTGGGGGTTTGTACAGCTGTTTTCAGAGATATTTCTAGGGACTTGTAAATTTTCAGTTCCTTCAAGGTGGTATGATAAGGGGTGAGGTGTTTACTCCTTTCCTGGCATGTACTCTGTTCTATGAGTGACTGCAAGCACTCTTTTCTTCCTTGAAGCTGTGAGGAGGACTTCCTTTCTACCAACACTAAGAGCTCACCACCCTGGCATTCCTCCTAGCCCCAGGACTGCCTCTCAGAACTCTGACCCAGATCAAAGCACAGGCAAAGTAGGGATTCCTGCCTCAGCACTTGCAAAGAGATCCCTGCAATGTCCCTCTGATCAGCCACTGGATTCCCCCTCAGTCTGTGGGCCATAAACTCAGGAAGCAGCCACTACCCTGGGGCTGCTCTTGGGAACTGGGGCTGAGACCTAGCTTCTCTCCCACCATAGAAACAGACTTTTCCCATGGACCTTCTAAGTTGTCTTTGGTGTTTGGGGTTGAGAGGTCTGGAAAGTGCCACAGCTGCCTGAGATTCAGTCCTCTGAGGCCTGCTCCAGGTTTGCTGCAGCCTGTGCACCCATGCTGAACTGCACTCCTCTCCCTGCCTTGCATAGATATACCTTTCTGATCACCCATTCAGGTTGTCTTGGACTGGAAATTTGTTTCACTCTATATTTTTGTGGGTTATGCTGCTTCAGAATTTGTTTATGGCCATTTTTTACAGGTATTTGGAGGGGTTTGAGGGAGAGCTCAAGCAACTACTGCTTTTACTCCATTATCTTGGTTCTGCTGCAACCATCTATTTTATTGTACTATGTTATGGAAATGCTTGTTTTCTGCCATAAATTAAAAATAAAATTAATTAAAAAAAAGAAATTCCTATTAGGTGGAGGCACTTTGCTAAGCGTTGGAGATACAAAGATAAAATAAATAATCTTTTCCTTCAAGGAATTTCTTTTTCAGTTAGGAACTTAGCAAGTTGAATGCCAAAGTCCCGTTCAATTCTTGATGCATCAATGCTTCCAATAAATCCTTGAGTTTATCTATTTGGAGGCTCAAATGGCATACATTCCAAACCACCCTTTTTTCTCATCTTTTGTGATTCTTGTCCATATATTCTTACCAATTCTTCAAAAAGAATCTGCTAAAAATGCTGGGGGTTGTCCTATAGTAGTAGTAGTAGTAGTAGTAGTAGTAGTAGTAGTAGTAGTAGTAGTAGTAGTAGTAGTAGTAGTAGTAGTTGTTGTTGTTGTTGTTGTTGTTCCTTTACTTTTTATAATGTGGAGCAGCTAGGTGGCACAGTGGGTTAGAACACTGGCCCTGAAGTAAGGAGGACCTGAGTTTAAATCCTGCCTCAGACCAAACGCTTGAACCTTACTAGCTGTGTGACCTGGGCAAGTCACTTAACTCCAATTGCCTAAAAACAAAGAATAATTTTATAATGCTAGTGTAGCATTCTGATTCTGTTCTCCTTTTACATCATCATTCTTGCCGTTATCACTTTCAGCATATCCTGTATAATAGTCATTTACTTCTAAAATTATGATAGTCTTATAGGAGGAAAAGTAAAACATATATTTAAGATTGTTATTTGTAAATGTGTAGTTTAAAGGAAAGATTGGGACAGACCTGATTATGATGTGATTCTGAGAAGTAACCACTTAGAAAAAGATAAAAACCAATTATTTGCTGAGGAGATAGGGAGGGAGGAAAGGATAAGGAAAGGACTTTTAGAGAGAACCTTACTCACATCAGATATGGGTTAAAGAGAGAACTATAACAAAAGTCTCCTAAAAATTATCCAGAAATAAGAGGGTGAAATAATAGGATGGGGGGTGTAGAAGGGTGTTTAGATTAATGAGAATAGGAGGATAAGGGAGAGATCTTTAGAGGGGAGATAGGTAAAGTAATAGGACAGCGAGGTTGTGGGTAGAAATAAAGTAGTATAGTCAAGAGGGATAAGAAAGAAGAGATACAAACAACCATAAAATAAAGATCAAGAGTAGAATTTATCAGGAAAAAAAAGCAGGTGTAGTAATCATGATTTCAGACATAGTTAAAGGTAAAATAGATTTAAGCAATGAGAAAAATAAGGAAACTACAATATATGTCAGTAATATTCATTAATATTGTTTTAGAGTGTTTAAAACAGCTAGAGTGAATAAGGTTAGAATATTGTTGTGGTGTAAGAAATAATGAATTGGCTGACTTAGAAAAATATGGAAAGATTCAGACTTATGAAGGAAGAAGTTATCTACTCAGAGAAGCAGAGTAAAAATGAGTATAGTAATGTCTTGCATAGATGCATATAAATGCATATGTCTATATATGCATATGATTATAGATATCTAAGTATATTTACGTGTATGGAAGTATACGTGGATATGTATATCCATATGTACATATACATATATGTATACATATGTACATATACATATATGTATGTGTGTATATCTCTGTATATGCATAAATATGTGTATATATGTGTGTATGCACATTATATATGTATGTATATATGTGTACATAAGATTTTATTCTTATTTTGTTCTTATTCTTATGTTTATACGATCACTTGTTTTCCTGATATTGTTTATAAATGTATATATTATGTATATGTGCATAAATGTACATGTTTATATATATATTTATATATATACACATATATTTATACATACATATATGTGTATATACATATGTGTGTATATACATACACACACATGTATATATATACATATATATACATATATATGTATATATATGTATATATATATGTATATATATATATATATATATATATATATATATATATATATATATATATATTATATATAATATATATATATATATATATTCTTTTCTTAAACAATAGATTGGAAATTTATATATCAGGAATTCTAGATCCTGGACTATATGATCCCTCAGAGATTCCCAGCAAGTGTTTGATTCTATGATTCTATTGAAGGTTTAGTAATATAGGTGTCATTTTCCAGCTAAGACTAAGGTCATTAAGGATATCTGTCCATAAGTATTCACTAGGAGATCTCTAGCACCCTGAGCCAAAAGGTACTGTTCCCTGCTGACTTTTATCCCTCCTCTGGTTTCAGCCACATATGTTATTTGTCTTGGCTTGCTGTCATAAATCACTCGGTACAATTCCCACCTTGCATCAAGTAGATCCCATTGTCGTCAATTAACTTGAGAGATAGCAACCAGGTTTGCATTAGGTATATAGTGAATTAGATTTTTCTACCTCTCACAATATTAAATTTAAGATAAAGAGTTTATTTTTAAGCAGTGGACATCTTAATGATTCAAACCCTTGTGTGGGTGAAAGATTGCTGCTGATACTGTAGGGGAGTAAGCCAGTGTCTCTCCTTGCTGCTGATGTCCCTGATCTGACAGGCAAAAATAAAAGCTCTGATTTAGTAGCAGCAAAGAATAGCTATGAAATCCAAGAGGTAAGAGAATTTTATTTATTTATTTAATAGAGTTTGAAATGAAATATATGGTATAGTGCAAGTAAGGGTCAGGGAGAAGTTAAATAAAAGATCACAGGGTAGAAATATTGCTAACATTTGACTGAATAGCAAAGAAACATAGCATCTATTTATACAATCCTCCCTGGATTAAGGTCTTAAAAACTTTTCACTTTTTTGCTGTTATAAAAAGCATTACTATTTTATAATAAGAAAATTCTAATAAGATATCTTTATCAAAGCTTGAAGATATACAGAATTTGAAGCAGTAAGAAATATCTGCACTGACATTAATTGAGGAAGCTTCATAGTCATTGGCACTCACATATATATGGGTTTTGATAGATAATTTTTTTCTGATAATCTGTTAATATTGATAAACCCTCATTGCAGCATTGTATTCACAGAAAATCAAATACTCCCTACCCCATTGTAATTACATAAAATGAAAGTTTACTTTTTTTGTATGTTGGATCCACTTGAGTCCTTGATACATAGGCAAGAATCTTAGCAATAATGTTTAGCCTGCACTAATGAATTAAACACCGTACTTCCTGACTCCAAGCCCTGCACTCTATCCACTGAACCACCTAGCTACCAATTGTAAGTGATAAATGAATAGCAAAATGATTGAAAACACTCAAGCAAATCTAAAAATCTGAAGTATTAGATCTAAAATCCAAATCTAAGTATCTGACATTCAGTGCCTTTTGATACTTGGAAAAGGGCATATGATGGAGGCATTGCAGGAACTGGTCTAATGATTTAGTGCAAGGTGAGAACACCATTCAGGTTAACTTGAGATGAAGCACGAGGCTAATATTCTGGCAGCTACTTGATTTATCTATACATCTATCTTGAAGGTATAAACTCAAAGACAAAAATATTCTTTCCCTTTTTGTTTTAATGTAATGAGAGATATCACTAATATGTAGCATGGGAGACATGTATCATTAGGCTCAAAGGAGGTAGAATTGGCAAGTTTAAATTAAATTGATAACATTTTTCAGCCAAAAACAAAATGCAGAGACCCATTTTTACTCTTGAGAAGTGTACATTTAATATTTTTTTTTCCACATTCAGGTCTTAAAGAGTTTTATTTTCCCTTTTTATTCCCCTCTTTAAGGTTTTAAAAATCTTTGTGTTGAATTGTGTATGTCAGCATACAAAATAATCCAAGGGTACTGTTATGAGATGCCTCCATCTTTATTTGAGATCAATGCCCCACTTTGTCCTTGAAAGAATGTGCCAAGTTGGCCAGTGTCAGAGAAAGGAAAACTCTTGTTTCTTTGGTGTCTCTTCAAGTCTCTTCAGTCTTTGGTCTTTCTTAGAATCTTTGGAGTTTTGTCTTTTTCTGTAGTTGGTTCAGGGTGTTTTTGCTTCCACCTTTGAGAGATCATATGGATATGTTAACTCCACTTCAGGTTGCTTAGGAGTGAATAAGACTGGGAAAAAGCCAACATGATAGGAGCTGGCAATATCTCCAACATGTCCCTCTACTCAGCTTAATACACAAGAGACTTGGAGGTATTTCCTTTTGGTTGAGATCTGGGGATTTCTCTTTTGGCTGAGTTGAGTCCTATGGGAGAGCTCCTTCATTCTGTATTGTCTGGTGTGTGTGTGTGTGTGTGTGTGTGTGTGTGTGTGTGTGTGTATGTGTGTGCATGCATGTATACACACATCATATACATATTTAGACACACACATTAATATAGACATATATAGACACATATATTATATAAACATATGGATATATGTGTATATGCATCTATGTCTATGTGTGTGTATATACACATATACATACGTATATCCCTTGATTTTTGTTTTGTTATATTCTTGGAGAACTAGCTTTGTCAATTACTTAATATGTATATTCATTGTGGAACTTCTATTTTTTTAGGAAAGGAGTCAATCATCCTTAGCTGTGAAGCTTAAGTCCTCTTTTCCTCATTAATTAGCTGTGGTCAGAAATTTAAAGGAACCTGAAAAGTACATCCTCCAGACCAATAATATTTATAGGAACAAACTGATGTAATTCTATTTTAGTATTCCTTTCTCTATGAGGACAGCAGATGGGTCAAACTTTTGTCTCCAAACTCCCAGTTATTCTTCTGGTGGGAAGTAAAGTTTCCCTTGGAGAACAGTGGGGGCAGATGTGGCTAGGGATGCCTATTGTGTATCCTTCGAGCCACATAATGATATGTGTCCTCCATGTTACATATTGGTGATACCTCTCATTACATTAAAAAAGAAAAGGGGAAGGGTATTTTTTTCTTTGAGTTTATACTGTAAAGATATATATGCAGGTAAATCAAATAGCTGCCAGAAAATTAGCCTTGTGCTTCATCTCAAGTGAGCCTGAAAGGTGTTGTCTGCTTGTACTAAACCATCAGTCCTGCTCCTGGAATGTCTTCATCATATGTCCTTTTCTCAGTATCAAAAGGCAGTTAACATCAGATCCTTAGATTTGGATCTAATTTGGATCTAATTCCTTAGATTTTTTAATTTGTTTGAGTGTTTTCAATCCTTTTACTATTTATTAATCACCTAAAATTTGTAAGTAGGTTGTGCAGTGGACAGAGTGTATAGCTTGGAGTCAGGAAGATTCTTCTTCCTGAATTAAAATCTGGCCTCAGATTAGTGGCTATGTAACCCTGGGCCAGTCACTTAACTCTGCTTGCCTCAGTTTCCTCATATATGAAATGATTTGGAGAAGGAAATGGGAAACCACTCCAGTATCTTTGACAAGAAAACCCCTGGGTTATGAAGAGTTACACATGACTGAAACAACTCAACAATATACATGATCCAGATGCCTTTACATCATGAATCCTTTGTAATCATATACCCATAAATATAATTATGATGAAATATCTATTTCAATAGTTACCAGATATTCTCATCATTGTCTTTTTTTGTCAAGTTATACAGTAGTGATGGGGAAAAGCTAACTTCAACAATTTATATGCTAGAGCTCTTCATAAAATGAGAGTGGTTGAAAAATCCTTCATTTCCCACTATCATAATTGACAGATTAACAAGTAAGAAAGGAGAATATGTAAAATGAGAAGTTAGAATAAAGGACAAATACTTAGGAATTTGCCATCTTAATCTACAAACAATAGATCACATATTTAGAGCCAGAAAGTATTGTAGAGGCCTCTGAGTCTTGCCACCTCAATTCACAAATGAAGAAACTGAGACACAGAGAGGTTAAAGACTAGTAAAGCTCAAACCACTAATAGGTAACTGAAGTGGGTTGTAAACCTAAGTCTTCCTTTCTCTGTGTCCTTTTTCCTTAAAAGGTATGGCTTGTTACTTAGAGAAGAGCTGAGAAGAAGGGAAAAGATAAATGGAAAAGATAGAATATTGGCTGAGTAGAGAGGTAAATGGAAAACCTCTAGATTTCATGGTGTTATAAAGCAGCATAACATTCTATATTTTAGAGGAAAGTGGTACCCATATGAAGTATAGTACAGTAGACTAAGAACTCAAAAAAAACCCTCAGACTTAATATAGAACCTTGATTACATCTTCCATATAACCACCTGATTGTTTTGAATTATGTTTCTTGTGTATGTACAATACCTTCCTGATTATATTTGACAATAATGATGACAGTGTATATATATGTGTGTGTGTGTGTGTATGTGTGTATATATATACATTATTCATAAAATACATTGTGTCACACACTATACCAAGACAAGTTTAAAACAGGTACATGATTTAGACAAAATGGATGATACCACAGGCAGATTAGGAGAGCAAGGAATAGTTTACCTGTCAGATCTATGGAGAACAGAAGAATTTATGGCCAAACAAGAGATAGAGAACATTATTAAATGCAGAATGGATAATTTTGATTACATTAATTTTTTTTAAAAATTGTACAAACAAAACCAATGCAACCAAGATTAGAAGGAAAACAAAAGTCTGGGGAATAATTTTATAATCAATGGTTCTGATAAAGGCCTCATTTCTAACACACACATGCACGCACACACACACACACACACACACATAAAGAGAGAGAGACAGACAGAGAAGGAGAGAGAGAGAGAGAACTGAGTCAAATTGACAAGAATATGTTATTCATCAATTGATGAACGATGAAAGAATATAAACAGGCAGATTTTAGATAAGGAAAGTAAAGCTATCTATAATCACATGAAAAATTTTCTAAATTATCTTTTATTAGAGAAATGGAAATAAAAATAACTTTGATGTACCACCACATACCTATCAGATTGGCTAAGATGACAAAAAAGGAAAATGATATATTTGGTGAAGACGTATGAAAATTGGGACACTGGTGCACTATTGGTGGAGTTGTGAACTGATCCAACTATTCTGGAGTTCAACTTGGAGCTATGCCTAAAGAGAAGCCAGGTGATGCATACACCCTTTGATCCAGCAATATCATTACTAGATCTGTATCCCAAAGAGATCATAAAAAGGGGAAAAAGGACCCACATGTACAAAATATTTATAGGAAATCTTTTGATGATGGCAAAGAATTGGAAATTGAGGGGATGCCTATCAATTGAGGAATGGCTAAACAAGTTGTGGCATATACATGTAATGGAATACTATTGTACTATAAGAAATGATGAGCAAGCAGATTTCAGGAAACCTGGAGAAAAGACTTACACGAACTGATGCTGAGGGAAATGAGCAGAACCAGGAGGACATTGTACACAGCAGCAGCAATATTGTGCAATGATTACCTATGATGGATTTAGTTCTTCTCAGCAATACAATGATCCATGACAATTCCCAATGATTCATGATGGGAAATGTAACCACATCTAGAGAGAGAGAACTGTGAAATCTGAATACAAATTGGTGCATATTATTTTCACTTTTTTGTTATTTGTTTTTCTTTCTCATCATTTTCCCATTTTCTTCTGATTCTTCTTTCACAGCATCACTAACACAGAGGTACTTTTAACATGACTGCACATGTATAACCTATATCATATTGCCTGCTGTTTTGTGGAGGGAGAAAGGTTTATAACACAAAAGTTTACAAAAATAAATGTTGAGGACTGTCTTTGCATGTAATTGGAAATAGAACGAAATACTATTAAGGAAAAAAAAATAAAACACATTATATTATGGTAAAAAAAACACATTGAATTTGGAGGCAGCTAATATTGGTCTATGGCTCAATGAAATGAGCAAATTTTGTAATCTCTAACATACCATGTTTCCCATGTACAAAATTAAAGAGTAATATTAGAAGGCCTATGAATGTTTTTCCAGTTTTAAATCTACAATCCTATGATTTGCTTACCTTCATAAAATCCCTATGACAAGTTTCTGTTATTTCCTCACTTGATAGATGTGGAAACTGAGTCCAAGAGGTTAAATGACTTTGTAAGTTTATATAATTAATAAGTTTCTGAGCCAGAGTTCAAACCTATACCTTTATAGTTCATGTGGGTATCTATAATAGTCAAAATAATTACTTCATTCAAAGTTGTTCTTAAAAAAACAAAATTCCTGGAGGTGGCAGAGCCAAGAGGGCTGAGTGAAAGTAGTTATTTGCTTGAGCTCTCCCCTATATCCCTCCAAATACCTGGGGAAATGGCTCTAAACAAATTCTAGAGCAGTGGAACCTACAAAAGAACAGAGTGAGACACATTTCCAGCCCAAGACAACTCGGATGGTTGATTGGAAAGGTCTATTGCATCAGGATGGAAGAGGAACACAGTACAGTATGGGTTGTGCAGGCAAAGACCACGCCTCAGCAAACCTGAAACAGGCCTCAGAGGACTGAACATGGGCAGCTGTGTTGATTTATGGACTTTTTAACCCACAAACACCAAAGACAACTTAGAAGGTTAGTAGGAAAAGTCTGTCAGTGGTGAGAGAGAAGCTCAGTACCAGCCCCAGTCCTGGCACAGACCTGAGGCAGTGGCTGTTTCCAGAACTCTCAGCCCATAGAATGAGGGGAAATCAAGTGGCTTCTCAGAGGGGGATTGCAGGAATCTCTTTGCTGGTTTTGAGGCAGGATTTTCTTGCTTTTCCCATGCTTAGATCTGGGTCTTAGTTCTGGGGGGTGGTCCTGGGGCAAGCAGGAGTGCTGGCAGGGTGGAGCTTGTAGTGGTAGTGGAGGGAGAATTTTTTCCACACTCAAGACAGAAAAGAGTGCTTGTGGTCACTCATATACCAGAGTGTAGCCCAGGAAAGGAGTAACACCTCATCCTTGATCATACCACCTTGGATGAACTGAAAATTTGCAGGTCCCTAGAAGTATCTCTGACAACAGCTGCACAAAACCCCTGAAGCTTGGGACAGTATGTTCTCCACACTGGAAGAAGACTCCTACCTTAACAATGAGTTTAAAACTCAAGTAATTGGCTGGGAACATGAGCAAACTCCTCAAAAAATGTCAGACCATAGAATCTTTATTTGCTGAGAAAGAAGATCAAAACATACAAAGAGAAGAAGACAATACAGTCAAAGCTCCTACTTCCAAAGCCTCCATGAAAAATATGAATCAGTCCTAGGCCATGGAAGAGCACAAAAAGGATTTTGAGAACCAATTAAGAGAAATAAAGGAAAAACTGGGATATGCAATGAGAGTGATGCAAGAAAATCATGAAAAACAAGTCAACACTTTGCTAAAGGAGACCCCAAAGAAATACTGAAAAAAATAACACCTTAAAAATAGCCTGACCCAAATGGCAAAAGAGGTCAAAAAATCCAATGAGCAGAAGAATGCCTTAAAAAGCAAAATTGGCCAAATAGAAAAGGAAATCCAAAAGCTTACTGAAGAAAATACTTCATTAAAAATTAGAATGGAGCAATTGGAAGCTAGTGACTTTGTGAGAAATCAAGACATTTTGAAGCAAAACCAAAAGCATAAAAAACTGGAAAACAATGTGAAATATCTCATTGGAAAAACAACTTACCTGGAAAATATTTTTTGAACTATCTGAAAGCCATGATCTAAAAAAGAGCCTAGACATCATCTTCCAAGAAATTATCAAGAAAAACTTCCCTGATATTCTAGAACCAGAGGGTAAAATGGAAATGGAAAGAGTCCACTGATCACCTCCTGAAAGATATCTCCAAAGGAAAACACCTGGGAATATTGCAGCCAAATTCCAGAGTTCCCAGGTCAAGGAGAAAATACTGCAAGCAGCCAGAAAGAAATGATTCAAGTATTATGGAAACACAATCAGGATAACACAAGATTTAGCAGCTTCTACATTAAGGGGGCAGAGGGCATGAGATATAATATTAGGGAGGAAAAAGGAGATAGGATTACAACCAAGAATCACCTACCCAGCAAAACTGAGTATAATCCTTCAAGGGAAAAAAAAGGTCGTTCAGTGAAATAGAGGACTTTCAAGTATTCTTGATGAAAAGACCAGAATGAATAGAAAGTTTGACTTTCAAGTACAAGACTCAAGAGAACTATGAAGATGTAAACAGGAAAGAGAAATCATAAGAAAATTATTACAGCTGAATTGTTTACATTCGTACATGAAATGATGGTATTTGTAACTCATTAGTGCTTTGTCAGTATTAGTGTAGTTGGAGGGAAAATATATATGGATGGATGGATGGATAGATAGATAGATAGATAGATAGATAGATAGATAGATAGATACATGGATGGATGGATGGATAGATAGATAGAGAGAGAGAGAGAGAGAGAGAGAGATAGATAGATAGATGGATGGATGGATAGATGGCACAGGGTGAGTTGAAGATGACTGGGTGATATCTGGAGAATAAAATGAAGGGGTGAGAGGATCGTACTGGGAGAAGGAGAAAGGGAGAGGTAGAATAGGGTAAATTATCTCACATGAAATAGACAAGAAAATGCTTTTATAATGGAATGGAAGTGGGAGATGGTAAGAGGGAATGAGTGAATCTTATTCTCATAGGATTTGGCTTAAGGAGGGAATAACATACACACTGAATTGTGTATGGAAAGCTATCTTACCCTACAGGAAAATAGGGGGCAAGTGGATAAGAGAGCAGTGGGATCATAAAAGGGAAGGTAGATTGGGGGAAGGGGTAGTCAAAAGCTAACACTTTTGAGGAAGGACAGGGTCAAAAGAGAGAATAGAATAAATGGGGTGGCAGAATAGGATGAAGGGAAATATGGTTAGTTTTCTGTAACATGAGTACCATGGAAGTGTTTTGCATGACAACACATGTATGACTTGTATTGAGTTACTTGCCTTCTCAATTAGGGTGGGTGGGGAGGGAGGAAGGGAGATGATTTGAAACCCAAAGTTTTAAAAGCAAATTTTAAAAATTGTTTTCACATGTGACTGGGAAATAAGATATACAGGCAATGGGGTATATAAATTTATCCTGCTCTATGGGAAAATAGGGAAGGGGATAAGAGGAGGGGGGAGAAAGAAGGGAGAACAGATTAAGGGAAGAAGTATTTACAATGCACACCGTCTTGGGATTGGGGGAGGGGCAAGATGGGGAGAAATTTTGGAACTTAAAATCTTGTGAAAATGTTGAAAACTAAAAGTTGAAAACTAAAAATAAATAATTAATACTGAACAAATATATCAAAATATTGCTGATATATACTGTTCTCCAGATTCTGCTCATTTAGTTCTTCATTATTGAATGGAAATCTATCTTTGTTTTTCTAAGATAATTTAGCTCATCATTTCCTTTAGCACAGTAATATTCTATCACAATCACACCACCACAATCATCATCCAATTCCAAATTGATGGGCATCCCAGATATTTCCAGTTGTTTGCCACCAGAACCCAAATTAACTACAAAGGATGTGCGATGGAAGATGCAGATTAAAGAGCTGTTAAATAGAAGAATGTATAGAATGATTTTACATATGTGGGTATGTATGTGTGTATGTTTCTATGTGTGTGTGTCTAATGGTAACACATCTGTGGGGTACTTGGGGGGTGTACGGAAGGAAAAAAAGGAAAAAAATAAATTTTCATGATAACTATTACATATTTAAAAGCATTACACTATAGATTTGGAGTTTCATTTCCATATTTTTTATTATACTGTTATGGAAATACTTGTTTCATTTTATAAAAAAAATTAAATTAAAAAATTTTTCAAAAAGGCAAAAAAAACCCCACTCATATCTTTCAGACATCACATTCAACACTCTATCCACTATGCCACAATGTTTCTAAATGACACACAAAGAGGCTAATTGTCTTACTGAATCCTTCTTACACAGTCTCTTGCACCCTGTTCACAAATTGTTGGCAGCTAATAGGCTTTATTAATTTGAATTTATTTCTCATAATATACATAAAATATTGGAGAAATGTTGCAAATATACCTAACAAGGTGGATTAAGTACCCATACTTCCTCATCCTGAAGACACAATAACTTGTTAACCCTACATAAGATATACATATTTGTATATTTGTGTGTGTAATATATACACACATAATATCTGTTTTCATATATATTTACATAAATATGCAGTAATGCATATATATTTAGCTTTTCACATGTATATACATACAAATACATATACATGTTTATATAACAGTGAATACAATTTGCATATACATAAGTTAGATAAACAGACAGACAGATGTTAGATATAGATATATACCCTTCACATTACAGGTGGAAAACATAAAGTCTTCCTGAAATTACTCTGTGGCTTTGGTGAAAAACAACAAAAAAAAAGCCTTTCTGCAATGCTTTGGCCCACACTGCCTCTCTAAATCTCTCTCCAGTTTGCTTCTGCACATGGTGAAGGGTCAGGAAGAAAAATGTTTTTCACCTTAAGAGATTGCTTTGCAGCACAATGGTACAGTGCTAGATATTTCTAGTTGAGAAGATTTACATTTCCTGTGTGCAAGGGACTCACAAATATATAAAGGACTAAAGCTTTGAATGTGGCCAGAAATAGTACTACATGGCTATACTCCCTGTCCATAAGAAAATCATTATTTCTGTTGAAGCATTTTTGGAAGTGGAGCATTTTGCCTCATTCTTATTACTCAAAAAGCTTAAGTAACTAACTTCAGGGTAAGATGAAATGATAATCATGAAGATAAGAACTGGTGAAACTTTATTCTCATTTTTAGAACTTGGAAAAGCAAAATGAATTTCCTCACTTCCTTTCATTTTCAAGAATGATAAAGCATATATTTTCTCTGCTATACTCATACATTCTAACATTGTTAAAAAAAAAAAAAGAAAATTCTCATAGTAAATATTCATGGTCAAACAACCAAATTCCCACATTGTTGGTTTCCAAACTTTATTTCATGTTCTACATAGGAGTTTCTGTCAAGAGTTTGGATAGCATTTTTTTTCATTATTAGTCCACTGGAATTACAGTTGATCATTATATTTATGTGAATTTTTTCTACTTTGAAGATTGTCTTTAAAATAATTTTACTTACTTCTTAGCTGTAGGAGACTAATTATGCTTTGGTTAAGCAAATTGTAAATGTATCAAAAGTAGTTTAGCATAATTATCTTTTGAAATACAGATAAATGGCCCATGTAGTAATAAGGAAATGGCATTAAATGTGTTAATTGCTTATGAAATTCAATAGTGGTATGTTAATGCTAAAGAAATAAAGATGGAAGTGTGGGATCTGTCCTCAATAAACTTACATTCTATTTGAATTAACCAATTATTCTTGAATACAACAGAAAAATTCTGAAGACTAAAAAACAATTAAACATTAAAAATTAAAAAAAATAAGTTATCCTTGGAAGTGCTGGATAATACTATTGTTGTTGTTCATTGTTCAGTCATGACTGATTCTTCATGATCATTGCATGCTAGGCCCTTCTATCCTCCACTATCTACAAAAGTCTTTCTAAGATCATGTTTGTTACTTCCATGACACTACCTTTCCCAGCATTAGAGTCTTTTCTAATGAATCCTGTCTTCTCATTCTGTGGTCAAAGTGTTTAAGCTTCAGCTTCAATATTTGTCTTTCCAGTGAATAATCTGAATTAACAGAGAATTCTATGCAGAAAGTATTTTATGGAAAAACTTAGGATTTTATTTGACTCTAAACTTAACAAACATAAGTAGCTAGAACATTGTGAGTGAAAGTTGCACTGTGTTCTTCTGAGCTCAAACCTTACCTGAACTATGGTGTCCATTTTCCACATTTTAAAAAGGTTATTGATGTTCTGCATTACATTCAAAGAATGGTAGAAATGATAGTCAAAGAATATTGGGTTATGTTATGGAAAACTATTGAAGAATGAGAAATATTTAGTTTGGAGAAAAGAAAGATTCTTCAAGAATATGAAGATCTGTAATACGGAAGAGGGATTGGATTTTTTTTCATGTAACTCTTTCATGTGGCTTCAAGAAGCTGTAGCATGTGCAGTGACCACAACCGAGTAAAACCATCTCAGCAGATGGGCTATACCAGGGTGAGAGTTACCAATAGGCTTCAAAACTCTCATTGAGTTAGGGGAATGTCTAGCTGAAATATGTGAAGGCTCCCTAGTGGAATAGGTGGATGAGAACAATTTGTTCTAATGGCCAAGAATGTGGAGGAAGCAGGCATTGTGGAGTGTTTAGAGCTTTGTCAGACATCAAAGATGCCACAGTCATCCACTTTATCTTCAGCCATCACCAGTCATCTTTATTTTTTTTTCTTGCCACTGGATTTAGATGGCTAACAAAGTGAGAATACAACTGATGACTGTCCACATCTCTACCTGACATAAATCCAATTTATGCACAAATCAAGACATCATTCCATGAGGACGTCGCTCCTTTTCATGTTGTGTTTTTTTTTTTGAGGGGGAGGCAATCGGGGTTAAGTGACTTGCCCAAGGTCACAGAGCTAGTAAGTGTCAAGTGTTTGGTCTGAGGCCAGATTTGAACTCAGGTCCTCCTGATTTCAGGGCCAGAGCTCTATCCACTGTGCCACCTAGCTGCCCCAACATTGCTCCTTTTGAAAAACAAAGGATGAACAGCAACAAATGGATGAACTAGAATCAAAAAGCAGAAGTAGAAGGGGGAAGATTATGGCTTAATTTAAATAAAAACTTACCCAAAGACAGAACTGTTTAAAAATGGATTGCCTCATGAAACACTGTTTCCTTTCCTTGGGCATAGACTAGGACTAAAGACTAGATTTGACTTTCCCATCAAGGGAAGATATCATCAAAATGTATCATCAATTAGTTAAAGTATTTGATTACTAATATGCTTTCCAACTCTAGGATTTCATGATCCTATGGTCCTAATATATAATTTAAATTCTGCTTTATTCTATTTTTGTTCTTCATTAAGAAAAAGGATGACTTGAAATATTAGAAAGATTTTTTTTCATTTCATGATCAATTTTACTAGTTTTTATAGGAAAAGTACATAGAAAAACTTGAAATATTAGAAAAATTTGAGGTTTTATTACAAATTAACTGATTAGTCATTAATAATAAAATAAACATTCTACATAAAACTCTCCTTAACTAATATTAAAATGATTTTTTAAAATCAGCATACTTTTAGTATAAGTAAAAGGAACACTAATTTGTGTTTTATATATAAAAATATTTTCCAATCATGTAGTTATGATGTTCAAATTTATTAGAATAATAAATTCTTCTCTCACAAATTTTGGGATGTTACATTAACATAAAACCCAAACAATCAAATGAGGAAAAAATAAAATGAATTATTTATTTTTTACCATATAGAATAAATAATGATTATTTAATTCAACATCTTAAAGAAACTGAAGTTTCTTTATATTAATATAGAATAAAATAAAATAATTTTCATCTTACAATACTAAGCTTAAGTGGACCAAATATGTGAAATGCAATTTCCTAATTCTAACAAAAAAGTAGTGGCTACTTACTTCAAGATAAAAGGACACAAATTGAGGAAAGCCAAATAATGCTTTAAAGGAAGAGATATAAATAGTTGTAGGGATAAATAAAATGGAACATAATGTGATAGAAATATGTCCACTGACAACCTGGAAGATGCCAACATTTTAAGATTTTGCAGTGCCCTTAAACATATGTGGAAATAGTGGAGAGTAAGGATATAAACCAAAATGTTGATTAGATGCTTGCGTTGGCATCCAAATGTTAGAATGGTATAACATGTGGAAATAATGCATATTTATATAAGTTTGCTTTTGTGAAAACTTATTGTAGGCCAATCTTCTAGCAGATTTAAAGTTTCAAAATAATCACCATAGACGGGGGGTAAATCTAAATTAAGATAAATTTAATTTGGTAAGTAACTGTTAAAAACAGTTTTATATATTTTCCAATTACATGTAATAACAATTTAGAACAATCTTTTTTTTTAATTGCGAGTTCCAAATTATCTCCCTCCCTCCCTCCAACCTCTATCCCTCAGAAGGCCAGCCACTTAGTGTAGATTGTATTTGTGGAGTCATTAAAAAACATATCTTGATACTAGCCATGTTGCAAAAGGAAACACAGACCTCACCACCCTGATAACTCAAAAAACATTAAATATGCTTTTCTCTGCATTCAGACTCTATCAGTTCTTTCTCTGAAGATGGATAGTATTTTTCATCATAAGTCCTCAGTTATTATCTTATGTAATTTTACTGATGAGAATAGCTAAGTCATTCACAGTTGTTCATCATACCACATAGCTTTTACAGTGTACAATGTTCCCCTAGTTCTGTCCACTTCACTTTGAATCATTTCATATGAACATTTCCATGTTTTTCTGAAACCATTCTGCTCATCATTTCTTACAGCACAAATATTAGTCCTTCAAAGTCATATACCACAACTTATTCAACCTTTCCCCATTTGATGAGTAGCTCTTCAATTTCCAATTATTTGCCACAACAAAATAGGCTACTACAAATATATTTGTACATAAAGATCCTTTTCCTTTTTTTTAATCTCTTTGAGATACAGACCTCATAGGGATTTTGCTGAATCAAAGGGTATGCACAATATTATAGCCCTTTGGGCATAGCTACAAATTGATCTCCAGAATGACTGGATTAGTTCACGACCACACACTTTTCCATATGCCCTCTGATATTTGTCATTTTCCATTTCTGTCATATTAGTCAATCTGGAAATTAGCAACGTGAGGTTATATCTCAGAATTATTTTAATTTCCATTTTTCTAAAGTCTAATCAATAGTGATTTATAGCAATTTTCCCATGACTATTGATATCTTTGATTTCTTCTTCTGAAAATGGTACATATATTCTTTTATCATTTATCAAATAGAGAATAACTCATTCTTATAAATTTGAATGGTTCCATATATATTTGAGAAATGAGGCCTTCACCAGAGAAACTTTCTGTAATTTCTCCCCATTTTCTATTATCGATATAATATTGGATTTATTGGTTTTGTTTGTTCAAACTATTTTAAATTTAATGTTATAAAAATTATCCATTTTACATTCTGTAATGCTCTCTATCTCTCAGTGAGTAATAAATTATTTCCTTATCCATAGATCTGACAGGTAAAATATTATGTGTTTCCTTAATTTGATCATGACAGAAGCACTTCTATATGAATCATGTACCCATTTTCATCTTATCTTGGTGTATGGTGTAAGAAGTTGGCTTGTACCTCATTTTTGCCAAGTTGTTTTCAAGTTTTTCCAGCAATTTTTGTCAAATAATGAGTTCTTGTCCAAAAGCCTTATATCTCTGGGTTTATCCAACACTAGATTGCCATGGTCATTTATTATTCTATATTATGTACCTAATCACTGATCCACCGCTATTTCTTGGCCAGTACCAGATTGTTTTGGTGATTACCACTTTTAAAATGTTTGAGATTTAGTATTGCTAATCCATCTTCCTTCAATTTTTCTTCATCAATTCCCTTGAGATTTTTGATTGTTTTTTTCTCAGATGAATCTTGTGACAATTTTTCTCTAGCTTTCTATTTTTTTTTTTGGAAATTTGATTTTTATGATACCAAATAAGTAAGTTTACTTAGCTAGAATTGTCATTTAAAATTATTTGATCAGTGTGTTCATGAGTATTTAATATTTCTTCCTTTGTTAGATCTGACTTCATTTTTGCAAAAAAAAAAAAAGTTACCTGTTTACATAATTCCTAGGTTAGTCTTGGCTGGTGGATTGTTAAGTATTTTATATTGTCTGCAGTTAATTTAAATGGAATTTCTCTTTCTATCTCCGACTGCTGGACTTTCTTGATAATATGAAGTAATACTGATAATTTATTTGGATTTATTTTATATCCAGGAACTTTGGTGAAGTTGTTAATTATTTCACTATTTATACCATCCTATCATCTGAAAATATTGAGTTTCATTTCCTCATCAAGCATTCTAATTACTTCAATTTATTTTTTTCTTCTTTTAATGTTATAGCTACAATTTCTAATAGAACATTAAATGACAACAATGATGATGGTACTCCTTCCCTCACCTTAATCTTTGTAGGAAGGCTTCAAGTTTACCCCCATTATAGATAATGTTTGCTAATGGTTTTAATTAGACAATACTTATCATTTTAAAGAGAGCTCAATTTATTACTACTCTTTCTAAGATTTTTAATAGGAATGAGTGTTCTATTTTGTTGAAAGCTTTTTCTTCATGTATTGAGATAATATATGACTTTTGTTATTTTTCTTATTGATATGTTCAATTATGCCTATAATTTTCCCAATATTGAGCCAGTCCTACTTTCCATTTCTTAGTGTATAATCTTCGTGATATACTGCTGTAGTATCCTTGCCAGAATTTCTTTCATCAATATTCATTAGGGAAATGGTCTATAGTTTTCTTTCTCTGCTGTCACTCTTCCTGGTTTAGGAATCAGCAACATATAGGAATCATAAATATATTTGATAGGTATATTTATTTGACTATTTTTCAAATAGCATATATAGTGTTGGAATTGATCATTCTTTAAATGTCTGGTAGAATTCACTCTTGAATCTCTCAATCCTGTGATTTATTTTTTTAGGCAGCTCATTGATGGCTCATTCAATTTATTTTTCTGAAATGGGATTTTGTTAGTATTTTATTTTTTCTTCTGTTATTCTAGGCCATTAATATTTTGGTAAATGTTCCTCCATTCACATAGGTTTATTTTCATATGATGGGCAAAAAAAAGCTCTGCTTTAATTTCTTCCAATTAGTGGTGAATTCACTCTCTCATTTCTGAGACTGGTAATTTTAAATCAAACTAAACAATGGTTTTTCTATATTTTTATAAAACTAGTTCCTGTTTTTACTTATTAGTTTTATAATTTTCTCACCTTAAATTTTATTAATCTATCCTTTAATTTAGTATTTAATTGAACACATTTAATTTGTACTTTTCCCATTTTTTAATTGCGTGTTCAATTCATTGATATGCTATTTTTCTATTTTATTGATGAAAGTATGTAGGTATATAAATTTTCCCCTAGGAATTGGTTTGGCTGAATCCCATGAATTTTGGAATATTGTGTTCTTGTTGTCATTTTCTTTAATGGAAACATTTATTTTTTCTATGATTTGTACTTTCACAGAATCGTTTCTTAGAACCGGGTTATTTATTTTTCAATTAATTTTCAATCTATGTTTTCATGGTCCTTTTCTGAATATATTTTATTCCATTACAATCTGAAAAGAATGAATTCAATATTTCTGTTTTTCAGAATTTGGTTTTCAAGTTTTTATATCCTAATACTTGGTAAGTTTTTATGTTGGTGCCTTCTACCACTGAGGAAAAAAATCGGTATATTTTTGTTTTTCCCATCCAATTTTTTCCAGAGGTCTATCAACTCCAACTTCTCTAGAATTCTTTAATCTTTTAACTTATTTTTTTCTTTTCATTGGTTATAATCATAGCTCTTTTGCCTTATGAAATACAGTATTGTATAGAATATAGTACAGTATTCTAAGTCCTCTGATACTTTTATGAAAAGCTCTTAAATCTTCTGTTATTCTTTATGACACTTGAATGGTTTCTTTTTTGGCTACTTTCACTGCTTTATTTTTGATCTGAGGGGTCGAGAATTGGGCTGTAATATTTCTGGGAGTTTTCATTTTGGTATCTCTTTCAGGAGGTGACTGGTAGATTTTTTCAATTACTATTTTGCCGTTTGGTTCTAGAGTATCAGGGCAATTTTCCTTGACAACATGTTGTCCTGGATTGTTCTTTGGCTATCACTTTCAAGTAGTCTGATAATTCTTAAATTACCTCGCCTCATTCTATTTTCATTATGCTGCATCACATTTTCTTCTATTTTTTTTTTCTATTGCTTTGATATTAATTGAATGTTTCTTGATGTCTCATAGAGTCTTTGGCTTCACTTTGACCAATTCAAATTTTTTAAGGAATTATTTTCTCAGTAAGTTTTTATACCTGCTTTTCCATTTGGTCAATTCTACTTTTTAAGGATGTCTTCTCTTTAGCAGATTTTTGTGCCTCTTTTTCCACTTGGGGAATTTTGGTTCTTTAAGATGATATTTCCATTTTTTAGATTTTTAATTAATTTGCTGTTAGTTTTCAATATTCACTTCTATAAGCTCTTGTGTGTGCAACTTCCTCCCCCTTCCCCTCCCCAAGATGGCATGCAATCTGATTTGGGCTCTACTTGTACATTCATATTAAAACTATTTTCACATTAGTCATGTTGTAAAGAAGAATTAGAACTAATGGGAAGAACCGTGAGAAAGAAACAACAAAAGAAAAAAGAGATCGAATAGTATGCTTCCATCTGCATTCAAATTAAATAGTTATTTCTCTGGAGATGGATAGCTTTTTCCATAGTGAGTCTTTTGGAGTTATCTTAGATACCTGCATTGCTGAGAAGAGTTAAGTCTGTCAAAGCTAATCATCAAACAGTGTGGCTGTAACTGTGTACAATGTTCTCCTGGTTCTGCTCACTTCACTCAGCATCACTTCACATAAGTCTTTCCAGGTTTTTTCCTGAAGTCTGCTTGCTCATCATTTCTTATAACACAATAGTATTCTATTACATTCATATACCACAACTTGTTCAGCCATTCCCCAATTAATCCATCAATTTCCAATTCTTTGCCATGACAAAAAGAACTTGCTGCAAATATTTTTGTACATATGAATCCTTTTACCTTTTTATGACATCTTTGGGATATTTGGGGATTTAGGATTTTCCCAAATAGTCTATATTTTATTGGAATTAATTGTTCTTTAAATGATTGATAGAACTGACTTGTAAATTCATCTAGCCCTGGACATTTTTTCACAGAGAGTTCACTGATGGCTTGTTCAATTTCTTTTTTATGAGATGGGGTTATTTAAGTATTCTGAATCTTCTGTTAATCTAGTTGAATTATATTGTTGTAAATATTCATCTATTTCACTTAGACTGTTAAAATTATTGGCATACAGCTGGGCAAAACAGTTTCTAACTATTGTTTTAATTTCTTCTTCATTGGTGGTGAATTCACCCTTTCCATTTTTGAAACTGGTAATTTGGTTTCTTCTTTCTATTTTTTTAAATAATTAAACAAAATTTTATCTATTCTATTGTTTTTTGTCATAAAAGTAGATCTTAGTTTTATTCATTAGTTCAATACTTTTCTTAATTTCAATTTTATTAATCTCTCCTTTGATTTTCAGTATTTCTAATTTGGTATTTAATTGGGGATTTTAATTTTTTTTCTATCTTTTTTAGTTGCAAGCCCAATTCCTTGATCTGTTCTTTCTCTATTTTATTCATGTAAGTGTTTAGAGATATAAAAATTCCCCTAAGAACCACTTTCACTGCATTTTGTCATTCTCTTGGATAAAGTTATTGATTGTTTTCATGATTTCTTCTTTCACCCACTCATTCCTTAGGAGTAGATTATTTTTTACTCTCTTTTTCCACAGCATTTTATTGTATGTAATTTTTATTGCCTCATGATCTAAAAAGGATTCATTTAATATTTCTCTCTTTCTTCACTGGATTGTGAGGACTTTATGCCCTAACACATGGTCAATTTTTGAGTAGGTGCCATTTATTGCTGAGACAAAGGTATATTCCTTTCCATCTCCATTCAATTTTCTCCAGACGTTTACCATTAATATTTTTTTTCTAAAAATCTATCCATCTAATTAGCTTCTTTCTTGTTTGTTTTGTGGTTAACTTACCTTGTTCTGAAAGGGGGAGGTCCTCCTGCCCAGTATAGTTTTGTTGTCTGTTTCCTCCTGTAACTCCCTTAACTTCTCCTCTAATAATTTGGATGCTACACTTGGTGCATATATGTTTAGTAATGATATTACTTCATTGTCAGTGGTACCTTTTAGCAGGTTGTATTTTCCTTCCTTATCTCTTTCACTTAGATGAATGTTTGCTTTTGCTTTGTCTGAGATCAGGATTTCTACTGATTTTTTTTTTTTACTTTAGCTGAAGCATATTTTGCTCCAAACTTTCAACTTTACTCTGTGTGTATACCTCTGCTTCAGATGATTCTCTTGTCAACAACATATTGTAGGATTATTCTTTTTAATCCACTTTGCTATCCATTTCCATTTTGTGCAAGAGTTCATCTCATTCATATTCACAGTTATGACTACTATATATGTCTTTCTCTCCATCCCATTTTCCCCTCAGTTTATGCTTTTCTACCTTTCCCTACTCACTAGAGTTTTGCATTTGACCATGTACTCCTTCAAACTGCCCTTCTTTCCATCAGCCCCCTGCTTTTTCCTCCCTTTTTCTTTTACTACTTCTTCCCTTTCTTCTATTCCCCCCCTCCCTTTTCTTTCCTTTTTCACCTCCTACTTCCTATATGGTAAGTTAGATTTCTATACCTAACTGGTTATGTTATTTCCTCGTTCAGTCAAATCTGATGAGAAGAAGACTCAAACTATGCTCATCCCTCACTTCTTTCCCTTTAGGGTAATAGGTTTTTGTGCCTCTTCATGTGATATAATTTACCCTTTTCTGTCTCCTCCTTTCCTCTTCACCCAGTACGATCCCTTTCCACCACATAATACAATTTTTATCATCACATCAAAGTCAATTTATCCCCATGCCCTCGATCCAGGTATATCCCTTTTAAATGTTGTAATAAAGATATAGTTCTCAAGAGCTGCAAGTAGCAACTTCCCTTCTAATAATGCAAACATTTTGCCATTGTTGAATAGCATGTTTTCCCACTTTTCTCTTACCTTTTTATGCTTCTTGTGAGTCTTGTATTTGAAAATCAAAATTTCTGTTGAACTCTAGTCTTTTCATTAGGAAGGTTTGGAAGTCCACATCTCTTCCCCTGAAAGATTATATGCTATTTTGCTGGATAATTGACCCCATGTGTAATCCAAGCTCCTTTGCCTTACAGAATATCATATTCTAAGACATCAGATCTTTTAAAATAGAAACTACAGCACCTTACTAATCCTGGCTGTAGTTCCATGATATTTAAATTGTTTCTTTCTTGTTGTTTGTAGTATTTTCCCATTGACCTGATAATTTTGGAATTTGGCTACAATATTCCATGGTATTTTCAATTTGGGATCTCTTTCATGAGGTGATCAGTGAATTCTTTCAATGGCTATTTTGACCTCTGTCTATAGCACCTCAGAGCAATTTTCCTTTATGAGTTCTTGGAAGATGCTGTCAAGGCTCTTTTTTGTTTTTTTCATCATAGCTTTCAGGAAGACCAATTGCTTTTAAGTTATCACTCCTGGATCTATTTTCCAGGTCAGTTGTTATTCCAATTTTCTTCTTTTTTGAATTCTTTTATATTCTTTTGATTTTGTTTATTTGATTCTTGATGTCTCATAGAGTCATTAGCTTCCACTTGCCCAGTTCTAGTTTTTAACAAATTGTTTTCTTCAATTATATTTTGCACCTCTTTTTTTCATTTGGACTCTTAATTTTTAAACAGTTCTCTTCAGTGAGTTTTTGTGTCCCTTTTTCCATTTGGCCAACTCTAAATTTTAAGTAGTCATTTTCTTCAGTGTACTTTTTTATCCATTTGGCAAATTATATTTTTTTTATTAATTTATTTTGATTAATTAACAAACTCTTCCATAAGCTTTTGAGTTCCAAATTTTTCTCCTTCTCCCCTTCTTCCCAAGATGATTCTCAATCTTATATATGTGATACATATATATATATATATATATATATATATATATATATATATATATATATATATATATTCCTATTAAATATATTTTCACTTTAGTGATGTTGTAAGGAAGAATTAGAACCAGTAGGAGGAACCACAAGAAAGAGAAAACAAAACAAAACTGAAAAAAAAAAGAGCAAACACTATGCTTCAATCTGCATTCAGATTCTTTGGATGTGGATAGCATTTTCCATCATGAGACTTTGGAGATGTCTTACACCTTTGTATTGCTGAGAAGGACTAAGTCTATCAATATTAGTCACTGTACAACATGGCTATCATGGCTATTAGTGCATACAATGTTCTTTTGGTTCTGCTCACTTCACTCAGTATCAGTCCATACAAGTCCTTCCATGTTTTTCTAAAGTCTGCCTGCTCATCATTTCTTATAGCACATTAGTATTCCATTACATTCATATAACACAACTTGTTCAGCCATTCCACAACTGATGGTCATTCCCTAAATTTCCAATTCCTTGGCACCACAAAAAAAGCTGCTATAAACATTTTTGTACATGTGGGACTTTTTCCCATCTGTATGATCTCTTTAGGATACAACCCTAGAACTGCTATTGCTGGGTCAAAGGGTATACACATTTTTATAGCCCTTTGGCAATAGTTCCAAATTGCTCTCCAAAATGGTTGGATCATTTCACAACTTCACCAACAATGTATTAGCATTCCAATTTCCCCATATCTTCTCTAACATTTATCATTTTTCTGTTTTGTCATGTTGGCCAATCTGATAGGTGGAACGTGACAACTCAGAGTTGGTTTGATTTGCATTTCTCTAATCAATAGTGATTTAGAATATTTTTCCATATGACTACAGATGGCTTATTTTGTTCATCTGAGTACTGCCTGTTCATATCCTTTAACTATTTAAAAATTGGGGAATGACTTGTATTATTAATAATTTGACTTAATTCTCTACATATTTTAGAAATGAGACCCTTACCAGAAATGCTGATTGTAAAAATTCTTTCTCAATTTTATGCCTTCCTTCCAATCCTCGTTGCAATGACTTTGTTTGTGCAAAACCTTTTCAATTTAATGTAATCAAAATTATCCATTTTGCATTTTGTAATGTTCTCTATTTCCTGTTTGGTCATGAATTCTTCTGTTCTCCATAAATCTGACAGGTGAACTGTTGGTTGCTCTTCCAGTTCGTTTATATTATGAGTCTTTATATCTAAATCATGAACCATTTTGACTTTTTTTGGTATATGGTGTGAGATTTTGGTCTATGCCTAGTTTCTGCCATACTTTTTTCCAGTTTTCCCGGCAGTTTTCTCAAACAGTGAGTTCTTATCTCAAAAGCAGGGGTCTTAGGGTTTATCAAATAACAGATTACTATAGTCATTGACTACTGTGTCTTGCATAATTAACCTATTCCACTGATCCAGCAATCTATTTCTTAGCCAGTAGCAGCCAGTTTTGATGATTGCTGCTTTATAATAAAATTTAAGATCTGGAATTGCTAGGCCACCTTCCCCTGCATTTCTTTTCATTAGTTCCTTGATATTCTTGACCTTTTGTTTTCCAAATGAATCTTGTTATTATTTTTTCTAACTCTATAAAATAATTTTGGTAGTTTGATTGGTATGGCACTGAATAAGTAAATTAGCTTAGGTAGGATTGTCATTTTTATTATATAGCTCGCCTACCCATGAGCAACTGATGTTTTTCCAATTATTTAGATCTGACTTTATTTGTGTGCAAAGTGTTTTGTAATTGTGTTCATAGAGTTCCTGGGTTTGTTTTAGTAGGTAGATTCCTAAATATTTTGTAATGTCTACAGTCACTTTAAAGGAAAGTTCTCTTTCTATCTCTTGCTGCTGGGCATTGTTGGTAATATTTAGAAATGCAAATGATTTCTGTGGGTTTATTTTATAGCTTTCAAATTTCTAAAGTTGTTTATTATTTCAATTAGTTTTTTACTTGATTACCTAGCATCCTCTAAGTATATCATCATGTTGTCTGCAAAGAATGTTAGTTTTGTTTCTTCTTTGCCTATTCTAATACCTTCAATTTCTTTTTCTTCTCTTATTGCTAAAGCTAAGGTTTCCAGTACAATATTGAACAACAGTGATGATAATGGACATCCTTGTTCCTCCCTCCCCAATCTTACTGGAAATGCTTCAAGGTTTTCCCCATTACATATAATGCTTTCTGAAGATTTTAGGTATATGCTACTTATTTTAGGGAAGACTCCATTTATTCTTATGCTGTCTAGTGTTTTTAATGGCAAATTGAATTTTAAGGACTTGGTTTTTTATAGGTAATTTTTGTCCTTCCATTTCCAATCCACCGACTCTCTCTTGTATACCTCTCATTTCTTTTCCCAATTTTTCTTCTACATATCTTATTTAACTTTTAAAATCCATCTTGAGCTCTTCCAAGAAGGCTTTTTTTTTTCCTTGAGACCAGTTCATATTTCCCACTGAGGTTTCTGACATGGGTATATGGACAATGTTGTCCTCCTCTTAATTTGTGTTTTGATATTCCCTGTCCTCATAGTAAGAATATATGGTCTTTGTCTGTTTCTGTTTTTTGCTCATGCTGTTTTCCTATTTCATGACTTTTTAAGTTGAGCTCTCCTGTTGGAGCACAAGGGGCAGTGACACAAGCTTCTTGTGCTGGAGGTGTGGGTCCTGGTCCCTAGCTTTGTGTGCTGGGGCCTCAGGTGCTGGCAGCTAGAGGATAGAGGGGTCTGGCAGCTTACCTGTTGCTGAGCTCAGGTCAGCAACACTGAATTTCTCAGGGTGAGGGTGGGTATGGGTCTGACTTCTGGAAGATGCCTGCTCACCTGGGCTGCTTTGTAGCACTAGAATGTTTGGCTGTTGGAGGATGCATGCCTACCTGGAGTTGTGTTTTCTGGAGTTGTGCTTCCTGTAGTTGTGCTGAAGCACTGGGAGGTTTGACTGATGGAGGATTCCTGACTGCTGGCATACATGTTGTTTTTCCAAGCTGGAGTCTACCAGTTCTCATGCCTGTGCATAGGCACTCAGGAAGTCCTGGTTTTGATGCTTGCTTCAGCACTCTGGGGCTCAGTATCTCCCCCTGCTTTGCTGAGGTGGGTTTTGCTGCTGGCTTGCTGGTATGCCTCCCATCCTGTACTGATTCTCTTCTACCAGAGGGAGATGGATCTTTCCCATTAATCCCCCAAACGTCTTGTGATACAAATCTACTGCACCAATCAACCTCTGAAAACCCAGAAAATATCACCCCAGAAAGAAATCCTGGAAGACCTGAACTAGTAGAAAGATGGGGAACAGCTGTGCAGAAGCACAGCAAATGGGTCTCCCAATGCATCAACAAAAATAAGGGAAGCAGGGCTACAAAGGGCCCCAGGCAGATAAGCACACTACAGCATTCATCTGAAAGGAGCTGAAGAAAGCAATCTAAAGTCTTCCCAAAGTCCCAGCCTTTCTGATTCCAACCCCACACCAGGTAAGCTGTCAGAACGCTGCTTCCTCCAACTGTCAACCAGGAGGAGATCCTGAAGCCCAGGTGGTAGAGCAAGCAAACATCAACACCTGGACCTCCTAGTGCCTCAGTGAGGGTGGGGGAACCAGTGGAAACCAGCTCAGAAAACCACTAGGTGCCTTTGTACTGTACCACAAAGGAATCTCCCAGAGCACTAGCAGAAAGAAGGGAGGCAGCATTGCAAGGGGGCCCAGGCAGATAAACACCCAGCAGCACCCATTTAAAGGACCTGAAGAAAGCTAAAGGAAAGGAAAAGCAGGCAACCTAGAATTGCTTGAAAGTTCCAGCCTTGCTGATTCCAACCCAACACTAGGTAAGCTGCCAGAACCCTACAGCCTCCAATTGCCAACATAAGAGGCCCCAGCACACAAAGCCTTTGACCAAGACCTAGGCTCCAAACACAAGAAGCTTGGGTCAGTGTCTTCTGTTCCCGAGCAGGAGAGCTTAATCTCTTCAAAGGTCAGGGTAAAAAGAAATGTACCATAGATTAATATTATGAGAACAGTGAAGATAAAGACAGAAATTCTGAAGAGGAAAACATTGTCAACAAACCCACATCTGCAAAATCAAAAGGGAATATGAACTGGTCTGAAGCCCAAAAAGCTTCTTAGAAGAGCTGAAGAAGGATTTTAAAAGTCTAATGTGAGAGGTAGAAGAGTCCTCAAAAAATACAATTGGCCAATTGGAAAAAAAGTACACTGAAGAAAACAAGTCCCTAAGAAACATAATTGGCAAACTGGAAAAAAAAGTACACTGAAGGAAAAGAATCCCTTAAAAATATAATTGGCCAACTGGAGAAGGAAGTACAAAAACTAACAGAAGAAAACAATCTGTTAAAAAGTAGAATTGGACAAATGGAATCTAATGACTCTATGAGAGAGCAACAATCAGACAAACAGAAACAAAACAATGAAAAATAGAAGAAAATGTAAAATACTTCATCAGTAAAACAACCGACCTGGAAAATTGATCCAGGAAAGACAATTTAAAAATTATTCTACTACCTGAAAATCATGATGAAAAAAAGATCCTGGACAGTATCTTTCAGGAAATCATATAGGAAAACTACCCTGAAATCCTAGAACCAGAAGGTAAAATAATAGAAAGATTACCCCGCTTACCACCTGAAAGAGATCCCAAATTGATAACACCAAGGAATATAATAGCAAAACTACAAAATTACCAGATGAAAGAGAAGGTGCTACAAGCAGCCAGAAAGAAATAATTTTAATATCATGGAACCACAGTTAGGATTACACAGGACCTTGCAGCTTCTACATTAAAAGACAGCAGGACATGGAACATGATATTCTGTAAGGCAATGGAGCTTGGATTGCAGCCAAGGATAAACTAGCCAGCAAAAATGAGCATGATTATTCAAGGGAGCAGATGGATATTCAATGAAATAGGGGACTTCCAAACCTTTCTGATAAAAAGACCAGAGCTCAATAAGAAATTTGATCTTCAAGTCCAAGATTCAAGAAAGACATAAAAAGATAAATGGGACAGAAAGATACAATATGTTGTTAATAAGGGTGGACTGTTTACATCCCTACAAGGGAAGATGACACTTGCAACTCTTGAGAACTGTATTGTTATTACACCATGTTAAAAGAGTATACTTAAAGGGGGTGCATATTAGTTGACTTTGATGTAATGATTAAAAAAAGCTGATCAAGTGGGTTAAATGGATCCAAGTAAGTAGATTAGTCTGATCTTAGAAAATGTATGAAAAGGGAGGAGGCAAACAAGCGTAAATTACATTGCAGGAAAAGACAGAAAATCCTATTACAGTAGTAGGAAATAAGGGGGGGGTGAGCATTGTTTGAGCCTAACTCTCATCAAATTTGGATGAAGAAGGGAAAACAATCAGTTAGGTATAGAAATCCAACTTGCCCTATAGGCAGTAGGAGGGAAAAGGGGAAAGAAAAGGGAAGGGGGATAGAAGGGAGGGAAGAAGCACTAAGGGTAAAGGGGAAGAAAAGGGAAAGGGATAAAAGAAGGGAGGAGAGAGTGAAGGAGGTGGTGGTCAAAAGGAAAACACTAGTGAGGGGGGGAAAGGAGAAAGGAGAAAGAAAAGCATAAACAGTGGGAAAAAATGGATGGAGAAAAAGCTCTTTTTTTTTCCTTCTGTTGAGTTTTGTTTCCTTTTTCTGATGGTTCCTCGTATTGGTTTTAATTTTTACTTACAACTTCACTAATGTGAAAATATGTTTAATAGGAATGTAAACGTGTAGCCTATATCATATTGCGAGCTGTCTTGGGGAGGGTGGTGGGGAGGAAGCGGGAGTAAAATTTTGAACTCAAAAGTATATGGAAGTGAGCATTGATAAATCAAAATAAATTAATAAAATAAATTTTAGAAAAGAAAAAAAAGACTACTGCACCTCATCTTTCTGCTGGCTCAGCTGTTCCAGGGTTTGTCCTGGAGTGATATTTTCTTGGTGTTCAGAGGTCAGTAAGCGAGAGTTCGAGTGGTTTACTTCTTACCATGCTATCTTGGTTCCTGGAAGTGGAAGATGTTATTTACTTCAATATTTTTTGCCTCTTTTACCAAGTTGTTGATTCTCCTTCCATAATTTTCTTGTATCTTTCTCATTTTTCTTTCCAATTTTTTCTACTTTTCTTATTTGATTTGTAAAATCCTTTTTGAACACTTCAAGGAATTCTTACCTGGATAGCATTTAATTACTTTTTTTTTATTATTTGGGGCTTTGGTTCTAGATCAGGGTGGGGAACCTATAGCCTTAAGGTCACATGTAGCCTTTTAGGTCATTGAGTATGGTCTTTTGCCTGGGTCCAAATTTTACAGAACAAACCCATTTATTAAGGATATTTGTTCTGTAAAATTTGGACTCAGTCAAAGGGCTGAAGACCTAGAGGTCTTCTGAAGAAGCTGAAGGAGCTAGAGGGCTTCATGTAGCCTCAAGACTACAGGTTCACCAACCCTGTTCTAGTTGTTTAGACATAATTTCTTCTTAAATTATTATATGATTATTCCATACCTGATAATTCTCTTTTGGGTTTTAGATATGATAAAGATAAAATATCAAAGGTGTTATGATGAATAATTATCTATGTAAGATAATTTGGTAAGGCATTATACTTAATTAACATCATCATGCTGTTAATGTTTTCTTTCATGTTTTAATCACATGATATTGTGGATGTTATTATTGTATTACTATATTTTCTTATCTTTTGATATTTAGAAAATCGTTGCATCAGAAATACTGTTTGAAAAAATAATGGTTTTTCTTTTGAATTTTGGTGCTATTAGGTTATTATTTGAGTGTTTAAAGGAATGTAATAAAACAGAAATTTGGAAATTATTGAATAGTTAATGTATATTTTGTTTTTAAAAAGATAATAAAAACAATAAGTTTACTGTAATAAAGTATTAGTTTTGATTTGAAAAATGTTGGCTTTCACTTATAAAACTGTGAAAATGTATGAGGTATTTTTAAAATGTTACATGGTAGGATGTGATTTTAATCTGCATTTGTGGTTGAATAATAAAATACAGATAAATGTCTCCTGTAGCAGGAATTAGACAAATAAGACAAAAATGTTATGTAAAAGTTTTATTATATATATATATATATATATATATATATATATATGTATATATATATATGTATATATATATATATACACGTATATATATATACGTGTATATATATATACGTATATATATATATACGTATATATATATACATATATACATATGCATATATATATATATATTATTTAGAATTAAATTTTGGATTTATTTGGATTAAATTTTAACAGAACAACAGGATTAGACTGCTCACTTCACTCAGCATCAATTCATGTAGGTCTTATAGAGATTTTTCTTAAATCTGCCTCTTCATCATTTCTTATGGAATAAAATTACTCCATTACATTCATATACCACAACTTGTTCAGCCATTCCCAATTGATGGACATCATCTCAATTCCCAATTCTTTCCCATCACAAAAAGAGCTGCTATGAATATTTTTGTACATATAGGTCCTTTTCCCTTTTTATTATCTCACTGGGACACAGACATGGTAGTGGTATTGCTTGAACAGAGTTGTGCCCATTTTTATAGACCTTTGGCAATAGTTACAAATTGCTCCCCAAAATGATGGGATCAGTTTACAACTCAACTTGATGGGGGCAGGGCCCAAGCCAAGCCTCTTGCCCCAAAGGGAATCTGGCTCCCTTTTGTCTGAGCCCCAGAAAGGCCTTACTCTGGTCTCAAACAGGTGATTCCTTATCGACTCCCCTTATCTCGCTTTGAAAGTCCTAGCCCCACCCTTTGATCTTGTGCAGGTGCCTTTCAAACTTCTGCCTTCCTTTTCCCTCCATTAGCTATTCCCATTGTCTTTTCAATCTCTCAGACCTCCACAATTAGAATTGTTACCTAGAACCTTTTCCCAACCCCCTTCTCTGGCCACCCAAAGTGATCCACCTTGGCCCTCATTCAGATGCTGAGAATCTCAGGCCTATAAGGCTGAGAACCTCTCATGCCCACTCGTCTTTATGGGCATCACCTGGTCAATGTGATTTATCACTAATAAACTTTTCCTCTGGCTGAAGAAGATTTGAGTTGAATTCATTCAGCAGGGCCCAATACCGTGATCTTGGGGTCCCAGCACCCCAAAAGTCCTAGACTTCTTAAAACCCACAATGCATTAGTGTCCCAATTTTCACACAGCTTCAAGAACATTTATCAATTTCCTCTTCTGTCACATTAGCCAACCTGTGATATGGTAACTCAGAGGTGTTTTAATTTGTATTTCTCTAATTAATAGTGATTTAGAGAATTTTTCATATGATTATAGATAGCTTTAATTTCTTCATCTGAAAACTGCCTGTTCATATCCTTTGAGACCCTCATTAATTTTGTAAAAGATTGTAATACCACGTAAAGGACATAAGTGCACATAAAAACATCAAGTGCTATATAAAAACTAAAGTTGAAGTTTCAAGTTCAGATAAACACATTAAGAAACTGCATCAAACTGTATTAAATGTTGCTTTTGGTAGATTTTAGCCGAATTACCTAGAATTCACTACCAATGATTTGAAACCAGAGAAGCAAAGCACCTTTCAGAGTTGTCTTGAGAATCAGGCGTATTTCATAATTTTCAAGAGAAGATATTCCCAAAGGCCAGATGACTAGATGGGACATCTGGGACTCAAGACAAGGTGAAATGATCAAATGGGCTTTGGAAGTGTGTCAGTAGGAAACAAAGAGATGGTGTTATCTACCATTGATGCTCATCATTGTATTGCTTTGGCCTTTTGTTTCATGGTGGTTATGTTATGCTGAGTTTTTTGGTTACCTTAGTGATATGCAAATTTCCCCTTTCAAAATTAGTCCATTATGAGCTCTTTCAGTTTTATCTGTAGCCAAACTTAAATAATTATGATTATGCATATATGAAAACATGTAGATTTGCCTTATATATAAGTGAGGCATAAGGGGAGTAGGCTGGCCCCTCCCCCATGAATCAAAAAGGGTTATTGAAAGAATTAAAACAGCAAATGGTAGTGAGAATTATGTGAATTACACCAACTCCATTCTGTAACTCAATTCTGTAGTTAACTCAGTTCCCTTTCTATTCATTTATGGACCTACTCCAATTTTTGTCTTGTGAGAAAACTTTGTTCAATTTTGATAATTGTGAGAAAGTTTTATTGCATTCTATGCAGCTAGTCCTGTGTGGCTGGAAAGCTGGACCACCTCTATCTCCTGCTTAGAGTCATTTAACAAAGAACCTAGGTTATAATGGCCATAAAGCTAATCAGATCCAAAAATAGAGGAGTTTTCTCACAATTCTGCCTCTTAAGCCATCCATATGATTTACATGAAATCTGTTCCCACACTGTTCAATCAGTTATTATTTTGATGTTTCTTTAACTGAATGCAAACACTAGAGGGAATGAGAGCTCTTTTTCTGATTTCAGGTAATTGCACCTGTTCACTAACCCCTTCTCAATTGAGAAAGTCACTAATATTTCCCCCAATTAGAAATTTGACTGCATAATTTTATATCCTAGTTAATTGTCTTCTTTTCAGAAATTGGTAATATTTAATTATTTTAATATACAAAAATCTGACTCCTTTCATATTCAGGGACCAGTGTCAAAGCCAGTGTGTAAAAAGTTAGGGGACAGAAAATAATTCAAACTATGACAGACAACCAATTAAAATATAAAGTAGTTGGGGATATGGAGTGTTATGCTCAAGGAAGGGCAAGGTGTTCAGAGTCACTGGCTAACAGGATATGTAGAGATGAGTAAGATATAGAGGTATGAAAGAGTGAGGTTATAAAGGGTTTTGAAAGTCAAATAGAAGATTTCATAATACAATAGGTAACAATGAACCACTAAGATTTATTGAATTGGACAATGACATGGTCAGACATGCATTTTAGAAAAATCACTTTGATGGTTGAGTGGAGGATGAACTGGAATGTGGAGGTAATTAATTCATGAATCGACATATGAAGATAACAACTAGGAGGATAGACTGGAATGAGGGAGAGAATTGATGCATTCAACCAACGAGGAGGCAAATACAGTAATGCAGGCATGAGATAATGAAAGATTTCATGAGTAAGAGGGCTTTGTCAGGGAGAATGATGATATATGTGAGAGTTATTACAAAATTAGAATAAGTAGAGGCAAGATGGAGAAGTAAAAGCATTGACTTGCTTGAGCTCTCCCCAAAACCCCTCCAAATACCTGCAAAAATGGCTCTAAACAAATTCTAGAGCAGCAGAACCCAGAAAAACAGAAATAAAATTCCAGCCCAAGACAAATTTGATGGTTGATTGGAAAGTTATATTGCAGTGTGCTAGGAGAGGAGCACAGTTCAGCGTGGTCTTGCAGGCAAAGATCATGCCTCAGCAACCCTGGAAGAGACTTTAGGGGACTGAATCACAGGCATCTGTAACAGTTTCCAGACTTCTCAACCCACAAGTGCCAAAGACAACTTAGAAAGTCAGTAGGAAAGGTCTGTGACCACAGTTAGAGAGAAGCTCGGTCACAGCCCCAGTCCTGTTGGAGCCCTGGGGCGGCAGCTGCTTCTTAAGTTGTCAGCCCACAGACAGAGGTAGAATCGAGTGACTCATCAGAGGGGGATTTCAGAGACCTATTTGTTGGTGCTGTGAGAGGAATCTCTTACTTTGCCAGTGCTTTGATCTGGGTCACAGTTATGGGTGGCAGTCATGGTGTGAGGAGGAGCACTGGCAGGATGGAGCTTGTATTTATAGTGAAAATGAAATCCTCCTCACAATTCCAAGACAGAAAAGAGTGCTTGTGGTCACTCACAGAACAAAGCACAGGCCAGGAAAGGAGGAAACAAGTTGTCCCTGATCATATCACCTTGGAAGATCTAAAAATTTACAGGTACCTAGAAGAATCTCGGAAACAGCTGCACAAAACCCCTGAAGCTTGGGACAGAACACTCTACACACTGGAAGCAAATCAGTACCTTAACAAAGAGTTTAAACCACAAGAATGGCTGGGATCACATGTGAACTGCACAAAAAAAAAAAAAGTCCGACCATAGAATCATTCTTTGGTGACAAAGAAGAAAGACACCTACAACAAGAAGATAGCAAAGTCAAAGCTCTAACATCCAAAGCCCCCGAGTAAAATATGAATTGGTCTCAGGCCATGGAAGAGCTCAAAAAGGATTTTGAGAAGTAAGCAAGAGAAGTAGAGGAAACACTGGGTAAAGAAATGAGAATGAAGCAAGAAAATCATGAAAATCAAGTCAACAGTTTGCTAAAGGAGACTCAAAAAATAGTGAAGAAAATAACACCTTAAAAAATAGCTTAACCCAAATGGCAAAAGGGGTCCAAAAAGCCAGTGATGAGAAGAATGAGTTAAAAAGCAGAATTGGCCAAATGAAAAAGAAGTCAAAAAGCTCACTGAAGAAAAGATGTTCTTAAAAATTAGAATGGAGAAAATAGAAGCAAGAGATGTTATCAGAAATCAAGACACTGTAAAACAAAACCCAAAGCATGAAAAAATAGAAGACAATGTGAAATATCTCATTGGAAAAACAACTGATCTGGGAAATGGATTCAAGAAAGAGAATTTCAAAATTATTGGATTATCTGAAACCCATGAACAGAAAAATAAATAGCCCAGACATCATCCTTCAAGAAATTATTGAGGAAAACTGTCCTGATATTCTTGAAAAAGAGAGTAAAATAGAAATGGAAAGAATCCCCAATCACCTCCTGAAAGAGATGCCCAAAGGAAAACTTCTAGGAATATTGTAGCCAAATTCCAGAGTTCCCAGGCCAAGGAGAAATTATTGTAAGCAGCCAGAAAGAAATAATTCAAGTATTGTGGTAACACAATCAAGATAACACAAGATTTAGCAACTTCTACCTTAAGGGACCAGAGGGTTTGGAATATAATATTCCAGAGGTCAAAGGAGAGAGGATTACATCCCAGAATCACCTATCCAGTATAACTCTTCAGGGGAAACAATGGATATTCAGTGAAATAGAAGACTTTCAAGCATTCCTGATGAAAAGACAAGAGCTGAATAGAAAATTTGATTTTCAAATACAATACTTCAGAGAACTATGAAGAGGTAAAGAGGAAAAAGACATCATAAAGGACTTACTAAGGATAAATTGCTTACATTACTACATGGAAAGATATTTGGAAATCATAAGATCTTTGTCAGTATTAGGGTAGTTGGAAGAACAAAAATATGTGTGTGGATAAATAGATAGGTAGATAGATAGATAGATAGATAGATAGACAGACAGACAGACAGATAGAAGGCATGTGGTGAGTTGAAGATGAAAGGGTGATATCTGGAGAATAAAATTAAGAGGTGAGAGAGGATTAACCTGGGAGAAGAAAAAAGAGTGAGGTACGGGGTAAATTATCTCAAATAAAACAGAGAAGAAGAAGGTTTTACAATTGAGGGGAAGTGGGAGAAGGTAAGAGGGAATGAGTGAATCTTATTCTCTTTGGATTTGGCTTAAGAAGGGAACAACAAACTCACTCAATTGAGTACAGAACTCTATCTTACCCTACAGGAAAATATGGGGGAAGAGGATAAGAGAGCAGGGGGATGATAGTTGGGAGGTCAGATTGGGGGAAAGGGTAATCAGAAGCAAACACTTTTGAGGATGGACAGGGCAAAAATAGATAAGAGACTATGTGGGGGGTGGGATAGGATGAAGGGAAATAGAGTTAGTTTTTCACAACATGACTGCTATGGGAGTATTTTGCATGACTACACACGTATAACCCATATCAAGCTGCTTGCCTTCTCAATGAGGGTGGGTGGGGAAGGAGGAAAGGAGAGAATTTGGAACCCAAAGTTTTAAAAACAAATGTTAAAAATTGTTTTCACATGCAACTGGGATATAATATATACAGGCAATCGGGTATAGAAATCCATCCTGCCCTACAGGAAAACTGAAAAGGAAGGGGATAAGAGAAGTGAGGGGAGAGAGAGAAGGGAGGGAAGAGTATGGGAAGGGGTATACAGAATGCATGCCATCTTGGGGTGGGATGAGATGGGGAGAAAATTTGGAACTGAAAATCTTGTGGAAGTGAATGTTGAAAACTAAAAATAAAGAATAAAAAAAACCCCAGCAAGGCAGCTAGGTAGCACAGTGGATAGACCACCGTCCCTGGATTCAGTCCTCAAATATATAACATTAACTGTGTGACCTTGGGCAAGTCACTTAACTCCATCACCTAACCAAAAAAATGCTTAGTTTTATACACTGAAATCTGGCACCAGTAGGCCCCTTTTGCTCCCATTTCTTTCCATTATTTCTCTTAAGATTCTTGATTTTTTTCTTCTCCTTATGAATTTTGTTATTATTTTTTCTAGTTATAGTTTACAAATAATCCTTTGGTAGTTTGATAAGTATGATGTTGAATACGTATACAAATTAATATATAAAAAAAGGATCAGTGCTTTTCTCTCTCTCTCTCTCTCTCTCTCTCTCTCTCTCTCTCTCTCTCTCTCTCTCTCTCTCTCTCCTGTATATACCTGCAATTTACATATAAAGCAATCTGGGTCTTTTACCTCTGTATCAGAAGGTGGGGATTGTGTTTCATCATTAGTTCTCTGGAATTATGGTTGATTATAGTGCAGATAAGAGATCAGCAAAATAATTTTCTCGCACACACACACACACACACACACACACACACACACATCTTGTTCCCCAGTTTATATGCACTCCCTCAGATTCCCATTCTTTGCTACCTCAAAAAGAGCTGTACCTATTTTTGTATATCTTTAGAATTTATTTTTCTTAGTAGTAATCTACCCTCCATCTAGTTCCCATTCCCCCCTAGTCTCCCTTCCCTAGTATTATACTGTTGAGCAAAATGTATTTCTGTACCCAACTATGTGTGTTTCTATATTCTTCAGTCTTTTCACCTGGTCACTTGAAAGTGAGGTTCAAGTATTAGCAGCTTCCCACTCATCTCCTTGTTTGTATAGATGTCTACTTTGAACACTAATTATATGAGATAATTTTCATTAACCTTCCTTTCTTTTCCCCTTAGAATGTATTTCTCCTCCCCTCTATCACCATTATTTTCTTCATATCATCAAGACAGAACAGAATCATTACTAGGCCTTGTAAAATTATGCTCATTCTGTGAACCCTGATAATTATAGGGTTAAAACAGGATATGTATCATCTCCCCATATTTGAAAGTAAACAGTTTGCCTTTTTATTATTCCTTTATCATTGTTCATTTGTAGGGTTTTTTTTTCCTTTTTATGTTTCTCTTTACTCCAGTGTTCAGATTTCAAAGTTTCTATGCAGGTATTATCATTTCATCAGTAATACTTATAAGTCCTTTATTTCATTAAACTATATTTCTCCCTGTATTATTATATTTAATTTTGCTGCATAAGTGATTTTTGGTATTAAGTCTACATATTTTGTCTTCTTAAATATGATATTCTAAGTTCTCTGCTACTTTGTAAAGTGGCTACTAAGTTATTTGTGATCTTCACTGTGACTAATCACTACTTGAATTCTTGCTTTTTGACTTTCAGTTTATTTTCTTTCATCTGAAAACTTTGGGTTTTTGATATGATGTACCTAGCAGTTATCATTTGCAGATTATTTTCAGGAAAAGAAAAGCAGATTCTCTTTCCAATTTGCCCTCTGGTTCTGAGAGATTTTAATAGTTTTATTTTAAAGATTCTGTGAAATATGATGTCTAGGCTATTTTTTTTCACATGCTCTTTAGATAGTCTAATAAATTTCATTATTTTCTTCTCAATCAATTATGTAAGCTATTTTTATTTGCTTAAGGAACTTTACATTTTGTCCTACTTTTTCAGCCTTTTGACTTTGTTTTAATATTTCTTGTTACCTCATGTAGTAATTGGTTTGTATACATTCTGTTTGAATTTTCAGGGAATATGTTACTTGAGAAAGGTTTTGTAGCTCTTGAGCTAAGCTGCTAATTCCATTTCCAATTATATCTCCCATAGCTCTCATTTCCTTTCCATTTTTTCCTCAATCACTCATTCCATTTATATTAAAAAAAATATTTTTAATTCTTTTTAACTTAATTCATCCACTCCAGAAATTTTATTTGAATTTGTACCTAATCTTTGTTTAGGCATTACTTCTATATGTTTTTCAGTTTTTCTCTTTTGAATTTGTATTTTGAACATTCTTTTCACCAAAAAATCTCATTAGGGCAGTGTTCTGTTTTTTGTTTGCCCATTTTTCCAATCTACTTCCTTACTTAAAGTTACTTTATGTTAAACTGGGAATCTGCAGATTTTCTGGAGGTAACATCTGTGATGGTCCTGTTGCTGCTTTCTTGAGATACTGAGTATTGTAATATTACATGATTTCAGTCACAGATTGAGGACCTGCAAGCTTCCCAAAGTGGTCTGATCCTGGACAAAGCCTGATTGTTGCCTGCTGGTTTGAACTTTGAAAGTTCCTGACCTGGGTTTGTGTTTGAGCAAAAGAAGAATGTTGCTGAACTCTACAAATATCAACTAACTGGAAAGCTCTTTTGACTCAGAACAAAAAAATGTTAAGGTCCATTCTGATCTGAGACTCTCATGCTGTATATTTCTTTACATTCTTACACATTGGAAACAAGCTTTGCACCTGAGGCCTGAGCCATACCCTACACCTGCTGCTCCTGAATTTCAAAATTCCTCCTTTCTCTATACATCATACAGGGCATCCTTATCGAGGATTGCAGTGCATGGATCCCCTTCTCACTCTATGCTGCATTTCTGATCTGAGACTGATTAGTGGGCAATAATACTACAGGTTAAAACATTGCACTAATGTAGCAACAAAGCTAATCCTGTTACATTGCCCAATTATTGGTCTGAGAGTGCCTTGAAATGGGTCTAAGACTTCCTGTTGTCCTGCTGCACTGTCTCTTGCATGGAATGGTCCATCCAGAACATTCCTGGTCCAACCAATCACCAGTGTTCAAAGACCTTCCTTTTTGCCTGTCTATTCCGAGATGGACTGGACAAAGGAATCACTGTGAGTTGTAGTGGATTCCCTTAATAGGATTTGATCCAGTGAATTTTCTAGATTTTTTAGAGTTAGAATAAAAGAAATCACTTTATTGCTCCCCTAACATTCCACCAAGCCTCTGTCCACCTAATGAATTATTAATAATTGTAAAGAAATATATATATATATATGCATATATGTGTATGTATGCATGCATATATGTATGTGTGTGTGTGTGTATATATGTGTGTGTGTGTGTGTGTGTGTGTATATATATATTCAGATACCCAAGAGATGACTACTCCTCACTTGCAACACACATCTCTTCATACACTCAGAACATCACTGAATAGGACAAGTCTCTGATTTAATTTGTCTATGCAGCATTTATATAAGAATTACATAAATGAAAATGACATTAATCCTTCTTTTGTGTAGAAAAACATTATGTTGGAGGCAGAAGGATCCTTCAAAATTTTGACAAGAAGATAAAAGAAACTTCATAGAAGAGATAAAGAAAAATATACCTTCTCTTTTCAAGATAAAATTGTTTCTTACAGTTGAGCCAAGATGGCAGTGACCTGCTTGAACTCTCCCCCAAACCCCTCCAAATATCTGTAAAAATGACTCTAAACAAATTCTAGAATATGAAAACCCACAAAAAGACAGAATGAAACAAATGTCCAGCCCACAACAATCTGGATGGTTGATGGGAAAGGTCTGTTGTGCTGGGCTGGGAGAGGAGCACAGGTCAGCATAGGCTGTGACAGCAAAGACAAGGCCACAGCAAACCCAGAGCAGGGCTCAGGGGATAAAGCAGGGGAAGCTGTGGTAGTTTCTAGATTTCTCAACCCACAAACTCTAAAGTCAAATTAAAAGGTCAGTAAGAAAGATCTGTTGAACCTGGGTGAGAGAGGAGCATGGTAGAAGCCAACTCCTGGTGCAGCCCATAGATGGTGACAGTGGAGGCTGCTTCAGGAGCTCTTGGTACACAGACAGTGGGGGCATTGAGCAGCTGATTAGAGGGGGACTACAGGGATCTCTTTGCTGGCACTGAGGCAGAATTCTCTTGCTTTCCCTATACTTGGAATAGAATCACAGTCCTGGGTGGCAGTCCTCAGGCAAGGAAGAGCACTGCCATTGTGCACCTTGTGGCAGAAGTACAGAGAGAATCCTCCTCACAGTTCCAAGGCAGAAAAGAGTGCATGTGGTCACTCATAGACTAAAGTACAGGGCAGGAAAGGAGTAAACACTTCTTTCTTCATACCACCTTGGAAGAACTTAAAATTTTCAGGTTCCTAGAAGTATAATTGAAAAGAGCTGCAAAAAATCTCTGAAGCTTGGGGACAGTACATCCTCCACACTGAGGCACAGCCCTTCCTTAACAAATAATTCAAAAAGTGAAGTAATTGTATGGGAATATGAGAAAACAGTGGAGAAAAACCTCAGACTATAGAATCTTACTTCGGTGACAAAGAAGATCAAATCATGTAACTAGGAGAAGACAACAAAGTCAAAGCTCTTACACCCAAAGCCTCCAAGAAAAATATGAATTGATCTCAGGCTATGGAAGAGTTCAAAAAGGATATTGAAAAACAAATAAGAGAAGTAGAGGAAAAATTGGGAAAAGAAATGAGAATGATGCAAGAAAATCATGAAAACAAATCAACAGCTTGCTAAAACAGACCCCCAAAATACTGAAGAATATAACACCTTAAAAATAGACTAACTCAAATGGCCAAAAAGGTCCAAAAAGCCAGTGAGGAGAAGAATACCTTAAAAAGCAAAATTGACCAAATGGAAAAGGAAGTCCAAAAGTTCACTGAAGAAAATAATTCCTTAAAAATTAGAATGGAGCAAATGTAAGCTAATGACTCTAAGAGAAATCAAGAAAGTATAGAACAAAACCAAAAGAAAGAAAAACAATAGAAGACAATGTGAATTATCTTATTGGAAAAACAATTGACCTGGAAAATACATCCTGGAGAGATAATTCAAAAATGTATTGGACTATCTGAAAGCCATGATGAAAAAATAAACCTTGACATCATCTTTCAATGAATTATCATAGAAAACTTCCCTGATATTTTAGAAGCAGGGGGTAAATTAGAAATTAAGAGACTCCACCTATCACATCCTGAAAAAGATCACCAAAGGAAAACTCCTACAAATATTTCCTTTTTGTTTGTTTGTTTGTTTTGTTCTTTTGGTGAAGCAATTGGGGTTAAGTGACTTGCTGCAACTTCTAGGAATATTATAGTCAAATTCCTGAGTTCCCAGGTCAAGGAGAAAATATTGCAAGCAGCCAGAAAGAAACAATTCAAGTATTGTGGAAACACAATCAGTTTAACACAACATTTAGCAGCTTCTACTTTAAGGGATCAGAGGGCTTAGAATATGATATTCTGAAGGTCAAAGAAACTAGTATTAAAACCAAGAATCACCCACCCAGCAAAACTGAGTATAATCCATCAGGGGACAATAGGCACTCAATGAAATAGAGGACTTTCAAGCATTCTTGATGAAAATACCAGGGCTGAATGGAAAATTTAACTTTCAAATACAAGCCTCAAGAGAAGCATGAAAGGTGGAGGAAACAGTGAGAGGAGCTGTTAATATCACAAGGAGGCATATCCAACAATTAAAAACTAATTGTTGAGGTACAGCAGGAATGGTGGGATTTTTGGGGAGGAGAGCATCTTGGAGTATGAGACAGAGAAAAGGATCATGAAAGTCTTTGAGATCATGCCACAAAAGGATACATGAAGGAACTGAACACATTTAAGCAAGAGATTTAAGAGAGTCTGCCTCTCCCCTAGTTCCTGATATGTCTATTGTTCCTTTTCCTTAAATCTCCCTGTACAGTAACTTAGTTCCCCTTAAGCCGGGGCTCCATTCAGGACCATCCTATGACCTAGTAGTCTGTCATAAAAAAAAAATAAATATGTGTATATGTTTTCCACAAAAACAATTTAAAAACAAAATTATTTCTTCGTTTTTAATTTATTTCTAAACAGATGTATGTACTGAAATGTCATGCTAAGAAAAAGAGCAGCTGAACACCTTTTTTCAGTTCCCAGCATCAGTGGGAAAGGTGACCATACATAGAAGTCACAAGCATTGTTCTTCAGTAGCTAGAAACAATAGAGCTTGGCAACCATTTTGTAAAAATGACTCATTCCAATCACCATTCATTCTAATTATATAATAATAATTCATTCTAATCTCCAGCTACAAGATGGTAGGCTGGGGTAAACTAGTTTCTTGATGTGCCTCACTCTCCCTGACATGCACAAAGGGCCATCTTCTCCAGAAGCAGCCTCATGTAAATGTCCTGGAGTCTATCTCCCCTCCCTGAATATGGCTTGCATTCCTTGTATGAACCAAGTCACTGCTCATGGAGCACCCTCTTTTGCCCCAGAAAAAAGAAAAATAACATTTGCAGACACATGTTAGACATCAGCTAGATGGCTCAGTGGAGTCAGAGAGATCTGAACTCAAATCTGTCTTCAGACACTTCTCCATAAGCCTCAGTTTTCTCTTTTTTATTCCTCTCTTGAATCTCATATTTGAAGGTCAAATTTTCCATTGAGCTGTGGTTTTTTCATCAGGAAGGTTTGGAAGTCCCCTATTTCAGTGAATGTCTATCTCTTCCTCTGAAAGATTATGCTCAGTTTCACTAGGTAGTTGATCCTCAATTGTAACCCAAGCTCCTTTCCCTTATGGAATACTGTATTCCATGCCCTCCAGTGTTTTAATGTAGAAGCTGCAAGGCCCTGTGTAAACCTGACTGTTTGCAAGATATTTAAATACTTTCTTTCTGGCTGCTTACAGTGTTTTCTCTTTGATCTGTTAATTTAGGAATTTGGCCACAATATTCTTTGGTGTTTTCAATTTGGGATCTCTTGCAGGAAGTGATTGGTGGATTTTTTTCAATGACTAATTTATCCTATTAATCTCTATTATTATACCTGAAGCTGAAACATGTGTTTATGGTCATTTCACATTGTAGACATAATAATCTTGGAATCCATTGAAACTATAATATTCTTCTTGCATAAATTGTTGTCTAGCCATGTCTCTTACATCCTATAATATGTGGTTTGATTTTTTCAGTCCCATTTTTTAGCTTGATATATTTCCCCACTAGAATTATCCTAATTAATATTTAATCTAAATAGTCTAATAAAACATCTCATGGAATATCACGAGCTTCATGGTTCTAGACCTGGATCATGACTGACAAACAGCAAATTATCTATTTCTCCCAAGTAAATATCATATTTTAATTTGAAAATTACACCATTAATATCCCATCAAAATGATTGAAATAATTAGTAAAGATGCTATATAGCACATGGATCAATAAATAGTACTTGAAGCAATCTACTGAAGCCCTCCATCCAAGATGACATCAATCCATTAAGGAATGGGATATGGATCCATTTCTTTAGCTAGTCTTTAACCCACCTAATTTCTATTGTTATCTATCCCATATCTGTTTATCTTTTCCACAAATGTGGTAGAAGAAATTTACACAACTGCTTTTCAAAAATCTCTGTATTTTTGTGGCATTCCCCCAATCAAGCAATGTGATAATCAATTGAAAAACAAAATAAGGTTTCTGTGGCATTACCATTTTTAAGTGAAACCCTATTCCTTCTTTGTGATCCATGTTTACTTTTCCATGCTGACATAGCATTTGGCAGTATAGATTATTTGGTGTTCTTGAGTCCCTCCTAATATTCTAAATTATTTTTTTTTTAGGAATAAAAATTGTTTCCCTAAATTTTCAGTACTTTTCCCCAGTCTCAGTGTTCATATTCTTCTTTGGATCTGAATAATTCTCCAAAAATTGCTGATAGTTGTGCTGGTTCAGAGATTTCTTCAGATATATAAGACAAATGCAAAACAATTTCAACTTTTAATAAAGAGGTAAAACCTTCTCATTTTGAAGAATATGGAGTATTGAAAATCCTCAACCCTATAATATTTAAGTATGAGTATTTAAAAAATGAAATAGCATAATAATTTCTTCATTTGCTTCTTGAGAACAGGGACTCCACATCATGATGTTGTTCCTATGACTTCATATATCCTTAGGGTATTGCATAGTATCTGGCATATAGTTGACACTTAAAATATTTGTTGATTGATGGGTTCTTTTTTATTATGTTATATAATCAATGAAACACACAGGAAAAGGAAAAAAATAGACAAATTTGAGAAATATCAGGGATAAAATAAATGTTAGTGAGTAAACTTATATGAAGAGACAAAATAATTTTGAAAAAGCCAAATATTGAAAGAAAAAACAAAAGAAATAGAATCTAAAATTATTGAAAATCTACTTTATCTATCAATGCCCCATCAAATTGATATAATTTTAAATAATACAATTTACAGTAACTGCTTTTGCATAACTGACAAGATAACCTATTATTCTTTAACTTTAAATGACTATATTATCTGAACCTATATGGTTCAAAGTCTTTGTGTTTGTTTTTTCCAGTTCCTTGAACTTCAAATCAATGAGGTTTTGCTCTATTAAACTGATAAGAGCAACAACAACAATTACAAAGAGAAAGTCTCCCTTTGAAGTTTAACAAAATGATTGAGTAATATGTCTAATCAAAAGACTGCTTGGATACATTATAGCTCAGAACCTAGAATGATGAAATCCCTAGTGAGTGTACTTGAAAATATGATACTAAAGAATGAATCCTATTTTCTGTAGATTTTGATCAGTCTTTTTCTTACTGTTTCTTATTTTTTATACCAATGAATTTTTTTCTCTAGTTAATAAAAAAGTTGTTTTTTCAAGTGACACTTTCAGAATGAATGAGCGAATAATTGAGTTTACTGCCTCCATTGTGATCTTTAAATATTGAGCAATTAAATAAGGTATTTTAGCAGATTGCCATCAAAAAGATACTCATAAAAGAAAACAATGGTTAAAAGTATTTAAATGAGATCCACAACACTCTTTATTATTGTTCCAGTGGATGAGGAGTGAAGGGGAAGGTAGGGAGGGAGGGCAAGATATAGGAGAGGGAGGGAGAGAGGGAAGGAGGGAGGGAGAGACAGAGAGAGAGAGAGAGAGAGAGAGAGAGAGAGAGAGAGAGAGAGAGAGACAGAGAGACAGAGAGAAAGACAGAGACAGAGACAGAGACACAGAGAGACAGAGAGACACAGAGAGAGAGAGAGAGAGACTTGAATAATTAATAGTTCAGCAACAATAGAATTCTTCAAGACAGTGACTAGATGATGACAGGGATGAAACAACTTCTAAATGATCCAGTATTTTAGGTCACTATTTTCTTAATTTCTCTTAGTTATGTTTTCATAAAAAAATTATCAACATCTAATTTGAGAAAGTCTATGTTGGCTATGACATAAGCCAATGGAAGTGCTAACGTAGAATGAGAGTAAATGGCTAAGAACTTTATTAGGTTTATGAAATGTATTACTTTAGGGATTTTTTTGAGTCAGCCTTGACAACCAGGAACATCGATAGGTGGATTAAATCTCCTGCACTTTGTAAATGATAAAACTGAGGTAGAGCGAAACTTAAGTGAAAAAAAATCATATAATTTGTCATCATTAGGTAAGATAGGTATACTGACATCCCAGCCAGGATAAAGACGATAAATCCCTGAGTCCTTATTTTTCTGAGTACCAGTATCTTAGCCTATGAAATAGGGGTCCACAGGGTAGAACATAGGGTTTAAGTTTTTTGGGTTATTTTCTTGGGAGTTGGGTATATACTTTTCATTTTTTCCCAGTACTTCATGATCTGAGTCAGAAAACTGAGGATTGTTTTACTGTTTGGTAATAGTGGTGATTCTGTATATTGGCTTAAGACCCTCCAAATCCCACTGCATTTTGCATTCCTTAATAAAGACTGAAGAAAAAAAAATGAAAGAACCATGATTGTTTTCTTCCTCTTGGATGTTAATATGTTTTAGACTGACCAGCAACATTCCTTTTTCCTCAGGGGTCATTCATGCTTGAATGGACAGAGAAGGTTGGTTCCTAGCAATAAAGTCTCTCCCATATGATAGAGGATGGCAGCTCCCATTAGCATTGGGTTCAGTGTCAGGTCTCATCAGCAAAAGTTCCCAGCAATAGCTCCTGGTGACAGCTAACATTGGTACTGGCTGCCATCCTTCTGTCAGCAACTCTCAGCAGCTGCTCCTGTCAACAACTGTTCCCAGAGGCAAAATTTCCCTTGGAATATACCCAGCACTTTTTCTTGTAACTTCTGAAGGCAGTAACTCCCTGTAATGGCTCCCAGAAGCTACTCCCAGCTACTTTTATCAGGCCTGGCTGTGCCATGACTTTTCCTTTCCTAGGTTCATTTTCAGACAGATTGTTATTGCTAGCAGCACGTCTGGAGGGCACTTCTTGAATCAACTTACTAAATACTTGAGCTTGGTATAATCTTTTCAAATGTCATTAATCTTCAAATTCTTCTGTTATTTCCCAAAGGATACAAACCAGTATCATCACCCACATTGCCACTCCCTTGTCAGTCTCTTACTCCCTTTGGTTACATGGAGCTCAGGTCACTGATTCTAAGCAGTAAATACACCTCTAAAATTACTACATTGTAGAATGTATGAATTCCTCCTGAAAAATGTATGTGTTTATGTCAAATGAATATAGCAATAGCCCTAAATAGCTCTTAAGATTCTACTAACAGGACATAGATTCACATCTGCAAGTTTAGTGACAGCCAACTTAGAGTTCCCCAAAGCTAACATGCAAGCTAAACTGTAAAAATGACCCTGAGTTCCTTCACATAGATTGCAGATATATAATACTTAAAGCCTATGTCAATAAAAAATGAGTAGTGGTACATTATTCCTAAAATACGTACTAGTGATCAATGGATACAAACATACATTTTTTTTTCTTAAAGCAAGTAAAATTTGTTGCTTTCAGAATATTGCTAATTATAGACTGTCAAAATGTATTTCTTGTGAATTAGGTGCTACTAAACAAGAACTTCAGTCTTCTTAGTATCTTTCTCATGATTGCACAGAAATGTGGTTGTGAATTTGTGATTATCAGCTTTAGTCTGATACTATACACATCTGAAATGTGTCCCAACTTGTCAACACAATTCACCACTAGTAGCCAGACAAGTAATGTGTCCCCCCATAGTTCTATTAACCCTCATTCGAAGAAAATAAAAACTTACAAATCATTAATCTTAGCCATCCTAATATCATAGCTTATACCTAATAAAGTATTACCTTTTAGCTATTTTAAATTTTAAGGGAGTGAATTAAAAATAACATTGTCCTTCCTTACCTCCACTAAAGCTGAGAAAAAGGGGTTCTCAACTGGACATGGATTGAGAGAATCACTTGCAGTTAATTAGTCTTTTGATCAAAATGGTGCAAAATAAATCAGATCAAAAGGACAGAGGAATTGTACTTCACTTTGAAACTAACTTTCCTAGGAAAGAGAAAGCAGCTCCCTTGAGTTGGAAGAGCTTGAAATGCAAGCATATATTACAGCATATGACCGGACATGACCAGAAGTGGTGGGTAGTCTGAAGACATAGGTTTCCCAGAGTCTTTCTCTTGATTTTGCCTTCTTCCCTTGAGGAGGAGAGTTCAGCTTTACTCTCATTTTGTCTCAACCTTCTTTTCCAGTAGGACTTGAGAATAATATTTTAGTGACTCTGTTCCCTCTTTCCTCTCTACTTGATGATCAGGGAATCAGACACACTTTTATCCTTTTATCCCCTCTTGATCCTAGGGCTCTTTTTTTTTTTTCTTATTGTAGAGAATAGGGAGTGGAGGAGTAGCAGTACTCCATGTCTCTTCCAAATGTACCAGAAGACTGGATGGCAGGGTTCTCTAGGAGTAAGCTAGGTATTAATGGATAATCTATTGCCATCCTCTTTTTAGGAATAGATGTATACTATATTTTGGGACTGTTGTAAAAGATGATATCTGTTGTATATCTTTAATTAACATAACTCAGCTTTTAGGCAGTCTATTAAGGATTGAGGCTCATTGGCATTATGAATAGAATTAGGCCTGGAGTCAAGAATGCCTGAGTTCACATATCCTGTGTGACGCTGGGCAAGCAGCTTAACCTCTGTCTGCCTCAGTTTCATCAACTGTAAAATATTGATAATAGTAGCATTTACTTCACAGGGTTGATGTGAGGATCAAATGAGATAACATTTAAACTACTTAGCATAGGGCTGGCACATAATAAGTGCTATATAAATGTTAGTTATCATCTATTATATTCAAAATTAAAGTGATAGGAATGACTATTAAATAATCAAATACTGGGGAGATCCTCTCTTTTTACTATTATAGAGACAATGTTTTCCAGAGGTAAGGCCCAGCAAACAAGCTATGCCGTGAGCTTGACATAGCAACAATCCTTTGTCCTCACCCTATGGATAACACTGCCACCACTAAACCACAGAAATGGTGGTCCCTGAGCTTGGGTAATCAAGAACAGGCCCAGGCAGGAAGCCCTGCTATGAATGGGGTTTTAGTTGCTAGACAACCTTGCCTCTCTGTTGCTGTTATGTTTCAGCACTGTCACTGAATCATACTGTTTGATTCTTTGTCTAGCCATAATTATGCAAATCAATGTTTAGCCTTGGGTCTCTTCCTAGAGGAGATCCTGACACATGTGTCTAATTTCCCTCTCCCATCAGAATAAAGAAAGCTTTTTTGCTTATAACCTGGGTGAGCTCTTTGATATTTTTGGAGTTAACAGTGGTTGCAAAACCTCTGTAACTCTTTGGTCATTTGTTAACAGAGGTGACACTTCCTAGATCTTCATTCTCTACTAGGCCACACCAGCATCTGAAGGACATTGTTAATGGATAGGATTGTACAAATCTAGGGTACATATCTTTGGATCATGGGTAGGTGTTGTTGTTCCACCCAATTAGAGAACCTTAAAGAATTTAATCTAAGGTGAATTCTAGCCCGTTGTGTTCTATTCCGTAAGGCTAGATTGCTAGAAGGTGGTCTGACTTGAGATACTCTCCCTTTGTCCATCAGTGACATAAGCAGTTACACCCCCTAGCCCTTCATTAGAATAGGTCTACCTCTCATTAAAATATTCACTCTCTCATGACTTTTTAACTAATTAGAGTTGATTGCCATCTTCAGGAACACCCACTCTTCTAAGGTAATAAAAGCATTGAGTGGGTTCCATGACAGGTCTTTGGCATTCAATAGTATCACTGCTCCTTTTACTAACTGCTTTAATTACCAAGAAATTATGTCTCTTGAATTTTTATGTCACAAAAGTAAACAGAACACATTTGTTTAATGCCTATTGGGTATGAGGCACTGTATCTAAATGATTCCAAGATCATATCCCCTAACAGAATGGAGTATATTAGATTTATTTGGTAAATAGTAATGTATGATGTACAATTCATAAAATATCTCTTAATATACATTTATAATCTTTTGTTACTAACTTTTTGCTTTTATCTCTTCTATATTTCTCAATATTTCTCTCATACTGCACCTCCTATGGAGGAATGTCTTAAAATAGAGAATAAAAAGCATTAGAAATAATTTAACAAACTAAACAATATATAGAAAATAATTCTGACACAATATTTATAGTACCCTAACTCTTTATAAAAGTGAGGAGAGGTACTTTTTGATATATTTTCTTTGGGGCAAAATGGGATTATTTTGCATCAATTCTGAGGTATTCCTAGGATTCTCTTTATTCATCATATTTACCTTTGATTTTAAAGACAATAATATTCAGCTGTAAACATTTACCTCATTTACCTCATTCATTTACCTTGTTTAACCATTCCACAATTAATGGAAACATACTTTATTTCCTATTATTATCAACTACTTCTGTAATGCCAAAAATGTATTTTAATGTATATAAGGCCTTTCTTCATATGTGTGTGTACATGTATATACACATACGTATATATACACACATATACATGCACACATACACATACACACACACATATAAAACATAGTTGTAGAATCTATAAGTCAAAGAGTATTGACATCACAGTTACTGTATTTTCATAATTGCAAATTTTTTTCTGTAACTACTGGACAAATTCTAAGGTTCACTGTGCGGTATTGGATTTTCTTTACATAACTATCCTACAGTGAATATCTCCAGATTTTACACATTTTTTTTCTATTTCATGGATTTGAAGTGATGCATCAAAATTGTTTTCATTTTTATTTCTATTGTTAGTGGTGATTTGGAATATTCTTTCATATGGCAGTTAGTAGTTCACAATCCTTTTGAAAACTTCTTTAAAAAAACACTTCCTTAATATCCTTTGACCACTAATCTACTAGAACATGGATTTATATATGTATGTCTACAATATGTGCAATACATATTTATATGTGTATATTAATAGGTTATATATGTGTAATCATGTAAAACATATTTCTGTATTAGTTATGCTGTGAAAGAAGAAACAGAACAAAAGGAAAAAAATGAAACATGAAAAAGATGAAGTGAAAATAGTATACTTTTATCTGCATTAAGACTTCATTGATTCTTTTTGTGGATGTGGATAGCATTCCCCATCATTAGTCCTTTGGAATTGTCTTGGATCATTGTATTGCTGAGAAGAGCTAAGTTATTCATAGCTGATCATCACACAATGTTGATATTACTGTGTAAATGTTCTCCTGGTTCTGCTCACTTCACTTTGCATTTCTATATGTCTTTCCACATTTTTCTGAAATCTGCTTACTCAACAGACTCTATTTCTACTGCCTGTTTTCTTTCTTTCTTTTTTTAATCCAACTGTATTTGCCCAACCTGTGTTGTTCTTACTTCATGATCTCTGTAATTTGCCATATGTGTTACACCAAACTTTTTGAGAACCCACCTAACATTTCTCAAGAAAATTTAGAGGATAACAACAGAGAGATCATGTTGGCTGTTAATTGGTGGCATACCTTAATGGACTATGTAAACATTAAGTGTATCTGTATTCCAACCGATTCAAAAGTTCACTGTAATAATGAAGATCAGAGACTGCACATTCTATGCTACTTATGTTCATGTCTTACAATAAGGTCAGGATAGTTAGTCCATCCAATATTTTAGAGGCCTTCCTTACTTTTTCCTGACATTTCAACATTCTAGTGGAGAACTCTGATTGTCTACCTGTAGTTCTTCAGTTATACCAGGTGGCCAGTCCATTTTCTCTTTTTATCAATGTTTTGATGATATCTTTACTCTTATTTGCCTTAGTACACTGTCATTGGTTGTGTATGACATCCTATTCACAACCACTATGAAGTTCTCTATTTCCTTCTACATGATATTCATTTTCCATTCTTCATCGACAGTTGTAGTCCATGTTTCACTTCATACCATAACACCCATAGAATACTGCTACTAAAAAGAATTGGCTTCGCATTCTTTTGGAAATCCCTCAGGGTGCAGATTCCATCAAGCTCTTACTAATTGGCAGGAAGACCCTATACTTTACAATTTCCCAAAGGCAATCTACCTACTCTCCTCTTTTTTAACTCTGGGCCTTAAATAACTGTCCACCTGCATATCTGCCCTCCATATACATTTTCAAAGTATTCTATTTTGTATTTTTATGATGTCTAGAACTCAAGTCAGTTGTGTGCTCATGCACACTCAAACTATTTTTTTAAAAGAAAATATAAATGCTTTCATTTTCTGCTTCAGTTACATGACACAAAAGAATCATTTGTTTAGACAGTTGTTCAGTTGTAATACAAGGATGCTAGCATCATGTGTATTGGAATCTTTTTCAGCTTAATCCAATAGCTTGAAATTCATTTGACTCAGTCTTTGATGGCTCTGACTTCACTAATCTTATTCCCCACTTATTTGGAAGTCCAAATAGTGTCAATTCTGTTATTATTAAACACATCAATAGTGCACCACAACTTTTTTTTTTGACTGACAATTATTGGAGAAATCTATTTCCTTTGTGTTTTCTTACTCAGGGAAAAAAAAAATGGTTTCGTCTTATAATATTAGGAAACAGTTCTTTATCATGATACTGATTGCTGTTTGGGAAAATAGTATTTGGTGTCTCAGTCAATAAGAGATTATTTTTCAGCCTGCTAGAGACTGAGTGTATCATACTTGCAATATGTTCCATCTCCACTAGCTGAAAGCTTTGGAAACAAAGTTATTGTTGAATCTAAATCTTTGTGATGACCATAGCACAAGCTTTTGTGGCTATATCTGATTTATTTATTTTTTATATATTCTTCTTCTTAAAAGTTTCTAGTGCCAAACTCCTACAGATAGGACTTTCAATCTTGAAATGAAATGATCTGATGCAGGAAAAATCAGCTGGAAGTTTACAGAAGCTAGGAACAGATCACTACACTAAAGTGGGGTAGAATTCTAAGAAACATTTACAACAGTCCTTTTTGTGATTTTAAATGTCACAGAGATCTTCATTGTGGAAAGGTTTTTCTTAACTAGAGTGATGATTTCCAAAGTAGAGGCCATGGCAAGACCCCAGAGGAACACTAGTTTAACTTATCCTCTAAACGAATCAAAGTGAAGGGAAAGGAAGTGACTAAGTACTTATGTAATCACTGCCATATTCCATGCACCCAGCTAAGCACTTAGGAATATGGTTCATTCCTCTCAACTCCAGGGATAGTCTAGGATTGGTTCTAGTCAATAAAACAATTACATTCACCCTTCACCTCCAAGAATCGCTCCCCATGCTCTCTTCCTCTGCTACAAAATTTCCCATATTTCCCCCTTTTCTGAAACTGATGCTGATCCTTCAAGTCAACTAAAAGGACCCAGAGTTGGGCTAGAGTCAGCTTCCATTAAATCTTGAGAGCCATTTGTTATCCTTTCAGAGTGAGTATTTATATCTTGAAAATTAGAAAACACTCAAAATCAGGGCTTGATTTATTAAGGTTTTGTATTGTCTAGACTTAGGAAAGCGAGAGAGAAAATGTTAATAAGTCTGATTAAGCTTGCAAGTATCAAGCATGCCTTTATTTTTCTAGAAAGGTGGTTGTTAAACATTTACCACCATACCCCCTGATTATAGCCTAACCCAGCTGCTACCTCAGGTTTCTACAGTGGCAGTTCTGCAGATATTAGTGGTAACATGCATCCCCATCTCCCAACCCCTAAGATACCTCTATGTCCTACCATTCAGATCACATCATGGCTGCAATTGGTACTTCTTTTTTTATCTTTTTTTTAGTTTTGGTTTGTGTTTTCTTTCACAACATGAATAATATCAAAATGTTTTGCATGACTGCACATGTATAACCTGTGTTAAATTTCTTGTCTTCTCAATGAAGGGTGAGGGGAAGGAGAAAGGGAAAGTTTTTGAAATTCAAAAATGTAAAAAAAAAGAATAAAATTATTTTACATGTAACTGGAAGAAATAAAATATTAAAAAGAAATAGCATGTGTAGGCACTTTCTCATTGCATTCAGATAGTCCAATTGTTCTTATTTTTTTCTCCTAAACCACTTTTCAGGTTATTATTATTTTTCTACTAGATACTTTATATTTTCCTATATTTTTTCAATCTTTAGACTTTATTTCTTGTTGTTTCATGGAGTCATTGGCTTCTGTTTGATCCATTACAATTTACAGGGGGTTTATTGCTTGGGCAAGGTTTTGTACCTCTGGTGGCAAGCTGTTTAAATCACTTTCCAATTCTTTCTTTCATGGCTCTTGTTTCTTTTCCATTTTCCCCCTCAAATACTAAGAATTACACTTGAATTTCTGCCTAATCTGTGCTTGTCTGCTTGTTAAATATTTTTGAGTCATTCTCTTCTGGATTTATGTGGTGAGCTTCCATGTCACCATAAATGCTCTTCATTGTGGGGTTCTTTTTCTCCTTGCTCATTATTCCAGCCTACTTTCTGACTTTGTAGTTCAACTTAGAACTGGGGTCTTTGGCACTTGTAAAGGGAAGGTCTGGGGTAATTTTATTGCTGTTTGCTTGGGGATACTGTGCTACTGCAGGCTGGGGCATCAAGTCTACAAGCTTTCAGTGCTTCAGACAGTTTCTGATTGAGACCATGGTCTGCAGCCCATCCTTTCCTGAGCTCTGCAAGTGCTTGACTTGGATTTGGTTCTGAGCAACAGGAGATTGTTGCAGGACTCTGCTCCTATGAATCAGCTGGGAAGCTCTGTTGGTTTAAGTTACAGAATTGCAGATTTTCCTTTCTTCTGGATTTCTGCCCTAGTTATTCTTCTGCAGACTGGCCTTTGATGCTAGAACCAACAATTCTCTCTTATGAGATCTCTCAGACTATGGTATGAGCCACATGGCTACTGTGAATTTTGAACTTCCTCCTTTCTTTCCTTCCTTCTTTTCTTTCTTTCTTTCTTTCTTTCTTTCTTTCTTTCTTTCTTTCTTTCTTTCTTTCTTTCTTTCTTTCTTCCACTTCCATTAATATCTATAAAAAGCTTTGCAAAACATAGAATTCCATGTAAGTGTTTACTATTTTCACAGTTGTTATTAGCAATTTAGGGTGTATTCTTTAGGATCTCTAATCTTTTTTTTTTTTATTACAACTTCTCTCAATAAAAACATACAAACATTTTCAATGTTTCTATATCTCCTTATTTATAAATTATACACATTGCTGTACTATTACTAATTGCTGTACTAATATCACAAAATTTAAATGAAAATAAAAATCAGAAGAGAAGGAGATAAAGTTGAATTTTTTGATCTTAGAATCAGTAACAAAACATAGGAGTGAAAGTAAGAGAATGATAAAAATAACTTTGTTTTCTATTTTGTGGAGAATTACTTGAAAAAAGGTAGGCACAAATTAAGAGGCTAGTGGGGTGGTAAAGGAATGAGGCCATGAGATCGTGAAGTAGGGTGGTATCCATACTAATGGAAAAAGATAAGATGACATAACATATTGTGGAAGAAGAAATGGCAATAATAGCTGCAATAGCACTTTTAGGTCTGCAAAGCACTTAAATATTATAAAATTTTATCTCATTAAGTCTCACAATAATATTGAGGTATTTTGACAAATTTATTTAAAACCTTTAAGAAATATGATATAAATTTTATTGATCTGAGCTTCAAGATGATGAATTTGAGGCTCTGGAGGATCATTATATTCTCTTGGTCACAAACCCAGTTAAGTATATGACATGGAATGCGAAGAAGAAAAAATGCCATTCTCTAACAAAATCATAATTTCCACAATTTCCTTGAGATGAGAACAGTCAAATTGATATGAATTTCATAAAAGTGATAAGAGAGTCTAGGCTGTGTATTTGGCAAGGAAAGCATGTCATGAGTATTGACTTCTATTAAAATTCATAATCTGGTAAAGATATCTCACCAGTAATTTGATGACATGTGTTGACTGTGACTACTGATCCAGTATCATCAGCAAAACATATGCACATTTGCCTTTGTATTTATATTGCATACAATGGGTATGAAATATGTAACTAAGTGTATGTGTGTGTTCAACTGAACTAGATGTCTGCAAGCATTGTCTACATATTTGGTTCCTCCCTCCCCAGCAGCAACTATTTCCATAATATTTTCTGTTCACAGTGAATGATGTACTTCCAAGAAAATATTCTTTGAATAACTGCTTGATTGACTCATCAGTGAATATTGTTGACTGTTATGTGACAGTTATTATTTGTATATTTGGAAATAAAATTATTCCACAAATTTTTATATATTACTAACAAATCCATAGGCAAAAGGGTTAGTCCCTTTTATATTTCACCAATCCTGTGTATTCTGTGACCTCATAAAAAAGGGAAGAAAAAAGATTTTGTACTTAGAATGAGTTTTTATCAAAGACCTTTTGTATAATTTTATCGGTTCTTACTGATTTTCTCTTTTTTTCTCATTTTCTCTTTTAATAAGTATAGTGCTTCTTTTCATACATATAGATCTGTCTTGATATAATTCTTTTTTTTATACTGCAGAATTATCTACTTTTTTTAAATTGAATCTGCATCTGCTGAAAAATTTTAGGCACATGCGTAGTGCCATTAACATGAATGATGACTCAGGAGTCCTGTAAAGTGCTATAAAATATTTAACCTTAAGCTTCTCCCATATCTGCTGAAATTTATTGGACAGATGAAAAAATATTTTATTTCACTGTTAACATCTGTGTTAAAAAGTACATAGTGCCATCTAACTTGACAAACTCTGAAATGCCTATGCTTTAGAAATTAGAGTTCAATTAATTGTCCAAGTAGTTCAAAGAAAAAGGAAAGAGACCTATATGTACAAAAGTATTTATAGCAGTTCTTTTTGTGGTGGCAAACAATTAGAAACTGAGGGGATATCAATCAACTGGGGAATGGCTGAACAAGTTGTGGTTTATGATTGCAATAGAATATTATCATGCTATATGAAATGATGAGCAGGAAGGTTTCATAAAATCCTCAGAAGATTGATATGAACCGATGCAAAATGAAGTGAATAGAACTGGGAAAACATTGTACACAGTAACAGCAATATGGTAACAAGGATCTAATGTAAAAGACTTAGCTACTCTAATCAATACAATTGTCCAAGTCTATTCCAAAGGACACATGATGAAAATGACATACATCTCCATCAAAAGAATTGATGAAATCTGAGTGCAGAGTGAAACATACTTTTTTTTACTTTCTTTTTTTTTTGCTTTTTTAAAATATTTACAACATGGCTAGTATGGAAATATATTCTGCATGACTAAATATGTATAATTGATAATAATTCTTGCCTTTTTAAAGAGTGGGGAAGGGGATGGATGGAGAGAGAGAATGTAAGATTCAAAATGTAAAAAAAAGCACATTAAAATACATTAATTTCTTTAAAAAATACAACCTAGCAGAGTCTAATACACACTGAGCCCTTTGGGAGAGTGAACAACAAATACTTCTTCAAACAATAGTCAGATACCCCAAACCTAAGATTCCGGAAAAGAAACTGCTTCAAGTTGGATACTATGCTCTTAAGAATAAGATATGGCACAGTAAAAATTGACTTCTATAAGGAAGAAAGCCTTTAAAAGCCTAATATTGTCAAATAGGGCTTATCAACAAAATCAGATTTAACATATACATATAGAAGACATGAAACATGTCAGGATTCTGTGGCCAGTAATAGGTTCTGGTGCTTATTGAAGAGCTTAGAAGGTGACAGAATTGTGACATTGCATCACAGTCATGTATTCTATTTGTTTATTGTATTCTATGAGTAGTCTCAAAAGTCTGTTTCTACCCAGGTATTCTCAAAAAAAAAAAAAAACAGCCACCCTGCTTCTAGATAATTTAAGGGCAAAAGGACTATCTGAACTATAGTTCAAAACCTTAAGAAATACATATAAGTATTTTGCTACTATCTAGAATATATATTGAGTTCAATACAAAAGCATTTAATTAAGAAGTAGCATTTTTATCAACTAACAACAGACCACTCCTCCAATCAACCATCATTCATTCTAACACAACTACACACTTCCTTTGGGAGAAGGAAAACACAGGGATAATAATACAGTGATGACATGTATTCATGTTTAACACATGTGAGATACAAGTAGACAGGCAACTTAAGTCTTCTGTGCTGAAGAGTTGTCAATGTCTTCAAATGATTTCAATATGCCATATTTGATGTGTCAGCTCCCCACCTGGCATAGTCCTCCGATGCACCTTGCTAATCAGCACTTCTGCTGGCTTCCAACTATTACGGATCTTCACGGCCATCTAATAATTCAGGGCTATAGTTCTTTCAACAAGCTCTTTCATTCACTAGCCATTGTTCATTAGGGTACGTTATGGTTAGTATGTGTCTTCACAGAAAAAAAAAAGATGATGATAGATCTTTCCAGACAATTCTTTAAGCCTCCTCTTTAGCTTCAGGAATAGTTTTCAGATAAGATATTACATCCAAAGTCATCTGTTACTTTATAAGCTTACTAAACACAGCACATCCAGAGAATGGTAGACCAGTGACAAACAGGTAACTTGTTTCTTTACCAGTCAAAATAAGGGGGGGGGCAGGGTGGTAAACTAGATTGCAGCTCTAGATGGCAGTAAGTGTTCATCCAGCTCTTACTATGGGGCAGCTACATGGTGCGCTAGACAGAACATTGGGCTGGGAATCAGGATGACTCATCTTTCTGAGTTCAAAATCTGGCCTTAGAAACTAACTAGCTGTGTGATCCTCGGCAAGTCACTTAACCTTATTTGCCTCAGTTTCTTCATCTGTATAATGAACTGGAGAAAGAAATGGCAAACCACTTCAATATCTTTGCCAATGAAGTCGGACATGACTGAAAGGACATAAGAAAAAAGCTCTTAATATATAACCCTATGCAGTCTTTGATATCTATCATGCCACATTAATTATTGTTCGTGCTTACTGTTTACTTCATTGCCCATTGGGTGAGCTTCTTCATGAATTTTTTAGAGGTCACAAAATCATGTGCCTCTTTTTTAGCCCTGAAGTCTGTATTTTAACATGGGATCCATGGTTAGTTGTAAATAATATCTTGTAGTCGCAAAGCACTTTCATCTGTTTACTATTTAATGATTTATTATAACTCTATGAGTGAGGTAGTATGGAAAATATTATTTCCACTTTGCCAACAAGAAAATAAGGGTTCAGAGAATTTCAATGACTTGCTCAAGGTCATATATTTAGTATTCGTAAGAGCACAGGCTGGAAGCCAGGTTGGGGGGGGGGGAAATAGCTAACATTTATGTTGCACTTACTATAAGTCAAGTGCTATGCTTAGGACATTACAATTATTATCTCATTTGATCCTCACAGCCACACTGAGAGGTAGATGCTATTATTACTATTCCATTTTGCAGCTGAAGAAACAGAGGAATATAGCAGTTTTTTTAGGGTCACATATCTCATTAACAACAAAAACAAAACTAGATTCCACTATTTGTTATTCTTCACCCTTTCATATATATTACAATTTTGGGGAGACCAGAGATATAACACAATTAGTTACTGTTGCCTCATGGATGTGAGATAATGTCACACACTTTCAATGCTGAAAAAACTTAAAACATCTTTTTTATGTATCTACATGGAAGCATTAAAAAATCAGTGGCAGGTTTATCACTAAAAGTAAAAGAATGATACAGATGCCTTTGTTTTTAACATCTACAATCTTCAGAATTAAGAGAAGAGGAACCTAATTGTGTGACCTCAGTTCATGTGATGAACAATAAAATGCTTAGATTTAATAATTTGGCCAGAAAATTGACAATTTATATGGGCTAGTTAAATAACTGTTATTTAAATTGACACCATTCTTGGATTTAATTAAAAGGCAAATATGACACATATATGTGTATATTTATACATATGTAGTTAAAATCTATGTTGTCTTTTTCACTTACTTTGTTTTGTTTTCCACTACATGAGTGATATCTTTATTTTTTAATTTATTTTGATTTATCAACAATCACTTCCATATGCTTTTGAGTTGAAAATTTTTCTCCCCCTTCCTCTGCCCCAACCCTCCCCAAGAGGGCACACAATCTGATATAGGCTTTACATTTACATACCCATTAAACAGATTTTCATATTAGTGAAGTTGTAAGTAAAAATTAAAACCAATAGGAGGAACCATCAGAAAGATGAAACAAAACTCAACAGAAGATAAAAATAAGTGATAGCAATTCAATGTCCATAGTTCTTTCTTTGGATGTGGACAGTATTTTCCATCCTGAGGCCTCTGGAGATGTCTTAGATCCTCATAATGCTGAGAAGGGTTCAGTTTAACAATCTTAGTCATTGCCTAACATGGCTGTTATTGTGTACAAAGTTCTCTTGGTTCTGCTTACTTCACTCATCACCAGACCATACAAGTCTTTCCAGGTTTTTCTGAAGTCAGCCTGTTCATCATTTCTTATAGCACAATAGGATTCCATTACATTCATATACCACAACTTGCTCAGCCATTCCACAATTGATGGGCATCCTCTCAATTTCCAATTCTTTGCCACCACAAAAGGAGCTGCTATGAATACTTTTGTGCATGTGGGTCCTTTTCCCATTTGTTTGATCTCTTTGGGATATAGCCCTAGAAGTGCTATTGCTGGATCAAAGGGTATGCACATTTTTGTAGCCCTTTGGGCATAGTTCCAAATTGTTCTCCAAATGGTTGGATCATTTCACAACTCCACCAACAATGTACTATTGTTCCCATTTTCCCACATCCTCTCCAACATTTATTATTTTCCTGTTTTCTCATGTTGGTGAATATGATAGGTATGATGTGGTACCTCAGAGTTGTTTTGATTTGCATTTCTCTAATCAATAACGATTTAGAGCATTTTTTCATTTGACTATAGATGACTTTAATTTCTTCATCTGAGAACTGTCTGTTCATATCCTTTGACCATTTGTCAGTTGGGGAATGGCTTGTGTTCTTATAAATTTGTCTTAATTCTTTATATATTTTAGAAATGAGGCCTGTATCAGAGAGACTGGTTGTAAAAATTCTTTCCCAGTTTTCTACCTTCCTTCTAATCTTAGTTGCATTGGCTTTGTTTTTGCAATAACTTTTCAATTTAATGTAATCAAAGTTATCCTTTTTCCTTTTCATAATGTTCTCTATCTCCTGTTTGGTCATGAATTCTTCTGTTCTCCATAGATCTGATAGTCAAACTATTCCTTGTTCTCCCAGTTTACTTATGGTATCAGCCTTCATATCTAAGCCATGAACCCATTTGGACTTTATTTTGATATACGGTGTAAGATTACAGTCTATGCCTAGTTTCTGCCATACTCTTTTCCAGTTTTTGTGGCTGTTTTTTTCAAAGAGTGGGATCTTATCCCAGAAGCTGGGGTCTTTGGGTTTATCAAATAATAGATTACTATAGTCATTGACTACTGTCTTGCATATTAACCTATTCCACTGATCCACCTCCCTATTTCTTAGCCAGTACCAAGCAGTTTTGATGATTGCTGCTTTATAATACAATTTAAGATCTGGAATTGCTAGGCCACCTTCCCCTGCATTTCTTTTCATTAGTTCCTTTGATATTCTGGACCTTTTGTTTTTCCAAATGAATCTTGTTATTATTTTTTCTAACTCTATAAATAATTTTTGGTAGTTTGATTGGTATGGCACTGAATAAGTAAATTAGCTTAGGTAGGATTGTCATTTTTATTATATTAGCTCGGCCTACCCATGAGCAACTGATGTTTTTCCAATTATTTAGATCTGATTTTTTTGTGAAAAGTGTTTTGTAATTGTGTTCATAGAGTTCCTGGGTTTGTTTCGGGAGGTAGACTCCTAAATATTTTATAATGTCTACAGTAAGTTTAAATGGGATTTCTCTTTCTATCTCTTGCTGTTGGGCTTTGTTGGTAATATATAGAAATGCTGATGATTTATGTGGGTTTATTTTATAGCCTGCAACTTTGCTAAAGTTGTTTTTTTTCAAGTAGTTTTTTACTTGATTCTCTAGGATTCTCTAAGTATATCATCATGTCATCTGCAAAGAGTGATAGCTTTGTTTCTTCTTTGCCTATTCTAATGCCTTCAATTTCTTTTTCTTCTCTTATTGCTAAAGCTAATTTCCAGTACAATATTGAATAACAGTGGTGATAATGGACATCCTTGTTTCACCCCTGATCTTATTGGAAATGCTTCTAGCCTGTCCCCATTACATATAATGCTTGCTGAAGGTTTTATATGCTATTTATTATTTTAAGGAAGACTCCATTTATACCTATGCTTTCTAGTGTTTTTAATAGGAATGGGTGTTGTATTTTTCAAAAGCTTTTTCTGCATCTATTGAGATGATCATGTGGTTTCTGTTGGTTTTGTTGATATGCTCAGATGCTGATAGTTTTCCTAATATTGAACCAACCCTGCATTCCTGGTATAAATCCTACCTGGTCATAGTGTATTATTCTTGTGATAAGTTGCTGCAATCTATTTGCTAGTATTTTGTTTAAAATTTTTGCATCTATATTCATTAGAGAAATTGGTCTATAATTTTCTTTCTCTATTTTGACTCTTCCTGGTTTAGGTATCAACACCATATTTGTATCATAAAAAGAATTTGGTAAGACTCCTTCTTCACCTATTTTCCCAAATAGTCTATATAGTATTGGAATTAAGTCCTCTTTAAATGTTTGATAGAATTCACATGTAAATCCATCTGGCCCTGGAGATTTTTTCCTAGGGAGTTCATCAATGGCTTGTTCAATTTCTTTTTCTGAGATGGGTTATTTAAGTATTTTACTTCCTCTTTGGTTAATCTGGGCAATTTATATTTTTGTAAATATGTATCCATTTCACTAAGATTGTCAAATTTGTTGGCATATAGTTGGGCAAAATAATTCCTAATTATTGTTTTAATTTCCTCTTCCTTGGTGGTAGCTTTACCCTTTTCATTCTTGGTACTAGTAATTTGGTTTTCTTCTTTCTTTATCTATTTTATTTTTTTTTTTTTCATAAAACCAGCTCATAGTTTTATTTACTAGTTCAATAGTTTTCTTAATTTCAATTTTATTAATTTTCCTTTGGTTTTCAATATTTCTAATTTGTGTTTAGTTGAGGATTTTTAATTGTTCTTTTTCTAGTTTTTTTAGTTGTATGCCCAATTCATTAATCTCCTCTTTTTCTATTTTATTTATGTAAGCATTTAGAGATATAAACTTCCCCTAAGAACTGCTTTCACTGCATCCCATAGTTTTGGTATGTTGTCTCATTATTGTCATTCTCTTGAATGAAATTATTGATTGTTTCTATGATTTGTTGTTTGACCCAATCATTTTTTAGGATTAGATTATTTAGTTTCCAATTATTTTTTAGTCTATCTTTCCATGGCCCTTTATTACATATAATTTTTATTGTCATGATCTGAAAAGGATGCATTTAATATTTCTGCCTTTCTGCATTGGATTGTGAGGTTTTTATGCCCTAGTACATGGTCAATTTTTGTGTATGTGCCATACTGCTGAGAAAAATATATTCCTTTCTATCCCCATTCAGTTTTCTCCAGAGGTCTATCATACCTAACTTTTCTAATGTTCTATTCACCTCCTTAACTTCTTTTGTTTATTTTGTGGTTAGATTTCTAGTGCAGAGAGGGGGAGGTTCAGGTCCCCACTAGTATAGTTTTGCTGTCTATTTCTTCCTGTAACTCCCTGAACTTCTCCTGTAAGAATTTGGATGCTATACCATTTGGTGCATATATGTTTAGTAATGATATTACTTCATTGTCTATGGTGCCTTTTAGCAGGATGTAGTTTCCTTCCTTATCTCTTTTGATTAGATCTATTTTTGCTTTTTCTTTGTCTGAGATCAGGATTGCTACCCCTGCTTTTTTTACTTCAGCTGAACATAATATATTCTGCTCCAGCCTTTTTTTACCCTGTATGTGTCACTCTTTTTCAAATGTGTTTCCTGTAAACAACATATTGTAGGATTATGGTTTTTAATCCATTCTGCAATCTGTTTGTTTTATGGGAGAGTTCATCCCATTCACATTCACAGTTATGATTACTATCTGTGTCTTTTTCTCCATCCTTTTTCCCCCTATTTATGCTTTTCTTTCTCCTTTTTCCTTTTCCCCCTTCACTAGTGTTTTGCTTTTGACCACCGCCTCCTTCAGTCCCTCCTCCCTTTTATTATCCCTTTCCCTTTTCTTCCCCTTTACCTTACTGCTTCTTCTCCTTCTTTCCCCCTTCTTTCCTTCCCCCTCTCTTTTCTTTCCCCCTCCCTTTTCTTTATCCTTTTCCCTCCTACTGCCTTTAGGTCAAGTTAGATTTCTATACCTAACTGATTGTGTTATGTTCTTCTTGAGCCAAATCTGATGAGAGTAAGGTTGAAACAATGCTCACCCCCCTCCCTTCTCTGCCTATTCTCAGTACATTTTCTTAGATCAGATTGATCCACTTATTTGGATCCATTTAATCCACTTGATTAGATCTTTTTTTATCATTACATCAAAGTCAACTAATATCCACCCTCTTTATGTATGTTCCTTTAACATGGTGTAATAACAACACAATTCTCAAGTGTCACAAGTGTCATGTTCCCTTGTAGGGGTTTAAACAGCTCCCCCCCATTAACAACACATTGTATCTTTCTGCCCCATTTACTTTTTTAAGTCCTTCTTGAGTCCTGTATTTGAATTTTTTTTTGTTTGGTTCTGGTCTTTTTATCAGGAAAGTTTGGACGTCTCCTATTTGGTTGAATATCCATCTCCTCTCTTGAAAACTCATGCCCATTTTTGCTGGGTAATTGATCCTTGGCTGCATTCCAAGCTCCTTTGCCTTACAGAATATTATGTTCCATGCCCTGCTGTATTTTAATGCAGAAGCTGCAAGATCCCGTGTAATCCTGACTGTGTTTCCATGATATTTAAATTGTTTCTTTCTGGTTGCTTGCAGCATCTTTGCTTTCATTTGGTAATTTTTGAATTTTACTGTTTTATTCCTTGGCATTGTCAATTTGGGACCTCTTTCAGGTAGTGATCAGTGGATTCTTGATATGGTTATTTTCCCTTCTGATTCTATGACTTCTGGGCAGTTTTCCTTTATGACTTCCTCAAAGATACTGTCCAGGCTCTTTTCTTCATCATGATTTTCAGGTAGTCCAATAATTTTTAAATTGTCTCTTCTGAATCAATTTTCCAGGTCGGTTGTTTTAATGATGAGGAATTTTACGTTTTCATCTATTTTTTCATCTTTTTTTGTTTCTGTTTTAATGATTCTTGCTTTCTCATACATACAATAGTTTCCATTTGTCCAATTCTAGTTTTTAACAGATTGTTTTCTTCTGTTAGTTTTTGTACTTCCTTCTTCAATTGGCCAATTGTGTTTTTTTAGGGACTTGTTTTCTTTAGTGTATTTTTTTTCCAGTTGGTCAATTGTATTTTTTAAGGACTCTTCTACCTCTCTCATTTGACATTAAAATCCTTATTGAGCTCTTCTAAGAAGGCTTTTTGGTCTTCAGGCTAGTTCATATTCCCTTTTCATGTTACAGATGTGGGTTTATTGACAATGCTGCCCTCTTCAGAATTTCTGTCTTGATCTTCACTCTTCTCATAATATGAATCTATGGTACGTTTCTTTTTACTCATGGTTTTTCTCTATTCCCTGGCCTTTAAAGAGATTGAGCTCTCCTGCTGGGAAACAGAGGGCACTGACCCAAGCTTCTTGTGTTGGAAGCTGTATTAATATGATTTAGTGAGGTTCGGATTCGCTCCTATAAATGACACTCTCCAATGCACCAGAAAATAATAGGAAATAGATAATTTATTTAGAAGAAGCAAAGCACAGATAGTTTGAATTTGCATAGAAAGCATATAACAATAAGAACAATCAATAATATAACACCGATCAAGAGAGTCGGTAATGGAAGAGAATACATCACCAATTCAAGGGAACCTCCAAAATCAATCAACGGCTGGGAGCCCCGTTGCAGCCCGTACAAACTTGAATTGTGTAAAGATTTTCCAGGGCGAAGCGTCCTTCCCGCGGGTGAGGCTCAGCGGGCTTACAGGACGCAGTGTTTTTATATTGTTCTAAACAAAGAAGGCTTGGGGCCAAGAAGCCCTTTTTGATGCATGCGCTATTCATGGTTTGTTCAATACACATCTGACCTTAGCCACGCTCCCATCCGCCTGAGGCTTGGTATTTTGTTTTTTAATAACATCATGTCTCACAAGGAGAGGAGCCAACCCTCCATGTCAACGTGACCTAGGAATGGCTAGTTCCTGGAATGCTAGGCCAAGAACACTCAGGAGTTATGGAACGGTCATGACCGAGATTTGAACTGAACCTATTTATTTGAGTGATCTTATTAATTTAAAGGGGAATTTCCAATTTCCATTTCAGAAGCCTAGGTCTTGGTCACTGTCTTGTGTACTGGGGCCTCTTATGATGGCAGTTGGAGGCTGTAGGTTTCTGGCAGCTTATCTGGTGTTGGGCTGGAATCAGCAAGGCTGGAACTTTCAGATAATTCTTGGTTGCCTGTTTTTCCTTTCCTTTAGCTTTCTTCAGCTTCTTTTTTGATAGGTGCTGCAGGGTGTTTATCTGCCTGAGGCACCCTGCAGTGTTGTCTCCATCACTTCTGTTAATGCACTGAGAGATTCCTTTGTGGTAGAGTGCCAAGGCACCTGGTGGTTTTCTGAGCTGGTTTTCACAGATTCTCCAAGCCCTCACTGAGGCCCAGGTCCAGGTTTTGGTGTTTGCTTGTTTTACCACCTGGGCTTCAGGATTTCTTCACAGTTGGAGGCTTCAAGGCTCTGACAGCTCACCTGGTGTTGGGCTAGAACCAGTAAGGCTGGGGCTTAGGAAGCCTTTAGGTTGCTTTCTTCACCCCCTTTCAGATGAATGCCACAGGGTGCTTATCCACCTGGGGCTCCTTTTAGTTCTGCCTCCCTTATTTTTGCTGAGGCACTAGGAGACCCCTTTGCTAGGCTACTGTACTGCTGCTCCACATCTTTCTTCTAGTTCAGCTCTTCCAGGTTTTTTTTCTGGGGTGATATTTTCTGGGTTTTCAGAGGTTGATAGGAGAGAGTGAGAATGACTACCTTTTCACTCTGCCATCTTGGCTCCCGGAAGCGGAACAGGAATATACTTTTTTCTCAGCAGTACATGGGACATAAACAGAAACTGACCATGTACTATGGCATAAAAACCTCACAGTCCAATCTAGAAAAGTACAAATGCATCCTTTTCAGATAATGATGCAATAAAAATTATGTGTAATAAAGCTCCATGGAAAGATAAACTAAAAATAATAGGAAGCTAAATAATCTAATCCTAAAAAATGATTGGGTCAAACAACAAATCATAGAAAGAATCTGTAATTTCAGTCAAGAGAATGACAATAATGAGACAACATACCAAAACTTATGAGATGCAGCAAAAGCAGTTCCTAGGGGAAGTTTTATATCTCTAAATGCTTGCATAAATTAAATAGAAAAAGAAGAGATCAATGAATTGGGCATATAGTTAAAAAAAACTAGAAAAAGAACAAATTAAAAATCCTCGATTAAACAGCAAATTAGAAATATTGAAAACCAAAGGAAAAATTAATAAAATTGAAATTAAGAAAGCTATTGAACTAATAAATAAAACTAAAAGCTGGTTTTATGAAAAAACCAATAAAATACATAAAACTTTGGTTAATTTAATTAATAAAAGAAAGAAGAAAACCAAATCATTACCATCAAGAATGAAAAAGGTGAAGCTACCACCAAAGAAGAGTAAATTGAAACAATAATTAGGAATTATTTTGCCCAACTATATGGCAACAAATTTGACAATCTTAGTGAAATGGCTACATATTTACAATAATATAAATTGCCCAGATTAACCAAAGAGGAAGAAAAATACTTAAATATCCCCATCTCAGAAAAAGAAATTGAACAAGCCATTGATGACCTCCTTAGGAAAAAATCTTCAGGGCCAGATGGATTTACATGTGAATTCTATCAAACATTTAAAGAACAATTAATTCCAATGCTATATAGAGTATTTGGGAAAATAGGTGAAGAAGGAGTCTTATCACTTTCTTTTTATGATACAAATATGGTACTGATACACAAACCAGGAAGAGTCAAAATAGAGAAAGAAAATTATAGACCAATTTCTCTAATGAATATAGATGCAAAAATTTTAAACAAAATACTAGCAAAGAGATTACAGTAACTTATCACAAGAATAATTCACTATGACAAGGTAGGATCTATACCAGGAATGAAAGGTTGGTTCAATATTAGGAAAACTATCAGCATATATGAGCATATCAACACCAAAACCAACAAAAACCACATAATCATCTCAGTAGATACAGAAAAATCTTTTGACAAAATACAACACCCATTCCTATTAAAAACACTAGAAAGCATAAGTATAAATGGAGTCTTCCTTAAAATAATAAATAGCATCTATGTAACACTATCACAGGTGTTATATGTAATGGGGACAAGGTAGAAGCATTTCCAATAATATCAGGCATGAAAAAAGGATGTCCATTATCACCACTGTTATTTAATATTGTACTGGAAACATTAGCTTTAGCAATACAAGAAGAAAGAGAAATTGAAGGTATTAAAATAGGCAAAGAAGAAAGAAAGCTATCACTCTTTGAAAATGACATGATGCTATACTTAGAGAATCCTAGAGAATCAAGTAAAACCTACTTGAAATAATAAATGACTTTAGCAAAGTCACAGGCTATAAAATAAACCCACATAAATCACTGGCATTTTTATATATTACCAACAAAGCCCAACAGCAAGAGATAGAAAGAGAAATCCCATTTGAACTTACTGTAGACATTATAAAATATTTAAGGGTCTACTTCCTGAAACAAACCCAGGAACTCTATGAACAGAATTACAAAACACTTTTCACACAAATAATATTAGATCTAAATAATTGGGAAAACATCGGCAGCTCATGGGTAGGCCAAGCTAATAGTATAAAAATGATGATCTTACCTAAGGTAATTTACTTATTCAGTGCCATGCCAATCAAATTAACAAGAATTATTTTATAGAGTTAGAAAACATAATAACAAGATTCATTTGGAAGGAGAAAAGGTCCAGAATATCAAAGGAAGTAATGAAAAGAAATGCAGGGGAAGGTCCCTAGCAACTCCAGATCATAAATTGTATTATAAAGCCCCAATCATCAAAACTGCTCAGTACTGGCTAAGAAATAGAGTGGTGAATCGGTGGGAATAGCTTAAATATGCAAGACACAATAGTCTATGACTATAGTAATCTACTATTTGATTAAAAAAAAGACCCCAGCTTCTGGGATAAGAACCCACTCTTTGAAAAAACTTCTGGGGAAACTGGAAAAGAGTATGGCAGAAACTAGGCATAGACCCAAATCTCACACCATATACCAAAATAAAGTCAAAATGGGTTCATGACTTAGATATAAAGGCTGATACCATAAGTAAACTGGGAGAACAAGGAATAGTTTACCTATCAGATCTATGGAGAACAGAAGAATTCATGACCAAACAGGAGATAGAGAACATTATGAAAAGGAAAATACATAATTTTGATTACATTAAATTGAAAAGTTTTTGCACAAACATAGCCAATGCAACTAAGATTAGAAGGAAGGTAGAAAATTAGGAAAGAATTTTTACAACCAGTCTCTTTTATAAGGGCCTCATTTCTAAAATATATAGAGAATTGAGCAAATTTATGACTACAAGCCATTCCCAAATTGATAAATGGTCAAAGTATATGAACAGACAGTTCTTAGATAAAGAAATTAAAGCCATCTATAGTCACATGAAAAAATGCTCTAAATCCTTATTGATTAGAGAAATTCAAATCAAAACAACTCTGAGGTACCACATCACACCTATCAGATTGGCTAACATGGCAAAACAGGAAAATGATAAGTGCTGGAGAAGATGTGGGAAAATTGGAACTCTAATGCATTGTTGATGGAGTTGTGAAATGATCCAACCATTTTGGAGAACAATTTGGAACTATGCTGAAAGGGCTACAAAAATGTGCATACCATTTGACCCATGAATTGCACTTCTAGGGTATATCCCAAAGAGATCATACAAATGAGAAAAGGACCCACATGTACAAAAATATACATAGCAGCTCTTTTTGTGGTGGCAAAGAATTGGAAATTGAGAGGATGCCCATCAATTGTGGAATGGCTGAACAAGTTGTGGTAAGGGAATGTTATGGAATCCTATTGTGCTATAAGAAATGATGAACAGGCTGACTTCAGAAAAACCTGGAAAGACTTGTATGGTCTGATGATGAGTGAAGTAAGCAGAACAAAGAGAACTTTGTACACAATAACAGCCACATTCTGCAATGACTAATATTGATAAACTTAACCCTTGTCAGTAATAAAAGGATCTAAGACATCTCCAGAGGCCTCATGATAGAAAATGCTATCCACATCTAAAGAAAGAACTATGGAAATTGAATCACTATCTTTTTTTTCTCTTCTGTTGAGTTTTGTTTCCTCTTTCTAATGGTTCCTCCTATTGGTTTTAATTTTTACTTACAACTTCACTAATGTGAAAATATGTTTAATAGGAATGTAAATGTATAGCCTATATGAGATTGTGTGTTGTCTTGGGGAGGGTGATGGGAAGGAAGGGGGAGAAAAATTTTAAACTCAAAAGCATATGGAAGTGACTGTTGCTAAATCAAAATAAATTTATAAAAGTTAAAAAAAATTAAAAAGCATGTGCATGTATGACGTGGGAAATTAGGCAGCACAGTAGACAGAGCACCAGACCTGGAGAGAGGAAGACTTTTGGCCTCAAATATTTGTTAGCTATGTGACTCTAGACAGTTCACATAACTCTGTTTTCCTCAGTTTTTAACTTTTAAATGAACTGAATAAGGAAATGATAAACAACTTTATTATCTTTGCCAAGAAAACCCCAAATTGGTCACTAAGAATTGGTCACAACTGAGAAGACTTGAACAACAAAATGTATGATGTAAGCAAATTATAGCTTGCTTCAATCAGTCAATGAATAAACATCCATTAAACACCTAGTATGTTCTAGGCACTGTGCTAAGCATTGGGGATATAAAAAGAAGAAAAAGGTAGCCCCTAGGAGTTTTACAATCTAATAAGGGAAACAGTATGCAAATCTATACAAAACAAGTTAATACAGGATAATAGGATATAATTAACAGAAGGAAGGCACCAGAATTGAAAGGGGTTGTGGAAGGCATCTGGTAGAAGGTATGCTTTTAGTTGGAACTAAAAAGAAGTCAGGAAAGTCAGTAGTCAGAGCAGAAGAGGAAAAGAATTCCAGGCATTCAGGACAGCCAGAGAAAAATGCCCAGAACTGAGAGATTGAGTGTCTTGTTCCTAAAATAGCCAGAAGGGCAGTGTCACTGGATTTAAGAGTACGTTTGAGGGAGTAAGTTGTAAGAAGACTGGAAAGATAGGAAGAGGATAGGTTATTAAGGACTTTGATTGCTAAACAGAGTATCTTGTATTTGAGTATTTGATCCTAGAGATATTAGGAAACCACCAGAATTTATTGAGCAGAGAGAGTTGACATAACCAGATCTCCCCTTTAGGAAAATCACTTTAGTGGCTGAATGGAGCATGGATTGAAGTAGGGAAGATTTGAGGCAGGTGAACTCATCAGCAAGCTATTAGAATAGTCCTGATAGAGTTTGAGCAGGATAAGTAGATTTGAGTATCATCAATACATAGATTATAATTAAATCCTTAAGAGATTATCAAGTGAAGTAATATAGATGGAGAAATGAAGACGGCCCAATACATAAACCTGAGGGACACCATATACATGATCTGGAAGAGGCTAAATGGTCAGATAGGTAAGAGGAGAATGAGGAAAGAGTGGTATCCCAAAAGCCTAGAGAAAGGGTAATACTGCTTACATCAAAATGTCCCAATTTGAGGAAAGAGGTGGACTTTCTATCTCCAAAGGCTTTTGATCTTCTACATGAGAGACCGTCTTGATAAGAAATGGAGCTACTTTTTGGTCAGTCAGCACTGTGAATATAAAATAAAAATACTTCCCTACTTTACTATTTTTGTCCCAGTATTTAGCACAATTTCTTTGCACACTGTGAGTACTTAATAAATGATTTGTTTCTCCATTCCTATGAGATTCACAGAACCAGACCAATGCCTTGAGTTAAGTTAGAGCTCAGGCATTCCAACACTATATGTAGCCACCCCTGTGTTAACTTATCATCATCCTGGGATCACTGAGAAGCAGGGGGAACTATTAAAGCATCAAGATATTCATTAAAAACAAACAAGATGACATAATTTCTCTAAGAATAGGAAAAGTAGAACATTCCTTTGTATTGATGTCATTTCACAAGTATTAGTTTAGTACCATTGGTTGATGACAGACAATATACCTTTCTGCACAGGAAAACTTCATTCATCTGGAAACATCTGGGAGAAATGCAGCAGATGTTTACTTAACACTAGCTTTTAACCTAAAAACTGGTTTGCTGTACTTCTGTATGTCAAGAAATTGCACTTATTATTGTGAATGGGTTGTCACTTCTTGTTTGAGAAACAGAAAAATTACTCACCTAACTTTCCATTCAGAAAATATTTGCTACTACAGGAAAAAGAATGAATAGGAGACTCCAGAAATTTAGCCAAAGGAAGCCAGACCAATAGATAAGTAAATACAAATATTGCATAGTAAATGGGAAAAAATAATTAAGAAGAAGAGAGCATTAACAAATGGAATAGGGGGAATGAATGGACAGGGGGCAGGGGAGAAATTAGGAAAAGCCTTATTTTTTGACACCTGAACTGATCCTTCAAGGAAACGAAGTGTTGAATTTAGCAGAGATGAAGAGAGATAATAATCCAGGCATTAGGGACAACACAAAATTTGCACAACTGTCTACAAAACAAAACACTAACACATAGAGTACAAAGATGACACACAGGGCAATTTTCTTAATGTTTGCCATGGCTTCCATGTGTCCCTTTCTCACAATATTTCAGAGGCATTGCCTGATCAGCAACTGGCAAATTCCTTAAAGTCAGGAGACAAATTTGAGTTAATGATGCTATCACAAGCAAACACTGAAAAGTTATGGGGCCAGCAGCTTGAAAAGTCACTTTAGAAGTCAATTAGCAAGATAAAAGATTAGAGACAGCAACCCAGTTGGACACTTTCAATGTTCCCCTCCAAACAACTTTAAATAAAACCTCAAATCAAATTTTGAAGTGGCAGAGCTAATAAAATGTCAGAGTGAGAATTTTTCTTTCTGGACAAGGAAAACTTAGGATGTCTACAGGAGAGATCTGAGATACTGAGGTAGAAGCCTGTCCCAATGCACATATTCTGCTGCAGCAACAGCAGTAGCAGCTTCAAGAGTTCTCAACCCAGAGAGAGTAAAGGGGGCTGACAACTTGCAGAGAGGAGCACTTATCATCCATCACAAAGGAACAAGGTCCCTGGTCACAATTCCAGAGATAAAAGGAATACTAGCACTTGCAGCAGCAGGGGAACAAGGGACTTGGTCAGAGCTTCAAGTCAAGAAGAATTCTTGTGTTCTTGTGGCTGCAGAAGAGCAAGGAGCCCTTCCTGGTAAATACAAGAGCACAGATCAGGATAACAGAGCCCACACTTCTAGCCAGATCATACCACATTGAAAAGCACTGAAAACTTGCAGACTTCCAGAACTAGCTTGAAAATATCAGTATGAAAAAGTCTGACATTTGGCATAGTGCTGACCCACCCAACATGAGCAGAACTCCACTTTAACATAAAGTTCCAAGTCAAGAAATGAGCAAACAACAACAAAGAATTTGACCATGACAGGATTCTGGGAAGACGGTGGAGTAGGTCAGAAAATTTCAAGCTCAAGATTTTCCTCCACAAAAGAGATAAAAATATCTCCTCTGGGTGAACATAGATAAGAGTAGGGGCAAGAGAGAGGTCTTTCTCTCAGACAATTGGAGAAGATCTGTAGAAATATACTGGATGAGATTTCTTCCTTAAGAAGAGTAAATGCCTGCAGGCTAAGGTCCATTTTAACAACAAGAGTCAAGCTGCTTAAACAACAAGTAGCAAGCCCTGGAGTTAGCTGAGTTGGGAGGCTGCCTCTGCCCCTGGCACAGGAACTTTTTACCCAGGACAGTGATGGTAGTTGGGCATCTGACCTGGGAAAGATCAAGGGAACCTCTGCTGACAAGGAACATCAGACCCAGCTATGCTGCTGAGATGCAATGGGGGCAAGAAGGAACTAGCATACACCATGTGAGTGCAGAATCAATGAGTGTTAGAGTGAACAAGCAACCTCCAGAGGCCAGACTACCCAATCCTACCCTAGAGTTCTGGTGTTGCTAATTCTAGCCCAATACCAGGTAAGCTGCCTACAGCTTATGCACCAAATGGTATAGTATCCCAATTCTTAAAGGAGAAGTTCAGGGAATTACAGGAAGAGTAGATAGGCAAAACTACACTAATGGGGGACCTCAACTTCCTCCTTTCTGAACTAGATAAATCTAACCACAAAATAAACAAGAAAGAAGTTATAAAGTTATTCTATAAAATAGAATATCAGAAAAATTAGATATGGTAGGCCTCTGGAGAAAAGTGAATGGGGATAGAAAGGAATATACTATGTTCTTGGTGGTACAGGGCACATACAGAAAAATTGACCATGTACTAGGGAATAAAAAATTCCTCACAATGCAATGCAGAAAGGCAGAAATATTAAATGCATCCATTTCAGATCATGATGCAATAAAAATTATAAGTAATGAAGTGCTGTGGAAAGATAAACTAAAAAAAATTGGAAACTAAATATTTTAATCATAAAAATGAATGGGTCAAAGAATAAATAATACAAATAATCAATAACTTCATTCAAGAGAATGACAACAATGAGACAACATACCAAAACTTATGGGATGCAGCAAAAGTAGTTCTTAGGGGAAGTTTTATATCTCTAAATGCTTACATGAATAAAATAGAAAAAGAGGAGATCAATCAATTGGGCATATAATTAAAAAAAAACTAGAAAAAGAACAAATTAAAAATCCTTAAATAAACAACGCATTAAAAATACTAAAAACCAAAGGAGAAATTAAGAAAATTGAAATTAAAAAAACTGCTGAACCAATAAATAAAACTAAGAGCTAGTTTGATGAAAAAACATAAAACGGATAAAATTTTGGTTAATTTAATTACAAAAAAGAAAGAAGAAAATCAAATTGCCAGTATCAGCAGTGAAAAGGGTGAATCCACCAACAAGGAAGAGGAAATTAAAACAATAATTAGGAACTATTTTGCCCAACTGTATGCCAATGAATGTGACAATTATATTCAAACAGATGTATATTTATAAAAATATAAATTGCCGAGATCAAAAGAAGAGGAAGTAAAATACTTAAATAACCCCATCTCAGAAAAAGAAATTGAACAAGTCATTGATGAACTCCCTAGGAAAAATTCTCCAGGGGCAGATCGATGTACAAGAGAATTCTTTCAAACTTTAAAAGAACAAGTAATTTCAATACTATATAGACTATTTGTGAAAATAGGTGAAGAAAGAGTTCTCTCAAATTCGTTTTATGATACAAATATGGTGCCGATATTTAAACCAGGAAGAGTCAAAACAGAGAAAGAAAATTACAGACCAATTTCCCTAATCAATATAAATGCAAAAATTTTAAATATAATATTAGTAAAAAGATTACAGCAACTTGTCACAAGAATAATACACTATGGCCAGGTAGGATTTATACCAAGAATGCAGGGCTGGTTCAATATTAGGAAAACTATCTGTATAACTGATCATAAATACAACAAAACTAACAGAAATGACATGATCATCTCAATAGAGGCAGAAAAAGCTTTTGACAACATTCATCACCCATTCCTATTAAAAACACTAGAGACCATAGGTATAAATGGAATCTTCCTTATAATATACAGCATCTACCTAAAACCTTCAGGAAAGATTATACGTAATGGGGACAAGCTAGAAGCATTTCCAATAAGATCGGTAGTGAAACAGGGATGTCCTTTATCACCACTGTAGTTCAATACCATACAGGAATATTTGGCAGTCTACCTTCTGAACTTGCCCAGGAACTCTATGAACACAATTACAAAACACTTTTCACACAAATAAAGTCAGATCTAAATAATTGGAAAAATACCCATTGCTCATGGGTAGGCTGAGCTAATATAATAAAAATGACAATTCTACCTAAGCTAATTTACTTATTCAGTGCCATACCAATCAAACTGCCAAAAAGTACGTTATAGAGCTAGAAAAAATAATAACAAGATTCATTTGAAATAACTAAAGGTCCAGAATATCAAGGGAACTAATGAAAAGAAATGCAGGGGAAGGTAGCCTAGCCATTCTAGATCTTAAATTGTATTATGAAGCAGCAATCAACAAAATGCTTGATACTTGCTAAGAAATAGAGTGGCAGATCAGTCGAATATGTTAAGTATGCAGGACACAGTAGTCAATGACTATAGTAATCTATTATTTGATCAATCCAAAGACCCTAGCTTCTGGGATAAAAACTCACTATTTGAGAAAAAAACTGGGAAAACTGGAAGAGAGTATGGCAGAAACTAGACATAGACCAAAATCTCACACAATGTACCAAAATAAAGTCAAAATGAGTTCATGACTTACATATAAAAGCTGATATTGTAAATAACTGGGAGAGCAAGGACTAGTTTACCTATCACATTTATGGAGAACAGAAGAACTCATGACCAAACAGAAGACAGAGAACACTATGAAATGTCAAATGGATATTTTTTACATTAAATTAATTTTTTTTTTTTACAAACAAAGCCAATGCAAAAAATATTAGAAGGAAAGTAGAAAATTAGGAAGTAATTTTTACCTCAAGGGTCTCTGATAAGGGCCTCATTTCTAAAACATATAGAGAATCAGGACAAATTTATAATACAAGTTATTCTCAAATTGATAAATGGTCAAAGGATATGAACAAGCAGTTCTCAGATGAAGAAATTAAAGCCATCTATAGTCATATGATAAAATGCTCTGAATCACTATTGATTAGAGAAATGCAAATCAAAACAACTCTGAGGTACCACATCACACCTATCAGACTGGCCAACACGACAAAACAGGAAAATGTTAAAATGTTGGAGAAGATGTGGGAAAATTGGAACACTAATGCATTGTTGGTGAAGCTGTTAAATGATCCAACCATTTTGCAGAGCATTGGGAACTATTATTGCCAAAGGGTATAAAATGTGCATACTCTTTGACCCAGCAATAGCACTTCTAGGGCTGTATCACAAATAAATTGTACAAATGGAAAAAAGGACTCACATGTACAAAAATATTCATAGCAGCTCTTTCTGAGATGGCAAAGAATTGGAAATTGAGAGGATGCCCATCAATTGTGGAATAGCTGAACAAGTTGTGGTATATGAATATAATAGAATGCTATTGTGCTGTAAGAAATGATGAGCAGTCAGAGTTTAGAAAAACCTGGAACGACTTGTATGGTCTGAGGCTGAGTGAAGTGAGCAGAACAGAACATGGTACGCAGTAACAGCCATGTTGTGCCATGACTAAAATGGATAGACTTAGCCCTTCTCAGCAATACAAAGATCTAAGACATCTCCAAAGGCCTTATGATGGAAAATGCTATCCACATACAAAGAAAGAACTATGGAGTTTGAATGCAGATTGAAGCATGCTATTTACTTTTTTTTTCTTCTGTTGTGCTTTGTTTCCTCTATCTGGTTGTTCTTCCTATTGGTTCTAATTCTTCCTTACAACATCACCAATGTGAAAATGTGTTTAATAGGAATGTATATGTATAGCCTGCATCAGATTGTGAGGTTTCTTGGTGACAGAGGTCAGGAGGGAGGGGGAGAAATATTTAAAACTCAAAGCTTATGGAAGTGATTGTTGATAAATCAAAATAAATTAATAAAAAAGAATGAGAAAATAGAAGAGAATGTGAAACATCTCATAAGAAAAAACAACAGATCTAGAGAACAGATCAAAAAAGGAAACCATAAGAATAATTAGAGTACCTGAAAGTTCTGATCAGAAAAAAGAATCTTGGTACAATGATCCAAGAAATAGTCAAAGAAAATTGTCCTGAAGCATTAGAACAAGAGGGGAAAGTAGAAATAGAAAATAAAATCCACCAATCACCATCTGAAAAAGATCCTAAAAGGAAAATTCACAAGAATATTATAGTCAAATTTCAAAACCCACAGATCAAGGACAAAATATTATGAGCAACAAGAAAAAAAGTTTACATATAGTGGTACCATGATTAGAATCACACAAGACTTAGCAGTGGTAACACTAAAATATCAAAGTTCTTGGAACACTATAAATCACAGAGAAAAATTAAACAAAAATAAACAAACAAAAAAACAAAGAACTGGGCTTCCTGCCAAAAATATCCTACACAGCAAACTAAGCATAATTTTGAATTTTTAAAATGGACATTTGCTCAATTGTCAGACTTTCAGTCATTTGTTTAACAAACAAATCTGAACTCAAAAGAAGATTTAATATACAAGAGCAAAGAGAAATATAAGGTACATACCAATGATTAATTACAAGGGACTAAATAAGGATAGAATGTTTACCTTTTATATATGAAAAATGCAAAACCTGTATCTGAGGTTGTTACTAGTAATTAGGTAATTTATAAAGAAGATATGGGTAGATCTGAGATTATGACTTCAAAAAGTAAAACTAATTAAGTACAGCTAAAAGAGTAATTTTTTTCTTTCTTTTCTTTTCTTTTTTTTCTTTTTTCTTTTTTACAAGTGAGGTGCAAGAGGAAGAACCAATACAGAGGAATTATATAGGGAAGAGGAGATTCTATTTCTTAAACCCTACTCTGATCAGGAATGGGTACACTTTTCACTTTGTTCTTTTTTCTCCTCCCTTCCCCCTCCCCACCACCCTAAGGCAAGATTTGAGAACTGGATATATTTATATGCATATATACACATATATACGTACTTATATAAACATATACTTTCCCTAAGAGATTCTACTCCTAATCTTTATTTTTTGCTTCTGTATATCTCTTTTTTTCCTAACTATCCTAACTTCTCTACTTTACTTCCACCTGCAAGCTTACCCTCCTATTATTTAACCTACCCCCAAATTGCAGCAATTCTTCCTTTATCCTCCTGTTCCCCTAAATCTAAACTCCCTCCTATATCCCCCTTTTAACCTATTTCCATACCTTCCCCTCTAAAGATTCCTCCTTTATCCTCTCCCACCTCCCTATCCCTTACATATGTTTGTGTGTGTGTGTGTGTGTGTGTGTGTATGTATGTGTGTATGTGTATATGTATATCCAGTTCTCAATTCTTGCCAATAGGTTTTGAGAAATAGAATCCCCTCTTCTCTACAGCAGAGAACAAAAGAAAACCTGCAAGGAAACAAAAAAAAAAGATGGTCAGCTTTCAACATAAAAGCACAGTATTTAGTATATAGGCTTTCTTGAAATTAAAAGTTATTGTTATATATTTTGAAATCTCTCCTATGTTATGCTGTGCACATGACATTTCTTTGTTTTTTTCTTATTTCATATTTATGTTTTTAATATTTCTTTTTCTTTTCTTATTATGTATTTGTTTTAGCATTTGCCTAAAAAAATGAGTAAAAAAAATGCTTTGACCATAAAAACCTACTATGGTGGTATTGACATCCATGGCAAACTGAGAAGACACTAACATGAAAAGTTATTAAAAAACAACCTACAAAGAAAAAAACAATGTTAAGCAGACACAAGCCCAATAACAATTCCTGACAAAGCTAAAGAAAGAGGTAATAGTGGCAGAAGAACAATTGGGAAAAGGAATGACAATGATACAAGAAAATTATGAAAAGAAAATTAACAGCTGTGTAAGAGAGGCACAAAACATAGTGAAGAAAATAACACTTTAAAAACAGAAATGACTTAATTGTAAAGTGATACAAAAATTCACTAATGAAAAGAGCTCCTTGAAAAGCAGAATTGAATAGATGGGAAAAAAAAGGAAATATAGAAGCTCACAGAAGAAAATGATTCTTTAAAACTAGAATTGAGCAAATGGAAATTAATAGCTTTATGAGGTATCAAGAAACAATTGAATTCAAAGCTATGAGAAATAGAAGAAAATGTGAAATAACTCATTAGAAAAAAAACTGACCTGGAAAATTGTTTGAGGAGACATAATTTAAGAATTATTGGGTTACCTGAAAACCATGATTAAAGAAAGAACTGAGACAAGAAATTATCAAGGAAAACTGCCCCTATATCTTAGATCCAAAGGGTAAAATATATAATAAAAAAAAAATCCATCATCACCTCCTGAAGGTAATCACAAAGGGAAAACTCCCAGGAATATTATAGCTTAATTCCAGATCTCCTAGGGAAAGAATAAAATACTGCAATCAGCCAGATGGAAACAATTCATATATCATGGTACTACAGTCAGGATGACACAAGATTTAGTGATTTCTACTTCAAATGAGCAGAGGGCTTGTAATACATTTTGGAAGGCAAATGAGGGAGGATTAGAACCAAGAATAACCTAATCACAAAAACAGAATATAATTCTTTAGGGTAAGATAGGCATTTAATGAAATTGAAGATTTTTGAGCATTCCTGATGAAAAGAACGAAACTGAGTAGAAAATCTGACAAACACAAGACTCAAGGAAAGAGTGAAAAGGTTAACATGAAAGTGAAATCATAAGGGATTCAATAAGGTTAAACTGTTTAAATTCCTACATGGAAAAACTATCCATGTTACTGCTAAGAACTTCATTTTTTAGCTCAGTTAAAAGAAGTTTATACAGACAGAGGACATGAATGTGAGTAGATGTTATTAGAATAAATTCCACAAATTAAAGTATGAGAAAGAGAGATGCATGGGGAGAACAGGGAGGGAAGAGGTAGAACAAGGAAAATTTTCTCACATAAAAGAGGAAGATAAAGAAGAGCTCTTACAGTGGAGGAGAAAATGGAGGTATGGTGAACAATGTTTGAACCATACTCTCATCAGAACTGCTTCAAAGAGGAAATACTCTATACATATACATAATCATATACATATACATACACATAAACATGTATGTGTACACACGTTTGTATACATGCATATAATACATATGTATAATACATATGTGCATTGCACATGTACATATACATGTGTGTATGTATGTATGTATGTATGTATGTATGTATGCATATACACACACTCAGCTGTGTGCATAAATCTATCTTACCCAATAGAGAAACAGGAGGGGAAGGGAATAATAAAAATGGCATGGGGATGATAAAAGGGATGACTGATCAAGTGAGACAATGGTTAAAAACAAAATAGATTTTTAATAGAAACAGGAAAAATAAGATAAAAAATAAGCAGAAGAAAATGGGGATGGAGGGAAATACACAGTAATTGTAACTGAACGTAAGATGAAGTCACCATCCCCCCCTCCAAAAAAAATGAAATGGATAGCAGAATGGAATTGAAACCAGAATCAAACAATTTGTTGCTTACAAGAAACACAGATGAAACAGAAAGACACATACAAAATTAAAATAAAGGGCTAAAGCAGAATCTAATATTCTTCAGCTGAAGTTAAAAAAAGGTGAGAGTAGCAATAATGATCTCAGGCAAAGCAAAAGAAAAAAATAGAGTTTATTTAAAAGATAATCAGGAAAACTACATTTTACTAAACATGTCGTAGACAAGAAAGCAGCTAGATGTCTCAGTGGATAGAGCACTGGACCTGGAGTCAGGAACAACTGAGATCAAATCTGGCTTCAGACACTGACTAGTTGTGTGACCCGTGACAAGTCACTTAATCTCTATTAACCTTAATATACAGGGGAAGGAGAGAACAAAGCACTCCAGTATCTTTGCCTAGGAAACCCTATGGACAGCACTGACTTGCTATGATCCCCTGGGACATAAAGACTTGGACATGACTGAACAATGACAACCATAGACAGTGAAGTAATATTAAAAAAAACATACTGAGTTTCTCTGATAAAGGCCTCAATTCTCAATTGTGTAGAAAACTAAATCAAATTTGTAAAACTAAGAGTCATTCTCCAATTGAGAAATGATCAAAGGATATGAATAGGCAGTTTTTATAAAAATAAATTTAAGGTATCTATAGTCATATAAAAATACTCTAATTCATAGTTGATTTGAGAAATACAAATTAAATAACTCTGAGGTACTACCTCACATCTATCATAAATGATATATGCTGGAGAGAATGAGGGCAAATAGGCAAACTTACGAACTGTTGGTGGAGTAGTGAATTGATCCAACTACTCTGAAGAAATTGTAACTATGCCTAAAATGCTATAATACACTGCATACTCTTTGACCTAGCAATACCACTTTGAGATTTAGATCCCAAAGAGATCAAAGCAAAAGGAAAATGACTTATAAAAACAAAAAAATATATTTATATCAGCTCTTTTGTGGTTGAAAATAACTGGAAATTGAGGAGGTGCTCATCACTTGGGGAATGGCTGAATAAGTTGTGGCATATGACTGTGATGGAGTACTAGTTTTCTATAAGAAATTATGAGTAGAGTGGTTTCAGAAAACAACAGCAACAAACATTGTAAGACCCATATGAAAAGATGAAAAGTGAAGTAAGAACTGAACAATCACTGTGCAAAGCAACAGTAATGTTGTAATGATGATTAATTGTGAAGGACTTGACTACTGTGATCAATACATTAACCTAGACAAATCCAAAGGACTCGTAATTTAAAAAGCTATCCTTCTCCAGAGACAGAATTGATGAACTCTGTGTCCAAAGTGAAATATAATTTGCTCACTTTTTTTACCTTTTTTTAAGAATATGGCTAATGTAGAAATTGATATGATATTGCTTGCCTTTTCAGTGGATGGAGGAAGTGTGGAAGGGAGGGAGAAAATTTGAAACTCAAATCTAAAAAGAAAATAATACTAAAAATAGATAAATAATTTTTAATAAAAAGAAATCAACACAGAAACAATAAGATATATCCATGTACATAATATTAATGTGCATATACACATACAAATATTAATATATGTAATAATGCAGTATTTTTATGCTTATACATATGTATATATGTGTCATATGTAGAGGTGAATATAGAGGTGTCATATGTAGAGATGACTTTCTGTGCTATAGGTGGGGTGGATATTAATGTTCTTTCATAGATTTTTTTCTTTTACTTGAGAAAAAAAGAAATCCTGGACCCTGTACAGGATCCCAGAACATGTTGCAGGGTCAGGCCTAGGACCCATCTCTCCTAACCTTCCTTCCACAGGTTTTTTATATTGCTTTTTGTGGCCCAGCATGTGTAATGTTATTTAATTTCAAGACTACTGAAATTCCAATTATCTAACTCATGAGGGGCTGCCACCTTTGGCAGTTGCATATTCAACAAAGTGACAGGAGCTACTTTGAATGCCCCAGCCTAGTTATGCCAGTAAGTAGCAAATCACCTAGGAATAGACTCCAGCTTGAACACTATCAAGTATTTTCTGTTGAGACAAATTGGAATAAGTCTGTCCTGGTTTATCTGCCATCCTAAAAAGGCTAATAAAGTCACACCAATATGGAATAGTTTAATAATCAGGTAGAAAACTTTCCCAGACATAAATAAAGTGGCCTCTTGGCATTTCCTCACAATCCTCTCTGAAGTATGATCTCTCAGTTCCTTTCAGTTGAGGTTTAGCCAAAGTGATTTCATTAGGGTCCTTGCTTCTGACAGGCATAGAGACAACTGGGATACCTTGGATTCTGTGCTGGTTACAGAAAACCTTTCCCACAGCATGTCATCTGGGTATTGCAGTGCTGTAGAACTTGACATTTCATGATCACTCCTCCCTGTGTTGTCACTAAGGAGAATGGGCAACAGAATCAGGCCTTCTGGGAAGCTATGTTTGAAGCTCCTCAGGATGAAGAGGAACTAGAGCAAGGGGAGATGCAAGTAGCTAATTTGTAATTAGAGACTTTGAGATGGAAATGGTCCTACACATGGGATTAACACTTTTATTTTGCAAAAGGTTAAAAAATAGAAAATTGCTTTCATTGCCCAGTCGTCAATCACACCTTAAAACCTCCAGAGGTGTGGAATATGTTTTCCGTTAGTTTGCACCAATAATTAATAGGTCTGAATCTAAATCAGAATAGTTTAAGACCTAGTTTAGATATCAGGGGTTTTTGCTGTTACTATTTTAAACTGACCAGGATTTATAAACAGCTATTTTTATACAGATATCCTTAAATGTCATATATAAATGCAGATTGCACAGAATATATACATATACAGGTTAATATATGCATCCATATTTTTGCAAATGTGTGCATGTTTATAACTATCTGGAACCTAAGTGCATATGTATATATTTCAATATGAAATATATAGGGATATGTAATATTTATATACACACATATATACACATATAAGACATATATGTACAATACTTATAGTCATGTGTATATGTATGCATGTTTATAACATATTATGTATATTCACTGCTGTGCTGTTTATATATTCACATTTTGTGTATGTATGTATGTTTATATGACTATATATCTATATATAGATACCTGTGTAAGAGAGAGAGAGAAAGAGAGAGAGAGAGAGAGAGAGAGAGAGAGAGAGAGAGAGAGAGAGAGAGAGGGAGGGAGGGAGGGAGAGACAGAGAGAGAGAGAGGAGGAGGGAGAGAGACAGAGAGAGAGAGGGAGGGAGGGAGAGCTATGTGCATGCACCACATGAACATACACATTCATAGTATGGAAAATTTGGTGGAATAGTATTTAGAATGTAACTTGGAATCAGAAAGAATAGAGTTCACATATTTCCTTATAGACTCGAAATAGTCTCCTAAACCTGTACACATCATTTATCCTCTCTGTCTTAATTTCTCCATCTTTAAAGTAGAGATAATAACAGAATTTATCATAGGGTTATTGTCTGCATCAAATGAAATACTTTATATAAAACGCTTTGCAAACTTTTCATGCTGTATAAATGCTAGTAGATATGTATATACAGAGATAAAGTATTGTGCATGTATGTTAAAAATATATAAAGCACATCTATGACTATATATCTATGTACATGTATATAGTTTACATAATAAGCAGAAGAATTCCCTCTACTGAAGCTGCTTGCAGCCATTAAGAACTATAATACTCTTCAAACTCGTTTGATGAAAAGGAAATTGTTTCTTTTTCGGACCTTGTGATTACATATCCACAACCTTATACAACTTTCTTCTGATCTGTTATGCCACTATATAAGGGGACATTGAGTTTTTTTTTTTCTCCACCATGACCTTGGACCCTTATCTCCTTTCTTTAACATGAGGTAATGACGTTATACTCAGTCATTTCGAAGACAAAATCAAATTCCTAAAAATGAGACAGTAGGAGCAATATTAAGCAGCAATGTGTAGTGGAAAGAGGAAAAAACAGAAGGCAAAGGACTGGGAATCAGGACACCTGCATTCTAGTACCAGATATGCCGAAAATTAGATTGTGAACTTGGACAAGAAAGGTTCTTTCATCTTTCAGAGGCATCAGTTTCCTCACATCTAAAATAAAGGAGTCAGATTTACTGATTAACGCCCTTTACAACTCAAAATTCTATTACATATGCTGAATAGGAACTTGTAGGTATATGCTAGGATAACCTTCCACCATAGTTCCACTCTAATAACTCTTCAATCAGTCAATTAATTAGTAAACAAACAAGTATTTATTAAATGCCTTTTATGATCCAGGAACTGTGCTAGTTGCTTCTCATTCTATTAGGGATACAACACATGTGCACATACATAAAACCACACTTATGTGCATATATGCATATTTGGCATATTATATTTACATGTATGCCCATATATATGCACAGATGTATGCCAATATAGATACATAAATACAAAATAAATTAATCATTTAATCACTCAGGCTTTTATTTCCTGTTGCTGAGGATTTCTGATTAATTTTCCTGAATTTTTTTTCTGGATTCTTCTTCCAGTCCTCTCAGCTTCTCAAACAGTTATATGCACAGACATGGACTGAACAAAGTGGCTTACTGAGTCCCTTTGGGACCCTATTAGGACCAGCAGTCCCTGGGTCTGGGGTCAGGAATATCTGAATTCAAATTTGGCCTCAGATAAGTACTATCTTTGGGACCCTACACAAGTCATTTAACTTCTGATTGCCTCTTCTTCCTCCAATGGTCTTTTAATTTTTGTGTCATTGTCAGGATCAAATGAAATATTAGAAAAGTGCTTAGCTCAATGTATGTCACATTGTAAGCAAGCACTTCATAAATGTTGGTTTTGTTTATTAAAGTTTCTATTTTAATTTTTGTTCTATTCAATTTGGTACTCTTTTAAGATAATTGTTAGAATAAAAGTGAAAGACTTGGTCTCCTGTGTTATCCTCCTGTGCCCATCTTTACCAAAGTATTGACCACTTTTCAGTGTCTCATTAAATAGAGTCAGTTCTGCTATACCACAACATGTGCATTCCTGAAAAGCATATGTATCTCTGTCAAGTAGAGACATGTTTAGAATAGAGATATTATGAGAAGAGGTAGCTGTTTCATCACATATCTCCTTACTCTATCACTTTTTAAAAGCACCTTTGCAAACACCTAATTTCATTTTATGATAAAATTACAGTAATAGGTGCCTGAGAAATATGTAGATAAGAAGTGAAGCAGGTGACATAGTAAACATCCTATGAAAATAAGCATTTTTATATAATATGGTTAATGGGAGTGTCCATAAATTATCGATGTGCAGCTACTGACAGCTATATAATATGCGTTCTATTATTATGGCTGAATAGCTTCTACATTTGTTTGATATCTTTAACATAATGAGAAAGCTGTACATAGTTATTAGAACATACTATATGAGAGATTGCTTTGTTTGGGATTCATATGACCTTAATAAGCAAAGGAAAGGCTTCTTAAAAGGCCGTTAGCACTTAGCTTTGGGGCTCTGTAGCCATTTTCAAGGCTGTATTTTGTGTTGTCTTTCTATGCTTTGAATTTTATCACCATTATGCCTTAGATAGCATTGCATTTATACCCTTACCTGTGCACCTCACATATTTTCTCTTAATAGCCATTTGGCTCCAAGTTTTTTTCTAATAGATACATCAATTTTGTTGTATGTTCTACTGATTTAATCTTGTCCTGAGTATTCATATCTCAAGTCTGAAAAAGCTTCGTTAACATGCATGTTGAGATTGGAGCTTATGGTTTTAAAAGGGGCATGTGCAGGCTTAGGGAATTAAAAGTAACCTTTTTGGACCTGAAGAAGATTGGAACAGTCTGAGAGATTGTAAGTTCTATTTTGCAGCTTTTACCATAGAAAAAGTACTTGTGAACCCCAAATGACTTGTTTAAATTAAACAGCAAAAAGCACAGGGTGAATGGGGCCTGAAATAGAACATGCACAATTTGAGTCAACTCAATAATGAGACATCAGTTTGTCAAAGAACTCATCATTCTGTGTGTAAAGAAAAGTTTCAATATGTGATAAAATCAGATTTAAATCTTATTTAACAATTCTTAGTTTAATTAAACATCTAGTATAAAATTCATTATTTTTATTTTAAAACAAATAAATAAACAAATCCTTACTCCGCTTCCCAAATTTCTGCATTTTCTCCAACAGAATTACTCTTCTGTCATTCCATCAAGCTTGACATTTCAAATTGTCTCCAATTGCTCTCCTCATACCTAATCTTTCACCAAGATGGCCCAAGTTAATTTTTCTTTCCCGTCTAATTCATATCTCCTAAATCTAGACTTCAAACCCTCATTACTACATGACTAAAGTATTATAATAATTTATCATATCTCCTGGCTCCAAATTTATGAGTAGAATTTTAGTGGAAGGGTGCCACCATAGTCTTAAGATATTCCAACTCACATGCCAACTGTGAGTGGCTCCTAGTTGTCTATAGGATCAAATATATCTTCTAAATTTTCAAAGCTCTGCATAATCTAGCACCAGTTTAGCCATTCAAATTAATCTTCTGCTGCTCCCTGACACAACTGTATACTCAAACTTCCTCCATTTCTAAAAAGTCTTTCCATATTCCCCTCACTGAGACAAATCTACTAATTTTGAAAGATCCAGCTCAATTACCACTTTCTTCATTGCAGGCCATAGAAATCCTGCCCAATTCTGGTTGCAAATAGCATATTTTAGACATACCACAAACTTTTCCATTGCATTTTATTTTTAAAACATATTTCTTAGCACCTCATTCAAATTATAAGTTCACTGAAACAAAGCTTGTGTTTTAAATTTGTAATTTAAATTTATTTTGCATCTCACAAATTTGTTCTACTATAATTCTAGGAAAATGGTTGAGGTTTAATAAATGTCTATTGAGTTCTATTTCAGTACTAAGAGAACTATGTTTATTTCTAATGTGGGAGTAATTTTAACATTACTTTCATTCCCAATGTAATTGTGTTGATACAATTCATTAAATGTTCAATTCTTACAGTACTGTTTTCAGTTCTATGTACTCCTCTTTAAAAGGAAGAACGTAATAATACATCCAGAAGAAGATGAAAATAGTAAGGTGACTATAAATCATGGTATGTGAAAAGCAGTTGTAGAAATTAAGCATCAGAAAATTTGAGGATAAAGAGAGCATAGTACTTTTCATCAAGTTAATTATTAAGGCTTTCCTGTGGTAGACAGAATAATTGTTCTTTTTGGTCACAGAGCAAAGGATTACAAACAATGAGTGGAAGTTGGCAAAAATGTATATTTCAGTTTGATACAAGGAAAAACTCTAAGACAGTAATCCAAGAATGTGAATAGTTTCCCTAGAAATTAGTGTACTTGCCACCACTAGAAGTTTTCATGCTAAGCCTGGATGGTGACTTGTCAGCTGTTTGGCAGTATCTGGCACAAAAGTATGATGAATAAGCATTTAAAAGCTTATTATGTGTTATTAACTATGTTCTCTTGGGATATAAATGTACCAAAAAACAAGACAATCTCTGATATCAAGGAACTTACATTCTAGGATAGGAGGACAATAGAGATAGGAGAATTGTTGCCAGTGAGGTATATTTTGGGTCTGAAAATTTACAGGGATGATTACAGGATTTATGAGGTAAATTGAAATATCTTTTCTAGTATTGAATTTTACTTTTTCCTGGATAAGAGCTGGAAAAGTAGGAGGTTGAGGGGATGTGATAGATACTTTGCAGCAGCATGGCAAGGTGATGACCACTTTCCATAGGGACATAGCAAATGTTTGTTGATTGATGATATAGAGAAAATTCCGATTTTGTGAATACAATATTTTCAAAATGACTTTCAGTATTGAAATTATGTGACTATGTGCTTTGAGATCCACCAATAAGTCAAAGGAATGGTGAAGAATATAAACTTTAGGGGCAGCTAGGTGGCACAGGGTATAAGCTCTGGTCTTAGAGTCAGGAGGACCTGAGTTTAAATCCAGCCTCAGAAGCATGACACTTACCACCTGTGTGACCCTGGGCAAGTCACTTAACCCCAACTGCCTCACCAAAAAGGCAAAAAAATAAAATAAAAATAAAAGAATATTGACTTTAAAAATACAAATGGGACCCAACTTCTATTTATTCACTTCTCTCAGCATTTATATATAACACAATTTAAAAACAAATATAGACAGACAGATAGAGAGATAGGTAGGTAGACAGATCGATAGATAGATAGATAGATAGATAGATAGATAGATAGATATTCTATTATCTCAGCTGACCTAATTACTGCTATATTTTTCTGGATTATGAAGCTAGAATTTTATCAGATAACATATGTGAATATTTTGTGGATCCTCACAATTCATTGTGGTTCCTTTAAAGAGGTCTTTACTTTCTGTATGATATATACATTACAAACCACTTTTATACCCTCTGTCCTCTGGGGAAATAGAACATAGAAGCTTACAAATTAGTCCATTTCTTTATTTATCAGACAACAAGAACAGGAATAGTAATTCAATATCTGGGGCACTGAAGGATAAAGGAAAATCCCAGCAATTATTTGCTTGGACTCCATCCAGCAGAGGGCAGAGATAAAGAAAAGTTTTGGACTGTTAGGTATTGGTTGGAATTTGTAATGAGATTGCTGTCATATGGGGCAAGCTACAAAATGTGTCAGTTTCAAAGAAGGCCAAATATGGAATGTGTTTGCCTTTATGTTTCAGGAACTGGGAAAATTGTTATTTTTGGTTGGTTGGTTGTTTTGTTTTGTTTTTCTGTGACTGAAGACATTGACCTCAATTTATGAGTCTAAAATGATTACTAGTCGTGTTGAGTTGTGTGTAATTGTTCCCAAAGCTTCCATTTCAAAATAGGTAATTAGAGCTACATCTCTAACTAGACTTCTCCTAAGCAGCTCAAAATTAACTATTCTAAAACTATGAGACAGCTAGGGTGGCATATTGGTAAAGTGCAAAGACTAGGATTCAAGCAGACCTGAGTTGAAATCCAGCCTTAAACATTTACTAGCTGTGTGACCCTGGTCAAGTCAACTTACTACTTTGTCTCAGTTTTCTCATCTGTAAAATGGGGATAATAATAGCATCCATATCAAAGGATTTTTGTGAACAAACTTATCATACTTGTTGCATTATCATGTGTAGCCTGAATGAGATCTAAATGTAATTGGTATATATTTAACAAAATAAATGAAATATACAACCTCATATTAATGTATGGTTTAATATAGAGTCTTAACTCTGAAGTCAGCAAGGATCTGCTTCTATCAGAGTTTGACACCATGGGTTGTAAGGATCAAATGAATTAACATATGTAAAACACTGCAAAACTTAAAGGACTATTTAAGTACTACATATTATTATTATGGTGGTTAATAAACTGATGTAGCTACTTTTGTGATGGCACCTGCTGCTGGAAGCTTTGTAGCCCATGGCGAAGTTGCTGTAACAAATCACAAAAATCTGGACAGTTACTAAGGCATGAAAGAGGTTTAGTTTTTGCAAGGTATACAGCCTTATGAAATCATGTGTCCTTCAAATATGAAGAAGTAAGAAGAATGTGAATACTCACCGTCTGAGCAACAGGGACAAACTGAAACTGAACTACCCCCCAGTGTAAAAACTTTCTGTTTAGTTAATGAAGACCATGAATGTGGTTAGTCAATAACTTATACAATTAAGAGAAATGAAGTGAGTGGTGATGATTTAATGTCTATGAAACCAGGAGAGGCAAAAGGCTGATTTCAGAACACAATATTGTTAGTTGAGATGTTGAAGTTGAAGGTTTTCAGGATATCCAAGCAAGATTTTATGTGTTTAAAATTATTATGGGGCAAATATTCCTGATAAAGGAGAAGATGATAATTTAGTCCTAGGAGATGTATACAGGAGTTTATCCTTTACAGAAAAATGTAAACATAGTGAAGGAATAAAAATATTCATATTTTAATCATACTGAAAGAATAAAAAATCCAAAGGTAAATTGCAAGAAGAAGAATGTTATAGGCATTGACGTCAGACTTCTGGAAGCTAAAATGGCAGAGTAAGAAGTAAGTCACTCTCACTCTCCTTCATTGACCTTTGAAAGACCAAAAACTATCACCCCAGGGAAAACCCTGGAACAGATCAGCCAGTAGATAGATGGAATGCAGCAGTCTTGTAGCCCAGGAAAGCTTTGGGGATTACTCTGGGGAAGGGAGGGTGGGTAGAACAGGATGGGATGCATCTCAGCAACCCAGGGGCAAGCACCATCTAAGCAAAACAGGGAGAAATCCTGAGCCCCGGGGTGGTGGAATAGGCAAACACCAACACCAGGACCCCCTGAGTGCCTCAGCACAGGCAGGGGAACTAGAAAACTTCAGCTCAGAAAACTACCACATGTGAAGGCATTCCCCAGTAGCCAAATCTCTTGTTCTTCAGCACAAGTCCAGACTGGCAGACATCCTCCAGCAGCCAAACATTTGAGAGCTTTAAAGAATCCCAGGTGAGCTGGAGTCCTCCAGGGGTCAGACTCTCCACTCTGACCCAAGAGCTCCAGTACCACTGAGCCCAGCTCAGCACCAGGTAAGCTGCCAGACCCCTACAGCCTCCAGCTGCCAGCACCAGTTAGTTCAGTGCCTCTGGCCTCCAGTATGACAGCTCAACTTTAAAGCCAGGAAACAATCAAATACCATGAGCAGAAAGTAGAAATGGGCAATGACCATAGATCTTTCTTTGGGGACAGGAAAGATCAAAACACAAATTATGAATATAAGAGGACAACATTGTCAATATACTCACATCTGAAATCTCAAAGGCAAATATAAAGTGGTCTCAAGACCAAAAAGCCTTCTTGATGGCAATCAAGAAGGATTTTAAAAGTCAAATAAGAGATGTAGAAGAAAGATTGAGAAAGGAAATGTGAAGTATTCAAGAGAGAATCAATACCTTGGAAAAGGAAGGACAAAAACTAACTGTAGAAAAAAATACTTAAAAAATATAAGTAGCTGAATGGGGGTAAAAAGTACACTGAAGAAATTAACTACTTAAGAAATAGAGTTTGCCAAATGGGAAAGGAGGCACAAAAACTCACTGAAGAGAAGAAGTCATTAAAAATAAAATGGGCCAAATTGAAAAGGAGGTACAAAATCTAATAGAAGGAAACAATTCATAAAAAATTAGAATTCAGTAAGTGGAAGGTAATGAATCTATGTAATATCTATAATCAGTCAAACAGAAATAAAGGAATGATAAAATAGAAGAAAATGTAAAAAACCTCATTGGTAAAAAAAATAAAAATAAAATAAAATAAAAACACTGACCTGGAAAATAGATCCAGGAGACACAATTCAAAACCTAATTGTCTACCTGAAAACCATGACAAAAAAAAAGAACCTGGACAGCTCCTTTCAGGAAAAAAATCAAAGAAAACTGCCCTGAGCCATTAGAACCAGAAGGTAAAATAGTCATCAAAAGAATCCACCAATCACCTCATAAAAGGGATCCCAAATTGAAAAACCCAAGGAAAATTGTAGTCAAATTCCAAAATTACCAAGTCAGAGAAAATACTACAAGGAGCCATAAAGAAACAACTTTAATATCATGGAACCATAGTTGGGATTACACCGGACATTGAAGCTTCTACATTAAAAGGCAAGAAGGTGTGGAATACAATATTCCATAAAGAAAATAATTGGATTACAACCAAGAATCAACTACCCAGGGAAATTGAGCATAATCTTTTAGGTAAGGACATGCAAATTCAATGAAATGGGGGACTTCCAAACCTTCCTGATGAAAAGACCAGAGCTCAACCAAAAATTTGATCTTCAAATACAAGAAAGGCATAAAAATGTAAACAGGAAATAAAAAAAAACATGTTATTCATAAGTACAAACTGTTTATGTCTCTAAAAAGGAATATGATAATTGTATCATTATTGTGACATTTAAAAGGGGTATACATAGACAGAGGATAGGGGGATAAGTTGACTTTGATGTGATGATAAAAAATCTAATTAAATAGTGAAAAGCTATTTTTCTGGGGGAAGAGGAAAGGAGTAGGCAGGCAAGGGTAAAATGAATCACATGAAAAGACACAAAAACCCATTACAATAGAAAGAAAGAAGGGAGGCAGATGAGCATTGTCTGAATCTTAATCTCATCAGATTTACCTCAAAGAAGGAATAACAATCAGTTAGTTATAGATATCTAACTAAAGGAAGTAAGAGGGGAAAGGCGAAAGAAAGAGGAGAAAGTGGATAGAAGGGAGAAAAGAAGTAGTAAGGATAAAGGGGAAGATATTTGATTTAAAGGAGGGCAGACTGAGAAAGGCACTGGTGAAAAGCAAAACGTTGCCTTTCCCTCCTCACTGGAAAGGAGAGAGAAAAGCGTAAATGGGGGAAGTAGGATGGAGAGAAAAACACAGATAGTAATCATAACTGTAAACATGAATGGGATGAACTCTCCCATAAAACAGACGTTGATAGCAGAGTAGATTAAGAACCATAATCCTACAATATGTTCTTTCAAAACTTGGAAAGACTTTTACAAACTGATGCTGTGTAAATTGAGCAGAACTGGGAGAATATTGTACATGGTAACAGTCACTTTGTGCGATGACTGACTTTGCTAGACTTCACTCTTTTCAGCAACGCAAAGATCTTAGAAAACTTCAAAAGACTTATGATGAAAAATACTGTGCACATCCAAAGAAATAACTTTGGTGTCTGAATGCAGAAGGAAGCATATTATTTGCTATGTTTTTCTGTTGTTGTTTTGTTTTGTTTCTTCTTTCTTATGGTCCTTCTCATTAGTTCTAATTCTTCTTTAGATCATGACTAACGTGAAAATGTTTCATATGAATGTATAAGTAAAGCTTATAACAAATTGCATGCCTTCTTGGAAAGGGGGAGGAGAGGAAGTTGGAGAAAACTGAAAACTCAAAATCTTATGGAAGTGAATATTGAAAACTAAAAATAAATTAATTATAAAGTAGAAAAAAAAACTATACTGTTGCAAATTCTGAACAATTAATGGATTTGATGAAATTGTTAAACCCAAAGAGTAGTGATGGTACAGTAGTCATATTGCACACTTTGACATCAAGTTGTTCTTTTTTGTTTGTTTGTTTTCACTTTTCCAGGCTGAACCCATATATTTATTCTTTGCCATAAGAGTTTTCATTTTTTTTTTTGTAATAGATGCTTGTCAGCAGTGCAGGAATGAAAGCTAAGAATGTTGTGGTAGTGACCAAATATGATCAATGAGGTTCTGTCCCTATCATTTGGTGAATAATTTGCACTGGTTGCCTCTGTTTTCTTTATTCTTTTCAGTGAGACTTATTATGCACACAGTTGTTCAGAATGAGTGCATTAGGTGAGTATTTGTTGGACAGGACAGTAAGCATGAAAATTAATAATAGAAGGAAAACTGATGGTAAATTTCAAATTTGTGATTAAATTTCATTATTTTCCACAGTGGTGCATTCTATTTTAACTTAAAATAATTTTGCATTTGAGGTAATGAACACATAAAAAAGGAAACTCATTCACTATTTTTGGCTTACATTGCTGTTGCAAAAACCAAATATAAAATTATTTTGAAGAATCACTGGTTTTATTTTTTACTACTTGGACTTAAAATGTCAAGGAATCTAGTTTTTAATGTGAAAAAAAATCTCACAAAACAAAAATTAAATTAGAAGATTCTTAGACAATTGTTTTTCACAGGTAAAAATTATGTGGCATGGTTTTAGATAACTCATAATTCTAAAATATATTAATTATTTTGTAACTCTTGGTAATTCTCTTCTGAAGTCCATATCTTCCCAGCTATTTTTTTATGGAAAGATTTGCTAAAAATGGAAACTGAACTTTAGCTTCCCATGTAGTTACTATTTTATTTAATGTCTTTCCTTTTGTAATAATAAAAGATGTTTGTATGCATGTATATGTATGTGTAGATACACACATACACTTACATCTTTTTGCATAAATGTATATGTATACATATATATAAAACATATGCATGTACAAGTATATGTTATATAATAGTAAACAATTATAAATAATATATGTAGATGTGTATACATATATGTGCATGTACATACATAGACACATATTTAATACATATAAATAAACACACAAGTCTCTGTGTGTGTGTGTGTGTGTGTGTGTGTGTGTGTGTGTGTGTGTACTTGACTGGTATATTTGGTGCATTTGGGAAGGGGGAAGACTGAGTGACTAGGAAATTTCTGATGCTATAAACAGAAAAATCGGGTCAGAAAAGCAAATCTGAATGGGGTGGACACAATGATTTCATACACACACACATATATACTTTATTTATAAATTATATTTATTATGCATAATGTTGTTTGTCCTTTGTTTTCAAAGAAGACCAATGTCATCACAGGGTATTATCTTGAATCCCACATGGATATGATTTAAGTGAGGCACAGATACACAAAGTCATCAGCTCACTCTCTCCCCCAGAGTCACTGAAGTCAAATGGCAGGACAAAAGTCAAGATGATTAGTGATGGCCTAGCATAAAGTTGATGGCATAGGCATCTTTGATGTCTGACCAAGTTCAATGTACTCCACAGTGCCAGCTTCAGCCATCTTCATGTCCATTAGGACAAATTATTCTCATTCATCTATTCCACCAGGGGATATTTTCACATGCTTGTCATAGACATGTCTCTAGCACAACCTAAGAGTTTAAGCACTCTTGATTACCCTCCACCTGGTTTAGGCCATCTGCTGTGATACTTTTACTGAGATGTGGCTGCTTGGAGCCACAGGTGAGAGTTGGGTGACAGGTAAATACCAAAGGTGGAAGAGCAACCCTGAAAAGGAGTTAGCAAAACCTCCCATCAGAGGTCCTAGTCTTCCCTGAATACTCCATGTGTCTCTATTAGCAGTTAATATATAAAATCCTTAATACAGAAATCAAGTTCTGTCATGATTTTCTATTTCTTGATGTTTCTTTCATACGCCTTTTGTGCCGCTCAAGATGGATTAATCAATTTCCACTAAACACTTGACCTGCTTGCATGCCATTGTTCACCATATTTCTTCCTATGACAAGTCCCTGTTACTATCAAACTCATACTTATAGAAGTACAATTCAAATACCATTGCCTTGAGGAGGCCTTCCCTGATTCCTTTAGCTAGGGTCAATATCTTCTTCATTGCTCTCATGATACTTGATTGTTCTCTCACCATTAATTACTATATTCTGTTACAAGTTGTACTTATTTGTATAAATTTCTCATCACTTCCCTTACCATGTAAGATCTTTAAGGAAACAAGTCACATCTATAATAACTAGCAATAATAGCTAACATTTATGTGGTATTTTGGGTTTGCAAAGTGTTCTGTCATTTTATATCTATCTTTGTAAATTGCTCAATGCTTAGAATCTTCAGTCATTGACAATAGTTTCTTTAAAAATGTCTACGGAATTGAAATGAACTGAAAGTAATGAATGAGCACACAAAAAAAGCAACTTCCACTGAATATCACTGCAAAGAATTGATTCTGCTGCGAGTCTAGGAATGGTTACTATGGAAGTAAAAATAGAATAAATCAGAAAAATATTTATTTAATGCTTGATATTTGTAAAGCTCTAGTCTGAGATGGCAATATAGATAGAAAACGGAGACCATCTCTGCTCTAAAGGAGTTCACATTCTATCTGAAGGAAACAACACATAAAGCAGATAGGTAATCAAATTCAATTCATAAAGATAGCAAGGCCCCAAAGACCTTTGCAAACAATGGAGTAGGATAAGCCAATAGTAGCTCAGACTGACTGTCCACAACTTTGAAAGTGGATAATAAAGAAGGCACTTGGATATTATCAGAATGAAGAAGGAAAGACACAACAGTTCCTATCACCTGTTTTCTTGATTCCTATGAGGACAGTATCCATTTTCTAGAAATGAATGATGACTCATGAGAGATTATAAAGAGAATAATCAACTGTCATCATGATGGCAGAATGCTCCTTTTGTATAATTACTCATTTAGACTAAAACATTTAATTATTACAAATATTTTCTAAATTTCTAAATTGGTATTAAAATTACTGGAATAAGTATAACAGCAATTTTACTAAAAGATTTTCTTGTTTTTAAACATGATATGCTCATAGAAAAACCTGAAATTCTCAATCATTAGCATGTTATAAAAAAAATCCTTGTTTAACCCTAGTTCCCTTCTTGCTAATTGCCCACCAAAGTCTAATAGAAGCTCTAGGTAACTTTTCTGAGAGCCAGCAGTTAACAGCAGGATTTCTCGTGGTCCCAGACTAAGAGAAACCCCTCTCCTTAACACCAAAATACATATTGACAATTTGCCACAAGCCTGAGGGCTAGATCCAATTAGCAAATCTTCAGTACCCAAAATAAATGCATTCTATGCTAAAATTGGCTTGGAAAGAATGAACTGTTCTAGAACACTCTGTTTTCATTATTAATGAATGTCTTGGATTTAATTCCCATCACATTGTCCTCAGTATTTGGGCTGTGTGGTTAGAGAAGAAAAGCATTCTGTCACAAGAAACTGTGAAATTGATCCCAGATCTTTTCTATATCTTATGAGCATATGAGGCCTACATTAGTTCAAGGAATATAATTCGAGGTCTGCTTTGTTGCTTTGGGGTATTTATGAGAAATGTCTAGAATACCATTACTAGGTTCAAAGCAGGGACACTTGGATTTTCATCCCAGCTCTACCACTAATGAACACATTGATTTTAAACAAAGCATTTAGGGAAGGGCAAATACATGAGGATTCATTAAGTATCTACAATATACCACATAATTTTCTAAGCACTTCACAAATGTTTTCTCATTTATGTATATCTAATTGACAAATATTATCCCATTACCTTCATTATATCACAGTTTCCTGATCTACCAAATGGGGATAATAATTTCCTTACCCTGTGTTAGAGTTTTATGTGGTAAAAATGTGATTGCAAATGTGAAAGTAAAGCTATTATTATTCTCAAAAGTAACAATGAACAAATTATTTCATAGATTTCAAAATGGAACCAGTGTCAAAATGATCATCAGCAAAACCCATACATTTGTTAAGTATTTATTTGCATATGGAATTGTGGTTATAGAAAGGCAGTTTGCCATCACTTGAAGCTAGCAGGTCCTGGATTCAAGTCTCTTCTCTGACACATCCCAGTTGTGTAATCCAGGGTAAATCATAATCTCCCGCTGCTCTAGGCAGCTCTCTAAGATTATAAGATTCATAAAAGGTGCCAATCTTCATCACTCAAATGAATTACCATGCTTCTGGATGGGATTTGACTATACCACTGAAATCAAAGTTCTATTGCCCGTTTCTGACCCTTTTCCTATGGTGCTTTTATTTCCAAATTATTAGCATAAATTAAGAGAAGCAAAATGACATATTAGAAAGAGCATGATATTTAGAGTCAGAGAACACAGTTCCAATTCCTGTATCTGCAAAGTGCTACTTATTTAACTTTAGGTAACTTTCTTCACTTTGATGGGTAACGTTTCCATCCTCTATAAAACAGGGGATTGGAGACAGATGATCACTATGTTCCATTGTATTCCTAAATTTTAGAAGAAGCTCATTATTTGTATAAGGCTTCCCTTTTGCCTTTTTATACTTTTCTTGAATTTTCCATAAAGCTCTGGTCTTTTCATCAGGAAAGTTTGAAAAAGTTTCATTGAATGTCCATCTTTGCCCCTGAAAGATTATGCTCAATTTTGCCAAGTAGTTAATTCTTGGTTGTAATCTAAGCTCTTTTAACTTCTGGAATATCATTCTCAGACTTTTGATCCTTTGATGTAGAAGCTGATAAGTCCTGTATTATCCTGACTGTAGCTCCTTGATATTGTGTTGTTTCTTTCTGGCTGCTTACAGTGACTTCTTCTTGACCTGGGAGCTCTATAATTTGGCTACAATGTTCCTTAGAATTTTAATTTTAGAATTTCTTTCAGAAGGTCATAGATAGATTCTTTCAATGTCCATTTGGCCTTTTGGTTCTAGGATTTCAGGGCAGTTTTCCTTGATTATTTCTTTAAAAATGCTTTCAAGGAATTTTTTTTAATCATTGTTTTCAGATAGTCCAGTAATACCTTCTTCAGTTAGCTTTTGTAACTCCTTTTTCATTTGGCCATTTTATTTTTTAATGAGTTGTTTTCTTCAGTGGAATTTTCCCCATTTCACTAATTCTATTTTTTATGGAGTTTTTTTCTTAAAAATTAGAATTATGCATTCACTAACTATGTGAATATTTATGCAAAATTTTAAATAAAAAATTAGCAAAGACATTACAACAATTTATCATGAGGATAATATACTATAACCAGGTGGGATTTATTGCAGGAATTCAGTGCTGGTTCATTGTTAGGGAAACTATTAACATAATTGGCCATATCAGTATCAAAAGTAACAGAAATTACATGATTACCTCAATAGATAACAGAAAAAAGCTTTGACAAAATACAGCATCTAATCCTATTAAAAATACTAGAGAGCATAGAAATAATGGAGTTTTCCTTAAAACTTAAAAGTACTATCCATCAAAAACCATCATAAATATTCTATGTAATGGGGATAAGGTAGAAGCTTTCCCAATAAATCAAGGGTGAAGCAAGGATGCCTGTCATCAACAGTAATATTCAAAATTGTACTAGAAATCTTAGCTTTAGCAATAAGAGGGGGGAAAGAAATTGAAGGATTTAGAATGGGCAACAAAAAATGAAATTATCACTTTCTGTATATGATATGATGATATACTGAAACAATCCTGGAGAATCAACCGGAAAACTACTTGAAACAATTATCAACTTTAGCAAAGTTTCAGGATACAAAATATGCCCACATAACATCACCATTTCTATATATTACCAACAAAGCCCAGCAGCAAAAGATAGACATAGAAATTAGAGTTAAAATACCTGGAGACAATATAAAATATTTGGGAGTCTGCTTGCCAATATAAACTCCAGAACACAATTGCAAAACACTTTTTAGACAAATAAGGTCAGATATAAATAATTGGAAAATTATTAATTACTCTTGTGTAGGCTGATTTAATATGATAAAAATAATAATTCTACCCAAATTAATTTACTTATTCTATGCCATACCAATCAAAGTATTACAAATTATCTTAACCCTAGAAAAATTAATAATGAAATTTATTTGAAGAAAAGTTCAAGAATATTAAGGGAATTAATGAAAAGAATGCAAAAGAAGATAGCCTTGCCATATGAGATCTAAAATTATATTCTAAAGCAGCAATCACCAAAATTGTTTGGTACTGGCTAAGAAATAGGGTGGTAGATCAGTGGGATAGGTGATGTGCACAAGACACAGCAGTCAATGACAATAGTAATCCACTATTTGACTACAGATTCTGTGATAGAACTCATTATTTGACAAAAAAAAAAATTCCTGGGGAAACTGGAAAACAGTATGACAGAAATCAGACCAACATCTCACACCATATACCAAGATAAGGAAAAAATGGATACATGATTTAGACATAAAGGATGATGCCAAAAGCAAATTAAGAGAGCAAGGAATAATTTACCTGTCAGATCTATGGAGAAGAGAAGAATATATGAACAGATAAGAGGTAGAGCACATTATGAAATGCAAAATTTATATTTTGATTACATTAAAGTTTTTAGATAAATAAAACAATAGTAACCAAGATTAGAAGGAAAGCAGAAATTTGGGAAACAATTTTTACAGCCTGTGTTTCTGATAATGCCCTCATTTTTCAAATATATAGAGAACTTAGTCAAATTTATAGGAATACAATACCTAATTGATAAATGATCAAAGGATGTGAACAGGCAGTTTTCAGAGGAAGAAATTAAAGCCATCTATAGTCATATGAAAAAATGTTCTAAATCATTATTGATTAGAAAATACAAATCAAAACAACTCTGAGGTACCACATCACACCTATCAGATTGACCAAGATGACAAAACAGGAAAATTATAAAATGTTGGACACTTTTGCATTATTGGTGGAGTTGTAAACTGATCCAATGATTCTGGGAAGCAATTTGGAATTATGACCAAAGGGGTATAAAACTGCATACCCCAGGGCACCTAGGTAGCACAGTGGATAGAGCACTGGCCCTGAAGTCAGGAGCACCTGAGTTCAAATCCGGCCTCAGATGCATGACACTAACCAGCTGTGTGACCCTGGGCAAGTCACTTAACCCCAATTGCCTAAAAAAAAAAAACTGCAGACCCTTTGATCCTGCAATACCACTACTAGATCTATATTGCAAAGAAATCATAAAAAAAGGGAAAAAAGGACCCTCATGTACAAAAATATTTATAGGACCTCTTTGGTGGTGGCAAAGAATCAGAAAAGGAAGGGATACCCATCAATTGGAGATTGGTTGGATGTGTTATTCTAAATGAATATAGTAGAATACTACTATGCTATAAGAAATGATGACCAGGCAGATTTCAGAAATCCCTGGAAAAACTTACATGCACTGTTGCTGAGGGAAGTGAGCAGAACCCAGGATAACATTGTACACAGTAGCACCAACATTGTGTGATGATCTAGTATGATTGACTTAGCTCTTCTTAGCAATACAATGATCCAAGACAATTCCCAAAGATTCATGATGGGGAAATGTTATCCACATGGAGTCTGAATGCAGATCAAAAGGGTTTTTTCCCTTTTTTCTGATTTTTCTTTCACAATATGACTAATGTGGAAATATATTTAACATGATTATCCATGTATAATGTTTTAAAAAATCTCTTATTTGTTGCCTATGAATCCCAAATGGTGAATACTTTTTTTCCCTGTCTTTCCTTACTCTCTATATCCTAGTGATTGATTTCTGGGAGACACTATAATATGGTACTGAAGCCCACTCTACCATACTCTCCACATATAACAATGGCAGTACCTAGTTGATTAGTGACATCGACTGATTCCCCCAAATGGAATTTTATAACTCCCTAAGTGAGGGAAAGAATGATGTGAAGAATAGGTATGGCCAATACTTGTCATTTCATTAGGGAAAGGAACTCTGAATGTGGAAACCATCTTTTCTGATAATTACCAGCAAGTCAACCATTACTAATGCTCTCAGAATGTAGACTGGGAAATAGAAAGGTTAAATAACTTGCCCATGAATTTATTCACATCTAGTGTGTCAGACGCAGGATTTGAACTCAGTTCTTCCCTCGATACAAAGTTCATCTTTCTTTAAATCTATGTTATTCTGCCTGTATTATCATATTAAACATCTTATTTTACATATAAATGTTTCATTTCCCTTTCTAGAATACTGAAATCATGTCTTATTTATCCATGTGATATAGGGGAAAGATCACTGGTCTTATTCCTCATTTCTTAATGCATAATATTATTCCATTACATTCACATACCACAAAGTGGTCTTAGAGGCCCAGGTTCTCTTCATTATTTGTTGTGAAAACTGGTAAGGGGAAGTTATTTGACCACTTTGATGCATAATTGATGAAGAGCTGACCTAAAAATTTGGTTTCAACTATCATCTGTAACACATATTTCCAGTGTGATCTTGGGCAATACACAACCTCTCAGTGCCCAAATAAGTCTTTAAGACTATAATTTCAAATCTAGTGCTGATCTGCTCTCGGGGAGGGAGATTACTCAATAGGAATTGCCTGTTGCATTGAAATCATTGGTCCTATCCTCCCTCAAAAAAATAACAGGAACTCATACACTACCCACCTCACAGGATTATTGTGATTAAAGTGGTCTGTAAACTTGAAGATATAATAAAAATATGAAAACTAGATGGAACAGTGAATGAAGCACTGCACTTAGCATTGAGAAGACCAGAGTTTTAATTCTATCTCACTTATAAACTATGTAACCCTTGGCAAGTCATTTAACTTCTTTTTGACTCACATTTCCTATCTGTTAAAAAAAAATACATATTAGTACCCACATCTGAATGTCGTGAGGATGACAATAATAGTTGTAAATAGTTGATGATAGTCTTAAAGCAGTTTGCTAAAGTTAAAGCACTATATTATTATTAATAATATTCACATTTATAATTTGTTTATTATTCTTTGAATATCGTTTTCAAAAAAGGGTGAATGAATGTGTGTTTCAACAGTACAGTATTTTGAAAAATGTTTTAAAGTTAATTTAAATACTACAAGGGCCTAGTATCACACCTCCCATTTTACATGTCAATTAAATGACTGGTGGGAAAGGAGGTTATAACAAGTTTGTAGAAGAGATGCAATCCTATCTCACAAATCTCTTATTTTAAGCCAATTCCTTTGCCTTTGCTGCACATGCAATAGATAAATGTTTATTTACATCCTCATAAATTTCATAAAGAAATACACTGGCATTGACTTAAATGAGAAGAACCTTAGGCTTTAAAAAATCAGCAACTATCTTTGCCAGATTATACTTGGCCAGATATAGAAAATTCTGGATTACTCTTTTAAAAATCACACTAAATTGAAGTTTGGCTATTAGACGTAATTCTGCATTTTATAGGATGAAACACCCACTTGAAAAGAAGATGTTTCTGAGGTGATTTCCCACCCACTAAGGACATAAACAGCTGCTTATTAACTTCTTAGAGAAATATGACTTGGAAAAATTTTGTGTCCCATAGATCTAAAACTGTGAGCAAATAGGGACTGTCATATTTGTTACTGGCCATACCCAAGAAATCAATTAAAAGAGAAATTGAAAAAGGCTGTTCAGATCCCTAGATAAAATAGAGCCTCAGTTGGACAGGACCTCAGAAACCATCCAACAGAATTAATAGCAGTACAGAAATCTCTTCTATAATAAAGTTGACAAAAATATCCATCCTATATTGTTTGAAGACTTCCAATGAGGGGAAATCCACTTACTTTTATGGCAGCAATTTCCTTTTTTGCACAGCCCTTACTAGCAAAGTTTTTTTTTTCAGATATTAAACATCATTTTGCCTTTTTGTAACTTCCATTCATTGTTCGTAATTCTGCCCTCCGGGGTCAAGCAGATTCTAATCTGCCCTCCAAATGACAGGTCTTTACATAAATTTATAATTTTTCTGTCTGTATATATACACACACACACACACACACACACACATATATGTGTGTGTGTGTGTGTGTGTGTATGTCATTGTCATGTGGGAAAAAAGGTATGCATGTGTAATTTTTTTATCTAATTTTTTTTTTGCATAAAGGCACACACAAAGATTGGAAATAAGCTTGCCATCTTCCTAAGAACACTAGTAAATACTATACCCACTGCAGTGTACACAGCTAATCTGAATCTATGTTAGTACCACACTCCATCTATTAGCCTCCCAAGGTACACACTGAGCCTCTTGATTTGGTTTTCTGTTTCTCAGTCTATCATGGTACCATTTGACAACTGATTGTCTCAGCCACCAAATTCTATGACACCTTTCAGCTCCCTTCAGCTGTATTCTGGTTTTCTTGGTACATATTGGTAACTGACCTCAATATATTACATTATTTCAGATCCATCTTTCTCTGCTGACACCTCAAAGCAATCCAGTTATCTTGTTCATGACTTCAGCTCTGGGTACTTAAAGTACAATCACTTGTGTGCAACAAATTTTGTGTGACAGAAGCATCTCAATGCAACTCAGATTGCATTTCTATGACAGAGATGATGGAGAGCTAGATCTTATGGATATAAATTTGTGTCATGAAGCAGAAATAAGACAGTACTAAAAAGTAATTGTGCAGTGTTGCTAAACCCATATCACCAAGAATTTCTGTAATATTAGAGAATGATCTAGTTTGAAGGATATAGGGATTGAATAAAAAAAGCTCTTCTAATTTACAAAAATCTGGTTGTCTTCCACTGATTCACATAGGTAAGGCCAAAGGTCTGTCCTGATTAATTGTCAGAAATACTGAACTGAGTGAAAAAAGCAAGTTTTTTTGTTTGCTTGTTTTTCTTTTGGATTTTTTTCCTGGTGGAAATCAGCCTTATAGGCAACAACAAAAGTTTTGTAGGAGACAAGTCAAAGTGTAAACTCAGTTATACTTCAGCATTCTCATTCTGAATTATCCCATAACTGCAGCTACAGACACTGTCAGAGGGAATGAGATGGAAACAAGGAGGGAATGTATTGCTTCCTTGAAACAGTGGAAATAGAGAGGGATAATACACGAATTGAGGACAAAATGGATTCATTCATTTCTACTTCTGTTGGAACAAAAAAAAATAAAGTAAAACAGTTTTAAAAATATCCAGCTTGGAACACTAATGCATTGTTGGTGGAGTTGTGAAATGCTCTAACCATTTTGGAGAGCAATTTGGAACTATGCCCGAAGAGCTATAAAAATGTGCATACCCTTTGACCCAGCAATAGCACTTCAGGGCTATATCCCAAAGAGATCAAACAAATGGGAAAAGGACCCACATGTACAAAAATATTCAGAGCAGCTCTTTTTGTGGTGGCAAAGATTTTGAAATTGAGAGGATGCCCATCAATTGGGGAATGGCTGAACAAGCTGTGGTATAGGAATGCAATGGAATACTATTGTGCTATAAGAAATGACGAACAAGTAGTCTTCAGAAAAACCTGGAAAGACTTGTATGATCTAATACTGAGTGAAATGAGCAGAACCAAGAGAACATTGTATAAAATAACAGCCTCACTGTGCGATAACTAATACTGATAAACTCAACCCTTCAAAGACATCTGCAAAGGCCTCATGATGGAAAATTCTGTCCACAAAGAAGAAAGAAGTATGGAGTTTAAATGCAGATTGAAGCACACTATTTCCTATATTTTTTCTTCTGTTGAGTTTTGTTTCCTCTTTCTGGTGGTTCCTCCTCTTGGTCCAAATTCTTACTTACAACATCAGTAATGTGAAAATATGTCTAATAGGAATGTAGATGTATAGCCTATATCAGATTGTGTGCCATCTTGGGGAGGATGGTAGGGAGGAAAGCGGAGAAAAATTTTAAACTCAAAGCATATGGAAGTGATTGCTGATAAATCAAAATACATTGATATAAAAAAGAAAAAATATATAAAAATGTTCAGGACATTATGAAAGACCAAGACAACATAAGATTGCTTTAGTGAATAGTTTTGCTCAATAACTGTGTACTCAAGCAATTTTGTACAGGTTTTTAATGTGTTCATTATTTTACTGGGGACCTTTTTATGAAGAACCTCAACAAATAATGACTCTAGAGATGAAAGGGATATCAGATGCCAGCTAGTCCAATCAGTTCATTTTACAGATGGGAAAACTTGGGCCCTGGGATGTTAAATGATTTTGACAAGCTCTCTGTCATATTTAAGTATAAGAGGTATGATTTAACCTCAGATTTTCTGACTTGAGACAACCTTCTTTGACATTTCATTTTACCCTAAAGGAAGAAAAGAAGGAAGGAAGGATGGAAGGAAGGAAAGAAGGAAAGAAAGTGAGAAAGCAGAGAGAGAGAGAGAGAGAGAGAGAGAGAGAGAGAAGAATCAAAGAAGCCATTTAATAATGGAATTCTTGCCCAAGTTGTGTTTCATCAGTTGAGATATTTGTGTGCTGTCATTTTTTTAAAGTAGACTCCACCTATCTAAAGAATAAAAGATTAACATAAAATGAAATCACCAAGTTTGCCTCAGAACCTAATGGTGAGAGAATGAAAGAATATCCCCAATTTATTTGGCCTGGGACCCCTATAGGAATGTGTCTATGGCATAAGGTGTGTTGATTTCAATTTGGGTTACCATTTTAAAAGGTTTGAATTGTTTTGGGGACAACCAACTATAGCACTCATTCTCTCATGCTCTTGGTAAGGAAGTCAGAGTCCTACAGAGAGATAGGTCTCTCTAAAAGAATATAGCATATAGCATAAAAGGACCACATTAAGCCCATTTCCCTTGCCATTTGTCTCATGAGCAAGAATGACAATTAACTAGAAGAAGAGCCTAACATCTTCAGACCAGCCCATTCAACTGAAAATAAAAGACAAATGTCATGCCCTTCCCGATCTGATGATAATGTGTTCTCTTACAGTAGGTTATATAGTAACACATTATTTCATCCAGAGGATCCATGTTACACATTGCTGATAATACTGCCATGGAATACTACCACTAATGCTATTTAAAAAAAAAATCTCCTTTTGAGTAACATTGAATGTCTTCTCTCTGAGAATAACTTGAGAAAATAATATACTAAATATACTAGATTACAAGAGGTTAATTGAACATACTTAAGTGTCTTGCCCCATATTTCTTCCCTAGAACATGATCAGAGAACATATGTTTACTGATCTAATAATTCCTGGCTAATGTAATTATATACATTACAAATTTTTGCTTTGCATTGAGGAAAGTTTCTCCAATTAAAGGCCAGTGGCATTGTGCTGTGTTATAAATCAAGAAAGGGATGTACAAAAGTGAAGGCATGGAACACTAAAGCGAACACTGTCATTAGTACATGACCCATGGGGAAAGAAATCTCTGTGGATATGTATATTGGGAATTATCAAATGAAAGGTCACTAATTACTCCCAAGAGTATTGGGAGATAAATCTGCAAATGGAATATATTTAGTGCTATTAAAGATAAACTTTGCTATATGACTCATTTTTCACCTTATGGTTGGCTGATTTCCAAATCCTTTGGTATTTTCTCTGTCATTTCACCAAATAGACAGTTCAAACTGTCTCAGGATAATGAGGTATCTAAAGATTTTTACACCGTAGGCAACTGAGAATTGCCTGTTAACATGAGTCATGTCAAAATTCCAAACTGAGTATATTACTATTATGCTGGTATGTGTTAACTTAAAAAAAAAATCTAACTCCACTCCTAAAAGGTATGACAAAAAACAAATAGCTAACAAAATAAAATTACTTATCCATTCTAGTAAACCATTTCTTGTGATTGAAGTCCATGGAAACTTAGGAATTCTCAGCGGGGAAAATACTATATATGATTTAGTATAGTGTTCTACCTTGGATTCAGGAAACTGGGTTGAGATGCATGCCTGTGGTTCGGTCAGAACCTCTTTTGACTTCAACTTTACCTTCTCTATTATTTTATGCTTTCTTTCTATAATAAAATATTTTACATTGAAGGAGTCAGAATGTAAAACCAAAATAATCATCTCTAATCTAGAAGGGTTCTTATATTGGCCAAAGAAAAGTTGTTGGGCTTTTTTCCCCAAACTGTATCTTTCTTCCATTGGCCAATAATATGCCAAATTCAAAACCATCCTTAAGAAAGATAATAGAGGGGGCAGCTAGGTGGCACAGTGGATAGAGCACTGGCCCTGAAGTCAGGAGGACATGAGTTCAAAACCAGCCTCAGACCAAACACTTGCCACTTAATAGCTGTGTGACCTTGGGCAATTCACTTAACCCCAACTGCCTAAAAAATAATCTACCTTTACCAAAAGGGGGAAAAAAACTATGAAAGATATTTCTATATATTTTCCCATAGCAAATGGGGGTTTAATATAAGGAAATGTATCTTCATGAATGAAGCCCTAAATTTATGTAATTTTCTTTCTAATTTGCTTTCCTGCCTAATATATACATCTACATGTATGTATTTTGCCTTTGACAATGTATTTTTTATCTTTTATTTATCCTCTATACATGTTATATGTACATATACATGTGTATATACATATATATGCATGCATGTTTTATAAGCCTTTCTGAGATTAAAGATATGAAGTACAATAGTGCAAGTGAATAGCAACTACCATCAGTTATTGGATCAAATGCAGTTTCAGTAAAATCTAATGACATCTTAACTATAGAGATCAGTTTCCTTCTAAATTATTATTCTACAGCTACATAGTTTGATAGGATATATTTGAGAAAACCATTATACAAAAGGACGTTTAGGTGATAAATAACTAGTTGATAAAAATCACTCTGATACAATCTGAGGAGCCTGCTTTTCATCCTCTGTTGAATTACTATTGATTATTATCAATTATTAAGGAAGTCAACAAGATGCTTTCTAAATGATTTGTATCTCTCTTAACCATTGTTCAAAGAAAGGTCATAGATTTAGGAAGCAAAAATTAAGAGGAAAGGAAAAAAACTGTCAAACAATCTTGTAATATGAGTATGGATCATGGACATTCTTCTTTCCTTAGTGCTACATACGTATTGCCATTAGTAATCTCCTATATCCTTAAGAAGGAGAAGAAAGGCATCCATATTTTGGTAAAGAACATGCTATCATGATGATTGATTCAGTGTAAGGAGATCGCAGAATTATAAAATAGTAGGTAGATTCAGGGTTGTAAGGGATCTAGAGTTCATTTAATCTAGCACTATCATTTTAAATATTAGAAAATTGAGGCTTTTTTAGTCCATTTCATTTTTTAAATATAATTCTTCAAATAGATATCTACAGCAAAAAATCTCCAACTTCTGCCCTTTCCCTCCACCCCACCTTAAATCTCAGATCTCTTCCTCCAGTTTTTACCTGTTACATTTTGTCTTCTTCAAGTGCCACCCTAAAAGCTGTAAGCACGGAATGGCAACCACATGAGTTTTATGCATTTGGATTGTTACTTAGGAATTGTCATATGAAGGGGAAAGGAAAAATAAAATTAGGAAGATAGATAATGGAAAGTTGGGGCCACTCCATACTCAATATATATTGGGTCTAGGTTAGATATACAAGTCCAGAACATCTCAACTAGTTCTAATTAATGTTGGGAGTGAATTTTATATGGATCTTTTTTTCAACCCATTTCAGTAAGTAAAATGTCCTTTAAAGGGGAGAATTGAAATAAATTTCCAATTTAGCTTACTTGGTACACTAAAGAACATTTCTAAAAATCATTTTGGAGGCTCTTTACATACTTATTATCTCCCTTACTTTCTATTATTACTGAAGTACAAAAAGTTATGGGCTTTTTGCATTTTCATCACACTCCAACAGCCATCTGCTACCAAGATACAAAAATCAAAATTCTTTACTTTTTAGTTTTTTGTAACTCATTTGTTTTTTCAGTTTTATATCACAGAGGATCAACATTAATTGTACAGTTAGCTACCAAATATTTGCAGTTCCCTTAAAATTGGGTGACATTTGGAAGTGACAGTTATATATTCAAAGTCATAATTTTGATAGAGGTTTTACAATATAGTGATAGAGAGTACTAAATTTGTAATCAGAGAAAATAGTTTATAATTCTACCTCTTTTATGAAGTATGTGCATATCCCTGGGCAAGTCATAAAACTTAGCTGGGTCTCACATTTCTCATCTTTAAAAGAAGTTTAGAGTAGATGATCTCAAGAGTCCCTCAAATTCAAAAATAATGATCCTATGTTCTTATTATAAAACTGGCAACAAGTTAAATAAGGTCAATTTTCCAAACTTTCTTGAGGATATTAAATTTATAAAAACAACCAAAAAATCCCCAAAAAACCTTATACCTTTTGAGAAATTCTATTGTGAAGAGGACAGTAAAGAAAAGATTCTCAGAGCTTAATGGCTGGACTGAGTTTTAAACAATTGAGTCCAAATATTACAAATTGAAAGGACATTGATGAAATGAGTACTAATTACATTTCATCAACCCAGATCCCAACATATTATGAAAAATATATTATTTGTTTGTTGTAATAGTAGTTACTGGTAGTAATTAGTGGATGGAGAGTAATTAATAATTGAAAGTAAATCTAATTATAAAAGAAAATATTTTACAAAAGAAGTATAAGCATTTTTCCCTGTCCTCAAAATGCTTATATTTTTATAATAACAATCAATTTTATCCTATATAAATGTGTTTTCTGACATCACAAATGAGGGAGAAGTGATAAATCAGTTCTTTACATACAATGGTTCTAATATGATCAGTATTATTTTCTCTGAATTTTATCCAGTATAATAAAATAAACATCTTACCCAATATGTTTTGGGATGAAAACTTTTTGAACAGGAACAGTTTCCTTCTTTGTCTTTGAAAAGCCAACATAAAGTTTAAGAGCTTAATAAATGAATGTTTAATGAATATAAAAATGAATGAATAAAGTTTGTAGGGATTGGAAATTCCGCTAGTCACTTACATTCTTTCCCTCATTGAACTAAACCTTTCAAATCTTGTTTCATCTCTGAAAAAGTGAACATCCTCCTACTGAACAGAAAGAATTGGATAAAGGATTTAGAATCCCTAGAGTGGTTCATATGGTTGATCAAGCTGTTCTTACTGCTTTCAGAGTACAATTTGCAGTTATACAATTCCTGCTTTTCACCTGCTTGCCCCATCAATTGATAAACTAATTTCCAACCTAATGGAAAGATTTGTGACAGCTTAAGTGTTGCACAAGGCTAATGAATTGGACCAGACTAGTTTCAAAACTCATTCTAAGAATAGGGATGGTTATGACCTAAGAATTGTTTTCATGACTACAAAAATTCTCCGAAAGAGCATTTAGCAGAGCTCAAAAACAAAACCCTTTCTTTTTTTTTTTTTCACTAACTTGTCAGTGCTTGGAGAAACAATAATTTTGATATTTAGATGGTTGCATTCTCCTCTTTTGCCCTCAGGGAAATGTTGTTTTCTGCAGAGTTTCACTAAGAATTCGAAAACTCACTAAGTTCACATATGTATTTTATGCTCTCAGGATTTAGATTAAGTGTATACAATATGATTATGTCATTGATGAGACAAGTCTTACTATGTGATTCTGAAAAAAAACATACAAGAATTGGACATCGATTTGGGTTCAAATCCAACCTCATACAATAAATAATTTTCTACTTCTGAGCTAATCAGTTAATTATTTTGAATCTTAATGCATTTTTGGTAATTTCCAATGGTAGAGAAGACAACAGAGATGATATGTACCTATTTAAGTTTCTACGTGATTTTTGGCCTTCTTCACGAGGTTAGTTTCATTTAACTTGGAGATTATGATTATTTGGAATGGTTATATCATTTAAATACATTGTATACTTTTAGCAATCATTGTCTTCTCTGTGCTATTATAAATAATAATTTTGGTATTTTATCATTGTTAATTGAAGTGCAGTTTATTATCCGAGTTCTGCAGGATATTTTGAGTTGTATATTTATAATATCTTCTACATTTATAATTTGAAGACTTGTCATCTATCAGTATTTGAATATGAGTTTATTTAATTAATGTTCAAGATTATTTAGGGGATTTTTATTATAGCAAAATAATTTGTTATTTCATAGTTTTAGAAAATAAACATATTTGTGATATATAACTCTTGACCCTTGATCCTATCTTTCTCTGTATTTTAATATTTTACAACATACAGCGACACTGCACAGTTTACCAATAAATTACAAAATCTGAGCTAATCAAAATATTTAGGCTCCTTAATAATGATGTTTATACAATTAATTTTAGTAATAAGTTGGCCTCATGCCGCTAATATATAACTATTATATATCATATTACATACATTTGATATACTATATACCAGTTTCTGTTATTATTAATCTTCATCTTATTCTGTTATTTTTATGGAGTTCAGATAGAAATGATTCTAGAACAAATCTCTTTCCCAGTATCATTCTTTGATATTTGGTATTTAATGTTATGTACATTATTGGATGATCAGATAAAATAATTCCTTTTAAAATTTAAGTATTGTGACATAAGCTTATGGTCTGTACTATTACTAGAAATATCTTCTGGACAATTCTAGTGGCACACAGATTGGTTAGGATAATCTTTGAGTTCTTTCTGGGTCAGTGACTATCTGGCATTACTCTTTGGGGTAGGAGAGGCTGTTTTTCCTTAAGTCTGCTCCTCTGAAGATGAACCCAGGTCTTCTGTATTCCTATACTAATTTTCTATAGTTGAGTTTGGTATAGTTTTTTTTTCCTGTCATCACTGTTTTGGTGACATATTTTAAGCAAACCTATATTTGGCTATCAAATTTTCCTTTTTTTTATTCGAAATGTCTCTCATATTTTTGAAGCACAGGAATAAGACATCAGTATGGATCTGAGTCAAAGGTTTAAAACAATGAAAAAGAAAGTACCATGACAAATGTATTATCAGGTTCAGGTAAATTCAATAGGTACCAAATCAATATGAGTTGCTATCCTTGTGCTTGAGACTTTATGCCATACTCTTATTGCTCTTCAGGCAATATATTAATTTCTTATAAATAATGAAGTTTTCTTTAAGTGATATAAACTCTGAAGATTTTGTACAAAGTATAGATGGATATAATTCCTCTGGATTTTATAAGGTCTCTGAAGTCCTCACCTTCCATAGATATTTTTTTATCATGTCTTAAGAAAACACAGATCAGGTTTATGTCTGAGATTATCCTCAATGTCTTCAGTAGTATCATTATTGCATTTTTTTCTTAAAGAATTAGTGATGGTAGCAGAGAGAAAATAGTTTTCACTTTTCAGATATACACCATTAAATAATATACAAATGAGGAAATAATTATGAACAACAACAATTTTTTTTTCGGCAGATTGCCCCTTTCAGCTATTAAATCAAAAGCTATTGGAAGACTCTGTACTTATATAGGTGACTTAGAAAATGTCTTTACACATACACATAATTAGTCTAAGCAGAAAAAATGTGTTAAAATTGTTTTGTCCTATAAATAGACAGCCAGTAGGGCTTTTAAAGAGACTAAATTCTTTTCAAAGACCTTTGACTGATTTAGGATTTTAAAAGTACTAATTGCATGCATAGTTGAAAATAGTTTAAGAAATTCATGGTACATAAAAGAGGATAGATTTTCAAGCTAGCCTGGGGATTTTGTGTGATGAATATTCTCACATCATATTTCCAAAAAGCCAATGACCTTCTTTAAAAACATACATTGGTATAAAACCTTTAAAAAAAAACAAAATTGCCACCAAAATGATAGTCAAAACTTCTAATAAACAGGTCCATTCCATTTTATTAAAAGTCTATCACATACTGCTGCTTTAAGGCATGTCCATAAAAACAGAATTTATGTACTTGTATACAAAACTCACTTTTGGAAACTTAGGTCAAACTAAGCAACAGCGTGGTCAGAAAATATTCATTCAGTGATGCGTATGGTGCCTATAGATTATAGAACAATATTTTTCAATATTTATTTTAATCCAACTCATGAAATATCAAATACATGAAGCCCCAGAACCTTTTGGAGCCTCCTAAATTATTTCCATAATTATTCAAAACAGTTTGGGTATTTTTCACAAAAGAAAAACTAGATAAATGAATAATGCTTATTGTTTAGTCTATTATAATGCAGTTAGATAAACAACTTGGAGAGCCTATATAACAGGGGTTATATAGCCTATACCTCAGGGGTTAGGTAGGTGGGGCAGTTGATAGATAATTGGTCCTAGAGTGAGGAAGAACACTTTGAATATGGCTTCCCCACATTTATTGGCAGTGTGATCCTGATCAGTTTCTTAATTTGCAAAATGGAAATAATAATAGCACCTACACTCAGGGTTGTAAAGATAAAATGATATGTCTGTAAAGAAAGCACTACAAAAGAAGGTGTAATATAAATTTATCATCATCATCATCATCACTTAGTAAGGATAATGTCTTAAACAGATACTGTGAATTAACAATGAGCTTGGCACAACACTGGAAGAGAAGGAAAGCATATTATACTTTTAAAAATTTATGAAACGAAAAATGAAATTTAATAACTTAAAACTGCACTAAGGTTTTTGGAACACATTGCGTCACATTTCAGAAATTACAGTTTATTTAGTGAGCCCATGTTTCTATGTAAAACCAGAAACCATAATTTCAAAAATAAAATTTCATTTATGCATTTTCATTGTTTATAGATCTTCATTTACCTACATTTTTCCTGTTCACTTCACAAGAGCCATCTTATATTAAGAAAAAAAAAAGAATTAAAGGAGGAGTGTTGGAGAGTAAAAGTAACCAGTATATTTTGCAGACAAATATTTCCTTAAAAGTGCACCAGTATTTATTTTATGCAGAGTAATCAATGGGTAGGGAGAGGGAAAATGACAGAACAGAAGCAGAGGTTCACCTCCAAACACCACGAACATAACAAGAATAACTACCATGATGAAGGAAGAAGGAGGAGGAGGAAGAGGAGGAGAAAGAGGAAGAGAGGAGGAGAAGAAGATGAAGGAGGAGGAGGAAGAGGAGAAGAAGAAGAAGAAGTGGTAGAGAAATTTTACGCAAAACTGTTACCATAGAGGGGTTGAGTCAAGATGACTGAGTAAAAGTAGTTACTTGCTTGAGCTCTTCCCCAAACTCCTCCACATACCGGTAAAAATGGCTCTAAACAAATTCTAGAGCAGCAGAACCCACAAAAAAGCTGAGTAAAGCAAATTTCTAGCCCAAGACAACCTGGATGAGATTGATGAGAAAGGTCTATTGTGCCAGACTGGGAGAAGAGCCCAGTTCAGTGTGTGCAGCACAAGCAAAGACTGAGAAAGCTGGGAGCAGGCCTCAGGAGACAGAATCGCATAAAGCTGTAGTGGTTTCCAGATGTCTCAATCCAAAAATGCTAAAGACAACATAGAAGGTCAGCAGGAAATGTCTATTAAACTGGCCATGAAGGGAGCCTGGTCTAGCCCTGGCCCTAGCAAAGCCCCAGGGTGTTTTGTCTCTGCTTGTGTCTGGGCCACAGTTCTGGGTGGCAGTCCTGGGGCAAGGATGTGCAATGGCATAGTGGAGCTCATAGTAGCTGTGAAGAGGAATGCTCCTCACAGTTCCAAGGCAAAAAGAAGTGTTTGTGTTCACTCATAGACCAGAGTACAGGCCAGGAAAGGAGTAAACACCTCACCCTTGATCATACCATCTTGGAAGAACTGAAAATTTACAAGTCCCTAGTGGTATCTCTGAAAACAGCTGCAGAACCACCACCACCCCATGAAGCTTAGTACACTGTATTCTCCATCCTAGAAGCAGACACCTCTCTTAAAAAAGAGTTTATAATGCAAGTAATTGGCTGGGATAATGAGCAAACTGTGCAAAAAAGAAAAAAAAAAGTCAGACTGTAGAATCTTCCTTTGCTGACAAAGAAGATAAAACATAAAACCAGAAGAAGACAACAAAGTCAAATCTCCTCCATCCAAAGCCTCCAAGAAAAATATGAATTGGTCTCAGTCCATGGAAGAACTCAAAAATGATTTTGAGAAGCAAGGAAGAGAAGTAGAGGAAAAACTGGGAAGAGGAATTAGAGCGATGCAAGAAAATCATGAAAAACTAGTTAACAGCTTGCTAAAAGAGACCCAAAAAATACTGAAGAAAATAACACCTTAAAAAAGAGCCTAACCCGAATGGCAAAAGAGGTCCAAAAAGCCAATGAGGAGAAGAATGCCTTAAAAAGCAAAATTAGCCAAATGGAAAAGGAAGTCCAAAAGCTCACTGAAGAAAACACTTCTTTAAAAATTAGAATAGGGGCAGCTAGGTGGCACAGTGGATAGAGTGCCGGCCCTGTAGTCAGGAGAATCCGAGTTCAAATCTGGCCTCAGGCCAAACACCTGCCACTTACTAGCTGGGTGACCCTGGACAAGTCACTTAACCCCAACTGCCTAAAAAAAATAGAATGGAGCAATTGGAAGCAAGTGACTTTATGAGAAATCAAGACATTGAAAAACAAAACCAAAAGAATCAAAGTAGAAGAAAATGTTAAATATCTCATTGGAAAAACAACTGACTTGGAAAATAGATCCAGTAGAGATAATTCTAAAATTATTGGGCTGCCAGAATGCTATGATCAAAAAAAAAAAAAAGCCTAGACATCATCTTTCAAGAAATTATCAAAGAAAACTGCCCTCATATTCTAGAACCAGAGGACAAAATAGAAATTGAAAGAATCCACAGATCACCTCCTGAAAAATTTCCTTAAAGCTAAACTCCTAGGAATATTGTAGCCAAATTCCAGAGTTCCCCAGGTCAAGGAAAAAATATTGCAAGCAGCGAGAAAGAAATAATTAAAGTTTTGTGAAAACACAATCAGTATAATCCAAGATTAAGCCCCTTCTACATTAAGGGACCACTGGTCTTGGACTATAATATTCTGCAGGGCAAAGGAGATAGGATTACAACCAAGAATCACCTACCCAGCAAAACCGAGCATAATCCTTAAGGGGAAAAAATGAATATTCAGTGAAATAGAGGAATTTCAAGCATTCTGGATGAAAACACCAGAGCTGAATAGAAAATTTGACTATCAGAAACAAGACTCAAGAGAAACACGAAGAGGTAAACAGGAAAGAGAAATCATAAGGGCTTAGTAAGTTTGAACTGTTTATGTTCTTAGATAGAAAGAGGATATTTATAACTCATGAGACCTTTCTTAGTATTAGGATAGTTGGAGGGAAAAATTATATGTATGTAGATCGATGATAGATAGATAGACAGACAGATAAATAAGATAGATAGATAGATAGATAGATAGATAGATAGATAGATAGATAGATAGATAGATAGATAGATAGATAGATATAGGGCACAGGGTGAGTTGAAGATGAAGGGGTGACATCTGGAGAATAAAATTAAGGGGTGAGAGATGATTATGCTGGGAGAAGAAGAAAGGGAGAGGTAGAATGGGGTAAATTATCTCACATAAAACAGACAAGAAAAGGCTTTTATAGTGGAGGGAAAGTGGAGGAAGGCAAGAGGGAATGAGTGAATCTTACTCTCATTAGATTTGGCTTAAGGAGATAATAACATACACACTCAATTGGGTATGGAAAGCTATCATACTCTACAGGAAGATAGGGGGAAGGGAATAAAAGAGAGCTGGGAGGTTGATAGATGGGAGGTCACATTGGGGGAGGGGGTAATTAGAAGCAAACACTTCTGAAGATGGACAGGGTCAAAAGAGAGAATAGAATAAACAGGAGTGGGATAGGATGAAGGGAAATATAGTTAGTTTTCCACAGCATGACTATTATGGAAGTGTTTTACATGACTACACAAGTTCTGAATTGCTTGCCTTTTCAATGAGGGAGGGAGGGAGAAAATTTGGAACCCAAAGTTTTAAAACAAATGTAAAAAAAAAATTTTCACATGCAACTGGGAAATAAAACATAGAGGTAATGGGGTGTAGAAATCTAACCTGCCCTACAGGAAAATACAAGAGGAAGGGGATAAAGGAAGGGAGGAGAGAGATAGAAAGCAGGGCAGATTAGAGGAAAGGATATTCAGAAAGCATGCTGTCTTGGGATTGGGGAGGGATGAGATGGGAAGAAATTTGGAACTCAAAATCTTGTGGAAGTGATTGTTGCAAACTAAAAATAAATACATGAGTCTTTAAAAAACTAATACAACTATTACCATATATATAAAGTACTTAGGAGTCAAGCTGCTAAATTATATATGATACATAAGTATAAATATCAAAGATTCTTTCTAAAAAAGGAAAACTCACAATTTATTTATTTTTGGTCTTCTGAATTTGTCAGAATAAAATTATTAAAATATAATACTAATTAAATTAATTTCTAAATGTACTGTTATGAAAATCAAAGTAGTAAAAATTATTTAGTAGGACAAAGTTATAAGAAAATTCAGTTGATGGGATAAAATTTTGAAACATCTAGAAAAAGATAAAGGATGAAAAAGATCATTATCGAGATATGTTATTACTAAACAATGCTTAGAACCTGATGAAAATACTTATAGTGGTTTAAAATGGAAATGCATATAAGTAGAACAGGATAGATAAGCAGAATCTAGAAATAACTGACCCCACAATTCATTTATTTTGATATATACAAGAATGTAAACTACTGGAGGAAATCTCCCTGTTCAAATCCAGGAAAGCAAGTTAGTATTTATTGCTAAGACATTTAGCAGCAATAGGATTTTAGAGTTTCTTATACTACATATCCCACTCAAAACGCATTCAAAATAACATGTGATCAAAATAAAACTTTATAAAATAAGAGATGTATTTCCCAAATATTTTAAAAAGGGTTATCAGTAGTTAAATAACATATGGGGGCATTCATATATCCCTAAATAATGACATACATTTTTTAAAAAAGTTTTTGAATAGATAAAATAAATTCAAATAGAATAAGGGAAATTGTTGACTTGATAAACACATTTTTACACAAAAATGTATCATATAAAATGAAAGGGATCACTAACACTAATTTTAAATAAAAAAGAAACAAGCCAAAACTAATTATGGTAACAATGTATGGCCCTAAGATAAGAAATCATTTTCTTCAGACAACAGAAGTTGAGAAATACCCAGAGATCAATGAATCAAATATTATTAAAGAGTAACTGTGTAGTAGGAGCATTGTCACCGAAGGAATGTATAACTAGGAAAGGAGAAGGACTAGAGATTTTAAAAGAGTAAAGGATCACTGATAGTAGTATAAAATTAAGACTCCCACCAAAACTTTCTCCTCCATCTTAATTTGAAAGCAAACATTGTACTTAATTTAATTTATACATATACGTAGTTTTGTGACTTCAGAAATTTTGGTAAACAATCCATCAGAGCAGACCTCATCCTTTCCACACCTCACTCAAACTCATACTATTGCACATCTTTTTCCATTTCATTTGTGGAATAAAACAAGAATTTCTGTAACATAGTATAATAAAAATGCAATTGCATATGAAACTATAAATCTATTATGTACAACTTGTTATTCCTTTTAAAAAGCTACCATGTATTTTTTCTTCCCTCCTGCCCCCACCTAAATGATGCTAACATGAGACACAAATAGTTTTATATAGACAGAGGTCTAGAGAAAGATATATATATATATATATATATATATAGATAGATAGATAGATAGATAGATATAGATATAGATATAGATATATATAGATATAGATATAGATATAGATATAGATATATATAGATATAGATATAGATATTGATATAGATATAGATATAGATATAGATATAGATATAGATATAGATATAGATATAGATATAGATATAGATATAGATATAGATATCTATATAGATATATAGATATAGATATATATATATATATAGAGAGAGAGAGAGAGAGAGAGATGTATTGCTATGCAAAATTATTCTATATATGCTTATGTTTATCAATTCTTTCTCTAGCTGCAGATAACATCTTTCTTCATTTGTCCTTTATATTTAATTTGGTTATTTATAATAGTCAAAAGGACTTATTTGCTCAAAGTTGTTCTCAAAACAATATTGCTGTTACTGCATGCAATGTTCTCTTGGTTCTGCTCATTCTGCTCTTCATTATTTTGTACAAGCCTTTCCATGTTTTTCCAAGATCATTAAGTTCATCATTTCTATAGCACAGTAGTATTCCATCACAATCATATACCACATCTAGTTTAGCCATTCCCCAATTGATGGACATCCCAGCCATTTCCATTTGTTTGCCACTACGAAGAGATCTACTCTAAATATTTTAGAACATTTGGTTCTTTTCCTTTTCACCTAATCATCTTTGGAAATAGACCTATTAGTGGTATTGCTGGATCAAAGCATATAGGCAGCTAAATAACTCTTTGGTACAGTTCTAGATCACTCTCCAAAATGGTTGGATCAGTTTACAATTCAACCCACCAACAATGAATGTTCCCTGCTTTTCATTATAACTTCTCATAAAAGAAAAATTATTTATTAATTTATTAATTAATTTTCTCTTTATTATTTTATGTACGCATTTATTTACTCATTTACTTTCTATTTATCTAATTATTTACTTATCTATTTGTTCATTCATATACTTGCTTGCTTAGTCAGTCATCAATTGATTTATTCATTTATTCATTTACTGATTTTTATCTTTCTACTTATTCACTTATTTATTTGTGAGTTTAGTTATTATTTGTTTTAAATTCATTTAAGTTTGTTATATTTTTTATTTTTTAGTTTTTTCTCCTATAGAGTTTAGTGAATAAATTAAGTGTTCTGGTTCTGACTATATGACCTACCCAACTCCTTTCCTTGGAAGAGATCTTTGATGACATAGATAGAGATATAAAGATAGAAAAAGAAGAGAAAGAGGGAGAGGGAGGGAGAGAGAGGGAGAGAGAGGGAGAGAAAGATAGTCTTCTCTATGGCTGTATTAGCTCTGTATAGATATTGTTCTTATCACATGAAAGTGACCATCAAATACTTTTACTCATGCTCGCCATGTCTACCTCAATTGCCTTTTGGCATATTAGTTCTGAAAAATAGTGATACTACTTAGCCAAGCCAATTCTGTCTATTTTTGCGATGTAAAATTTTAATAATAATAATAATAATAATAATAATAATATAATAATAATAATAATAATAATAATAATAATAATAATAATAATACAGAAGAACTTGAAAGGCCAGCAGAAAAAGTCTGTTGCACCTGGGTGAAAGTGGAGTGCTATCCACCACAAGCCTCAGCAGTACAACTCTGGCCACAGTCAACCAAGAGCAGGTTTTCTAAGCCTTGTTATCAGTAGCCACAGTGTCAGCTTACAGAGCTCTCAGCCCACACACAGTAAAGAGTTTGAACAAGTGGTCAGCCTGAGATTCCATGGTTTTGTTTTTGGTTTTGTTTTTTGGTTGTTGTTTGTTTGCTTTTTGCTAGCACTGAGACAGGATTCTGTTGTTTTGTCCATACTCAGATCAAGGGCCCAGTCCTGGGTGGCAGTCCCAGTACAAGGAGGAGCACTAGCAAAGCACAGCTTGTGGCCACAGTGCAAGGAGACCCTCCTCACAGTTTCAGGACAGAAAAGAGTGCTTGTGGTCACTCTCAGACCATATAATAGGCCAGTAAATTAGTAAAAACCTCTCCTAAGATCATACCACCTTGGAGAACTGAAAACTTACAGGTCCCTAGAAGTATCTCTGAAATCATCTGTACAAAACACCTGAGTCTTGGGACAATATGCTCTCCACCCGGGAAGCAGAGCCCCACTTTAACAGTTAAAAGTCAAATAATAGACTGGGAAAATGATCAAATAATGGGAAAAACAAACTGACTATTGAAAGTCACTGTGACAACAAGCAAGATCAAAGCACACACTTAGAAAAAGACAACAGAGTCAAAGTTCCTATACCCAAAGCCTCCAAGAAAGATATGAATTGGACTCAGGCCATGGAATAGATCAAAAAAGATTTAAAAAATCAAGTAAGAGGGGTAATGTGAAAAGTGGGAAGAGAAATGAGAGTGATGCAAGAAAATCATGGAAAAGATGAGTCAACAGCTTGGTAAAAGAGACATACACAAACAAAAAAAAATAAACCCTTAAAAACCAGACTAGGCCAAATGGTAATAGAAGTCCAAAAAAGTCAATGAGGAGAAGATTGCCTTAAAAAGCAGAATTTGCCAAATAGGAAAGGAGATCCAAAACTCAGTAAAGAAAATCATTCCTTAAAAAATAGAATGGAGCAACTTCAGCTTCCAGGAGCCAAGATGGCAGCACAAAAAGGTAATCACCCTTACCCTCCCCTATCAACTTCTAAAATCCCAGAAAACATTTCCCCAGGAAAGACCCTGGAACAGCTGAACCAGAAGAAATATGGAGAGCAGCAGTGCAGTAGCCCAGTTAGCTTGAGGGATTAACAAGAAAGGCATCTTGCCCTGGGGAAACGGGAGCAGTACAGAATGGGAGGTGTCCCAGCCAGTTAGTGGAAAGCCGTACTTTAGCATATCAGGAGGAGATCCTGGTGCCTCAGCATTCTACAGCAAACAAGTTTCCCAGTAACTCAGCAAAAATAAGGGAAAGAGCACTACAACGGGCTTCAGGCAGATAAACATCATGCAACATTTATCTGAGAGGAGGTGAAGACAGAGTTGCCCAAAAGTTTCAGCCTTGCTGATTCGAGCCCAACACCAGGTAAGTTGCCAGAGCCCTACAGCCTACAATTGCCAACATTGGAGGCCCCAACACACAAAGCCAGTGACCAAGACCTAGGCTACCAACACAAGTGCCCTCTGCTCCCCAGAAGGAGACCTCAATCTTTTTAAAGGCCAGGGAATAAAGAAAGACCATGAGTAAATAGAAATGTACCATAGATTCATATTATGAGAAAAGTGAAGATGAAGGCAGAAATTCTGAAGAGGACAGCACTGCCAACAAACCCACATATACAACCTCAAAAGGGAATATGAACTGGTCTAAGCTCAAAAATCCTTCTTAGAAGAGCACAAGAAGAATTTTAAAGGTCTAATGAGAGAGGTAGAAAAATCCTTTAAAAAACAGAATTGGACAACTGGAAACAAAGTACACTGAAGGAAATAAATCCCTCAAAAATCCAACAGAAGAAAACAATTTATTAAAAATTTAAATCAGGCAAATGGAAATTAATGACTCTATGGGACAGCAAGAATCAGTCAAACAGAAACAAAAAAAATTTTAAAAATAGATGAAAACATAAAATTCCTCACTGGTAAAACAACTGACCTGGAAAATTGATCCAGGAGAGACACTTTAAAAATCATTGCTCTACCTGAAAATCACAATGAAGAAAAGAGTCTGGACAGTACCTTTCAGGAAATTGTCAAGGAAAAGTGCCCTGAAGTCCTAGAATCAGAAGGTAAAGTAACCATAGAAAGAATCCACTGATCACCTCCTGAAAGAGATCTCCAATTAATATAGTAAGGATATAATAGACAAATAACAAAATTACCAGTTCAAAGAGAAAATACTGTGAGCAACCAGAAGGAAACAATGCAAATATCATGGAACCACAGTCAGGATTACACAGGACCTTGCAACTTCTACATTAAAAGACCATGGGGCATGGAACGTGATATTTGCTAAGGCAAAGGAACTTGGATTACAACCGAGGATCAACTACCCAGCTAAAATGAGCACAATCTTCCAGGGGAGGAGATGGATATTCAATGAAATAGGGGACATACAAACCTTCCTGATAAAAAAGACCAGAGATCAACAGAAAATTGGATCTTCAAGTTGAAGACTGAAGAGAGACATAAAAAGAAAAATGAGAGAAAAAGATGCAATATGTTGTGAACAAGGGCAAACAGTTTACATCCCTACAGGGGAAGATGACACTTGCAACTCTTGAGAACTGTATTGTTATTACACCATGTTAAAGGAGTATACATAAAGGAGGTGGATATAAATTGATTTTGATGTACTGATACAAAAAAATGTAATCAAGTGGGTTAAACAGATCCAAGTAAATGGATTGGTCTGATCTAAGAAAATGTAGTAAAAAAGTGGGAGGCAGACAAGTATGAATTACATTATAGGAAAAGGCACAAAAACTATTACAGCAGAGGGAAAGAAGGGAGGCAGATGAGCATTGTTTGAACCTTACTGTCATCAGATTTGGCTCAAGAAGGGAATAACATAATCAGGTATAGAAATCAAACTTGCGAAAAAGCAGTTCTTAAAGGAAGTTTTATACCTATAAATGCTTACATAAATAACATAGAAAAAGAGGCGATCAATGAATTGGGCATAGAAATAAAAAAAACTAGAAAAAGAACAAATTAAAAATTCTCAATTAAACACTAAATTAGAAATACTGAAAACCAAAGGAACAATTAAGAAAATTGCAATTAAGAAAACTATTGAATTAATAACTGAGATGGTTTTGTAAAAAAAATAATAAAATAGATAAACATTTGGTTAATTTAATTAAAAGAAAGAAGAAAATCAAGTTACTAGTATCAAGAATGAAAAGGGTGAATCTACCACCAAGGAAGTGGAAATTAAAACAATAATTTTGCCCAACTGTATGCCAACAAATTTGACAATCTTAGTGAAATGGATACATATTTACAAAAATATAAATTACCCAGATTAACAGAAGAAGAAATAAAATACTTAAATAGCCCCATCTCAGAAAATTAAATTGAACAAGCCATTGATGAACTCCCTAGGAAAAAATCTACAGGGCTAGATGGATTTACATTTGAATTCTATCAAGCATTTAAAGAACATTTACTTCCAATACTATATAGACTATTTGGGAAAACAGGTGAAAAAGTAGTCTTACCAAATTCTTTTTATGATACAAATATGGTACTTACAGCTAAACCAGGAAGAGTCAAAACAGACAATGAAAATTATAGAACAATTTGTCTAATGCATATGGATGCAAAAATTTTAAATAAAATATTAGCAAATAGATTACAGCAATTTGTCACAAGAATAATACACTATGACCAGGTAGGATTTATACCAGGAATGCAGGTTTGGCTCCATATTAGGAAAACTATCAGCATAATTGAGCATATCAACACCAAAACTAACAGAAACCACATGATCATCTCAATAGATGCAGAAAAAGCTTTTCACAACATTCAACACCCATTCCTATTAAAAACACTAGAGAGCATAGGTATAAATGGAGCTTTCCTTAAAATAATATATAGCATCTGCCTAAAACCTTCAGCAAAGATTATACGTAATGGGGAGAGGCTAGAAGCATTTCCAATAAGATCAGGGGTGAAACAAGCATGTCCATTATGACCACTGTTGCTCAATATTGTACTGGAAATGTTAGCTTTAGCAATAAGAGAAGAAAAAGAAATTGAAGGTATTACAATAGGCAAAGAAGAAACAAAGCTATCACTCTTGCAGATGACATGATGATATACTTAGAGAATCCTAGAGAATTAAGTAAAAAACTACTTGAAATAATGAACAACCTTAGCAAAGTTGGAGGCTATAAAATAAACCCATATAAATCATTGTCATTTCTATACATTACGAACAAAGCCCAACAGCAAGAGATAAAAAAGAGAAATTCCATTTAAAACATATACATCATAAAATATTTAGGAGTCTATCTCCTGAAACAAATCCAGTGACTACATGAGCACAAGTACAAAACACTTTTCACACAATTAAAGTCAGATCTAAAAAACTGGGAAAATATCAGTTGCTGTTGGGTAGCCTGAGCTAACACAATAAAAATGAAAATTCTACCTAAGCTAATTTACTTATTCAGTGCCATATCCACCAAACTCCCAAAAAATTATTTTATAGAGTTAGAAAAAATAACAATAAGATTCATTGGGAAGAACAAAACGTCCAGAATATCAAGGGAACTAATGAAAAGAAATGCAGGGGAAGGTGGCCTAGCAATCGTAGATCTTAAATTGTATTATAAAGCAGCAACCATCAAAACTGCTTGGTATTGGTGGATCGGTGGAATAGGTTAAGTTTGCAAGACACAGTGTTCAATAGCATAACCCAAATGGCGAAAGAGGTCCAAAAAGCCAATGAGGAGAAAAATGCCCTAAAAATCAAAATTGGCTAGATGGAAAAGGAAGTCCAAAAGCTTAATGAAGAAAATGCTTCCTTAAAAATTAGAGTAGAGCAATTGGAAGATAGTGACTTTATGAGAAATCACGACACAGTAGAACAAATCCAAAAGAATGAAAAATTAGAAAACAATCTGAAATATTTCATTTAAAAAACAACTAACCTAGAAAATAGATCCAGGAGAGAGAATTTAAAAATTATTGGACTATCCCGAAAGCCATGATCAAAAAAAGAGCCTAGACATCATCTTTCAAGAAATTATCAAGGAAAACTACCCTGATATATTAGAACCAGAGGGCAAAATAGAAATTGAAAGAATCCACAGATCTCCTCCTGAAAGAGATCCCCAAAGGAAAACTCCTAGGAGTATTGTAGCCAAATTCCAGAGTTCCCAGGTCAAGGAGAAAATCTTACAAGCTGCCAGAAGGAAACAGTTCAAGTACTGTGGAAACAATCAGGATAACACAAGATTTAGCAGCTTCTACATTAAAGGACCACAGGGCATGGAATATAATATTCCTGAGGGCAAAGGAGATAGGATTACAACCAAGAATCACCTACCCAGCAAAACTGAGTATAATCCTTTGGGGGAAAAAAAATGGTCATTCAGTGAAATAGAGGACTTTCAAGAATTTTGATGAAAAGACCAGACCTGAATAGAAAATTTGACTTTCAAATACAGGACTCAAGTGGAACATGAAGAGGTAAACAGGAAAGAGACAGCATAAGAGACTTATTAAGATTGAACTGATTACATTCCTGCATGGAAAGATGATATTTATAACTCATGAGACCTTTGTCAGTATCAGGGTAGTTGGAGGAAAACAAATATATGTATTTATATGTAGATAGATAAAGGGTACAGGGTGAGTTGAAGATTAAGGAGTCATATCTGGAGAATAAAATTAAGGGATGAGAGAGGATTATACTAGGAGAAGAAGAAAGGGAGAGGTAGAATGGGGTAAATTATCTCACAAAAAAAAAACAGAAAAGAAAAGGCTCTTATAGTGGAAGGGGAATCGGGGGAAGGTGAAAGGGAATGAGTGAATCTTATTCTCATAGGATTTGGCTTAAGAAGAGAATAACATACACATTCAATTGGGTATGGAAATCTGTCTTACCCTACAGGAAGATAGGGGGGGAAAGGGACAAGAGAGCAGGGGGATGATAGAAAGGAGGACAGATTGGGAAAAGGGTTAATCAGAAGTAAATATTTCTGAGGAGGGACAGGGTCAAAAGAAAGAATAGAAAAATGGGAGGGCAGAATAGGATTAAGGGAAATAGAGTTACTTTTTCACAACATGTTTACTATGGACATGTTTTGCATAACTGCACATGTACAACTTATATTGAGTTGCCTGCCTTTTCAATGAGGGTGGATGGGGAGGGAGGAAGAGAGAAAATTTGAAACCTAAAGTTTTAAAATCATATGTTTAAAAAAAATGTTTTCACATGCTACTGGGAAATAATATAGGAAATGGGGTGCAGAAGTGCATCCCGCCCTACAGGAAAATAGAAGGGGAAGGGGATAAGAGAAGGGGAGAGAGGTAGAACTCAATAACTTGCAGAAGTGAATGTTGAAAACTAAAAATAAATAAATTTATATTAAGAAAAAAAATTTGGAAAGAATTTTACAACTAGTCTCTCTGACAAGGGCCTCATTTCTAAAATATATGGAGAATTAAGTCAAAGTTATAAGAATACAAGTCATTACCCAAATGATAAACTGTCAAAGGATATTAACAGGCTGTTCTCAGATGAAGAAATTAAAGCCATCTATAGTCATATGAAAAAATGCTCTAAATCACTATTAATTAGAGAAATGCAAATTAAAACAACTCTAAAGTACCACATCACACTTATCAAATTGGCCAACATGACAAAACAGGAAAATTATAAATGTTGGAGATGTGGGAAAATTAGAACAGTGATGCATTGTCGGTAGAGTTATGAAATGATGCAACTATTTTGGAGAACAATGAGGAATGATGCCCAAAGGGCTATAAAAATGTGCACATCCTTTGACTCAGCAATAGCACTTCTAGGGCTATATCCCAAAGAGATCATAGAAATCAGAAAAGAACCCACATATACAAAAATGTTCATAACAGCTCTTTTTGTGGTGGCAAAGAATTGGAAATTGAGAGGATGCCCATCAATTGGGGAATGGCTGAGCAAGCAGTGGTATATGATTTTAGTGGAATACTATTGTGTTATAAGAAATGATGAAGAAGCTGATATCAGAAAAACTTGAAAAGGCTTTCATGGTCTGATGGTGAGTGAAGTGAGCAGAAACAAGAGAATGGTTTACGCAATAACAGCGGCATTGTGTGATGTCTAATATTGATAAACTTGACCTTTCCTAGCAATACAAGGATCTAAGATATCTCCAAAGGCCTCATGATGGAAAATGCTATCAATGTTCAAGGAAAGAACTATGTAATTTCAATGCAGATCGAAGCATACTATTTGCTATTTTTTTTTACTCTTCTGTTGAGTTTTGTTTCCTCTTTCTGGTGGTTCCTCCCATTGGTTCTAACTTTTACTTACATCATTACTAATTTGAAAACATGTTTAATAATAATAATTACATACATATACATACATATATATGTATATGTGTGTATATATATATATATATATATATATATATATATATATATATATATATATGTAGCCGATAACATATTGTGTGCCATCTTCGGAAGGGTGGTGGAGAGGAAGTGTGAGAAACATTTTAAATTCAAAATCTTATGGAAGGGATTGTTGATAAATCAAATAAATTAATTAAAGGATGATTTCAAAAAACGAATGGAGCGAATGGAACTATTTCATGAAAAATCAAGAAATAATAAAACAAAACTAAATGAATATACAAAAGAAGACAATATGAAATTTCTCATTGGAAAAACAACTGACCAGATAAAGGAGAGATAATTTAAAATTTATTGGATTACCTGAAAGCCATGATAAAAAAAGACCCTAGACATGATCTTTCAAGAAATTATCAAGGACAACTGCCCTAATGTTTTAGAACCAGAGGGCAAAATAGAAATTGAAAAATCCACAGATCACCTCCAGAAAGAGATCCCCAAAGGAAAACTCCTAGGAATATTGTAGCAAAATTCCAGATTTCTCAGGTCAAGAAGAAAATATTGCAAGCAGCCAGAAAGAAACAATTCAAGTATTATAGAAACATAATCATTATAACAAAAGATTTAGCACCTTCTACATTAAGTGAACAGAGGGCATGGAGTATGATATTCCAGAGGGCAAAGGAGATAGGATTACAACCAAGAATCACCTACCCAGCAAAAATGAGTGTAATCCTTCAGGGGGAAAAATGGTCATTCAATAAAATAGGGACTTTCAAGCATTCCTGAGGAAAAGACCAGAGCTGAATAGAAAATTTGACTTTCAAATACAAGACTCATGTGAAACATGGAAGAGGTAAACAGAAAAGAGAAATCATGAGAGACTTATTAAGGTTGAAGTGTTTACATTCCTGCATGGAAAGATGATATTAATAATTCATGAGACTTTTGTCAGTAGTAGGGTAGTTGGAGGAAAAAAATTATATGTATGTATAGGTAGATAGATAAATAGATAGATAGATAGATAGATAGATAGATAGATAGATAGATAGATAGACAGACAGACAGACAGATAGAGGGCACAGGGTGATATGAAGATTAAAGGGCCATATCTGGAGAATAAAGTTAAGGGATAAGAGAGGATTATATCCAGAGAAGAAGAAAGGGAGAAGTAGAATGGGGTAAATTATCTTGCAAAAAAAAAAAAAAGAAAAGGCTCTTAAAGTAGAGGGGAAATGGGGGAAGGTGAGAGGGAATGAGTGAATCTTATTCTCATAGGATTTGGCTTAAGGAGGGAATAACATACACAATGGTGTATGGAAATCTGTCCTACCCTACAGGAAAATAAGGAGGGAAGGGACAAGAGATGAGAGGGTTGATAGAGGGGAGGGCAGATTGGGGGAGGGGATAATCCAAAGTAAAAACAACTGAGGGATGGGGTCAAAAGAGAAAATAGAATAAATTGGTGGTAGGATAGCATGAAGGGAAATATACTTAGTTTTTAACAACAGGACTACAATGGAAGTGTTTTGCATAACTACTCATCTGTAACCTCTATCAAGATGCTTGCCTTTTCAGTGAGGGTAGGTGGGGAGGGAGGAAGGGAGGAAATTTGAATCCCAAACTTTTAAAAACATATGTTAAAAATTAAAAAAAAACTAATTAAAAAACAAAAACAAATTTAAAAAAAATAAAAGAAAAACAATTTACCAGATCCAGGAGAGATAATTTAAAATTTATTGGACTACCTGAAAGCTATGATGAAAAAAAAGAGAGCCTAGACATGATCTTTCAAGAAATTATCAAGGAAAATTGCCCTGATATTCTAAAACCAGAGGACAAAATAGAAATTGAAAGAATCTACCGATGACCTCCTGAAAGAGATCCCAAAATGAAAACTGGAAGGAAGATTATAGCCAAATTCCAGAGTTCCAATGTCAAGGTGCAAATATAGCAAGCAACCAGAAAGAAACAATTCAAGTATGTTGGAGCAACATTCAGGATAACACAAGATTTAGCAGCTTTTACAATAAAGAATTAGAGGCCTTAGGACATGTTATTTTAAAGGGAAAGGAAACTAAGATTACAACCAAGAATCACCTACCCAGTAAAATTTAGCATAATACTTCATGGGGAAAATGGCTTTGAAATGAGATAGAGCACTTTCAAGCATTCTTGATGAAATGATCAGAGCAGAATAGAAAATCTGATTTTCAAATATAAGACTGAAGAGAACCATAAAAAGGTAAACAAGAAAAGGAAATCATAAGGGACTTAATAATTTTAAACTGTTTACTTTCCTGCATGGGAAGATGATATTTGTAATTTATAGTACTTTTCTAATTATTAGGGTAGTTAGAAGGAGTATATATATATATATATATATATATATATATATATATATATATATATATATATGTGTGTGTGTGTGTGTGTCTATTTATATGTGTGTGCATATGTGTATATGTATATATATATATGTGTGTGAGCATGTGTATGTATGTGTGCAGATGTAGATATGTATGCATGTATGTATGTATATACATATGTATACACACATGTGTGTGTATGTGTATTAGAGGGCACAGGTATAAGCTGAATATGAAGGGATAATGTTTATAAAATGAAATTGAAGAGTGAGAGAGGAATGTACTGGGAGAAAGAGAAAGGGAGAGGTAGAATGGGGTAAATTATCTCATGTAAAGAGCAAGAAAAAGCTTTTACAGTGGAAGAAAAGAAAGGGGACGTGAGGGGAGTGAGTGAACCTTACTTTCATCAGAATTGGCCCAAAGAGTGAATATCATACACACTCAGTTTGGTACAGAAATTTATCTTACCCTATAGGAAAGTAGGAGAAGAAGGGGATAAGGGAAAAGGGTGATAGAAGGGAGGACAGATTGGGGGAGAGGGTAGTCAGAAATAAAACACTTTTGAGGAGGGAGAGGGTGAAAGAAGAATAATAATAGAATAAATGAGAGGTCATAGGATGGAGGGAAATTCAGGTAGCAATAGTAACTGAGAAAAAATTTGAAGCAAGTTTTTCTGATAAAGGTTTCATTTCTCAAACATATAGCAAGATGAGTCAAATTTATAAAACTAAGAGTCATTTCCCAATTGATAAATGATCAAAAGACATGATCAGTTTTCAGATAAAGTAATCAAAGCTATCTGGAGCCATATAAACAAGCTTTAATTTACTACTGATTGCAGAAATACAAATTAAAACAATTCTGAGGCACTACCTCATACTTGTTAGATTAGCTAATAGGACAGAAATGGTAAATTCCAAATGTTGGAGGGGAAGTGGGAAAAATGAGATATTAATGCATTGTTGGTGGAGCTGTGAACTGATTCAAATATTCTGTAGAACAATTTGGAACTATGTCCCAAGGGCTATAAAAGCATTTTTACCTTTTGACCTAGCAATACCATTGCTAGGTCTGTATCCCAAAAGAGATTTAAAAAATGAAGGAAAAAAAAACTTATGTGTAGATAAATATTTATAGCAGCTATTTCCTGGTGGAAAATGGAAACAGAGTGAATGCCCATCAATTGGAGAATAGAGGAATAAATTATGATGTGTAGTTATGATGGCATATAATGGTATTATGAGAAATGGTGAGCAGGATACTCTCAGAAAAATTCCTGGAAACTACATGAGCTGATGCAAAGTGACATATACTGTGTACAAACAGCCAAATTGTAAGATGATTAGCTGTGAACAACTTAGCTATTATCAGCAATACAATGATCCAAGTCAACTCTGAAAAATTTATGATGTAAAATGCTATATATCATTAAATAAAGAATCGATGGTGTCTGAATATAGATTGAAATATACATTTTTACTTTCTTTCTCTTGACTTTTTTAGTCTATATTTTCTTTCACAACCTGACTAATATGACATGACTACACACATATAACCTATATCAAATTCCTTGTCTTCTCAATGAGGGGTAGGGTGGAGAGGGAGAGGGGGAGAGAATTTGGAATTCAAAATTTTAAAAATGAATGTTAAAAATTGTTTTTACATGTATTGGGGAAAAATGAAATAGCAAAAGTCTGATTGTTTCAAAGGTGAATAGCTGTTTTAGGATGGTCTGCCAGTTGCTGAAGGTAGTGAATGCACCTGCGTTAGGAGGGGAAAGATATACAGAGAAGACAGTTGAACCAATAGTCATCACCTAGGGAAAGATCACCTCTCATTGTGGAAATAAGTGCTAGTAATTAACTCTAAAAAGGTACATATCCAATGATACTACTTAAATGGCCTACTGAATAGAGAGCTATCCCAAAGTCTGAACTACCTTACTTGCAATACAATTATAAAATTTTCAATATCAGTATTTTAATTTCATGGATCAAAACATGCTATAAAGAAATGATGAGCAGACAAATTTCAGAAAAACATGGAAAAACCTATGTAAACTGATGATGAATTAAACTAGCAGAGCCTGGGGAATATTGTACACTAACAGCAACATTATGCGATGACCAACTTTGATAGACTTAACTCTTCTTAGCATTGCAATGATCTAAGACAATTCCAAAAGACTAATGGATTATGGAGTCTGAATGCAGATGGAAGGATACTACTTTCTCTTTGTTTTTTCTTTTTTGTTTTTTTTTTCATGGGTTTATTCTTTGCTTCTGATTCTTGTTTGCAACATGACTAATGTGGAAATATGTTTCATATGATTATATGTATATAACCTATATCAGATTGTATGCCCTCTGGTGGGGGAAGGTAGAAAGGGGAAAATTTAGAACTCAAAATCATATAAGAGTGAATGCAGAAGACTAAAAAAAAATATTATAAATTGGGCATGATTTTTTTTATTTCTAGAATTATGAAATTGAGGAAGAAATTAATAATGCACAAAGAACTTAAATCCATGTGACAGATACATTTTTGGTCAGTTGGCCAGTTGTCAAACATTTACCAGCTTGTGGCTACATTATTCAAAGTCAGAAAAGGCATTTTGATAACACTAAGAAAATACTCTTTTGAAGTGGATCTTTTCAAAATAGTGATGTGTCACTGGAGACATAGCCAAGATGGCAGAGTAAAAGCAATTACTTGCTTCAGCTCTCCCCCAAACCCCTCCAAATACCTGTAAAAAATGGCTCTAAACAAATTCTAAAGCAGCAGAACCCACAAAAAGACAGAGTGAAACAAATTTCCAGCCCAAGACAACGTGGATGGTTGATTACAAAGGTCTCTCAGGCCAGATGGGGAGAGGTATGCAGTTGGGCATGGGAGCAAAGGCAAAATAGGCCTCAGAAAACCTGGAGCAACTCTCAGAGGACTGAATCACTGACAGTTTCCAGACTTCTCAATCCACGAACACCAAAGACAACTTAGGTCAGCAGGAAAAGTCTGTGACTGTGGTGAAAGAAAAGCTTGTTCCCAGTCTCCGCATGGCCCTGGGGCAGTGGCTGCTTTAAGAGCTTCCAGACCACAGACTAAGGGGGAATTGAGTGGGTTGATCACAGGGGGATTGCAGGGATGTCTTTGCTGATGCAGGATTCTCTTGCTTTGCCTGTGCTTGAATCTGGGTCACAGTTCCGGGTGGCAGTCCTGGGGCTATGAGGAGGGCTGGAGTGGTGGAACTTGAAGTGGCAGTAAAGAGAAAATCCTCCTCCCAGTTTAAAGGCAGAAAAGAGTTTTTGTGGTCACTCATAGACCAGAGTACAGGCCAGGAAAGGAGTAAACACCTCAAACTTTGATCATACTACCTTGGAAGAACTGAAAATTTATAGGTCTTTAAAAGTATCTCTGAAAACAGCTGCACAAAACTCCCAAAGCTTGGGTCAGTACATTTTCCACACTGGAAGCAGACTCCTACCACAACAAAGAGTTTAAAACTCAGGTAATTGGCAGAGATCATGAGCAAACTGGGCAAAAAAAAAAATCAGACCATAAAATCTTTCTTGAGTGACAAAGAAGATCAAAACATACAACCAGAAGAAGACAACAAAGTCAAATCTACTCTATCCAAAGCCTACAAGAAAAATATGAATTGGTCCCAGGACACGGAAGAGCTCAAAAAGGATTTTAAGAAGCAAGTAAGAGAAGTAGAAGAAAGACTAGGAAGAGAAATGAGAGTAATGCAAGAACTAGTTAACAGGTTGCTAAAGAAGACCCCCCAAAATACTGCAGAAAATAACACCTTGAAAGTAGCCTCACCCAAATGGCAAAAGAGGTCCAAAAAGCCAAAGAGGAGAAGATTGCCTTCAAAATCAGAATTGGCCAAATAGAAAAGAAAGTTCAAAAGCTCACTGAAGAAAATACTTCCTTAAAAATTAGAATAGAGCAATTGGAAGGTACTGATTTTATGAGAAATCAAGACACTGTAAAACAAAACCAATAGAATGAAAAAAAAATAAAACAATGTGAAATTTCTCATTGGAAAAAAAGAGACTTGGAAAATAGATCCAGGAGAGAGAATTTAAAAATTATTGGACTATCTGAAAGCCATGATCAACAAATGACTAGACATCACCTTTCAAGAAATTATCAAGGAAAATTGCTCTGATATTTTAGAACCAGACAGCAAAATAGAAGTGGAAAGAATACACTGATCACCTCCTGAAAGAGATCCCCAAAGGAAAACTCCTAGGAATATTGTAGCCAAATTCCAGAGTTCCCAGGTCAAGGAGAAAATATTGCAAGCTGCCAAAAAGAAACAATTCAAGTATTATGGAAACACAATCAGAATAACACAGGATTTAGCAGCTTCTACATTAAGGGACCAGAGGGCTTGGAATGTGATATTCCAGAGGGCAAAGGAGATAAGATTATAGCCAAGAATCACCTACCCAGCAAAACTGAGCATAATCCTTCAGGAGAAAAAATGGAAATTCAGTGAAATAGAAGACTTTCAAGCATTCTTGATGAAAAGACCAGAACTGAATAGAAATTTTGACTTTCAAATAAAAGACTCAAGAGAAACATGAAGAGGTAAACAAGAAAGAGAAATCATAAGGCACTTATTAAGGTTGAACTCTTTACATTCCTGCATGTAAAGATGATATGTGTAACTCATGAGACCTTTGTTAATATTAGGGTATTTGAAGGGAAAAATTATATGTAGATAGATGGATGATGATAGATAGATAGATAGATAGATAGATAGATAGATAGATAGAAAGATAGAGAGAAAGATAGATAGATAGATAGATAGATAGATAGATAGATAGATAGATAGATAGATAGATGGCACATGGTGAGTTGAAGATGAAGGGGTTATACCTGGAGAATAAAATTAAGGGTTGAGAGAGGATTATACTGGGAGAAGGAGAAAGGAAGACGCAGACTGGGGTAAATTATTTCACTTAAAACAGACAAGAAAAGGCTTTTATATTGGAGTGGAAGTGGGGGAAGATGAGAGGGAATTAGTGAATCTTATTCTCATTGGATTTAACTTAAGAAGAGGATAATATACACACTCAATTGGGTATGGAAATCTATCCTATCCTACAGGAAAATAGAGGAGGAAGGGGATAAGAAAGCAGGGGAATGATAGAGGGGAAAACAGATTGGGGGAGAGGGTATTCAGAAGCAAACACTTCTAAGGAGGGACAGTGTCAAAAGACAGAATAGAATAAATGGGGGGCAGGATAGAATTAAGGGGAAAATACTTAGTTTTTTACAAAATGACTTTTATGGAAGTGTTTTGCATTACTACACATGTATAACCTGTATTGAGTTGCTTGCCTCCACAATCAGAGTGGGTGAAGAGGGAGGGAGGGAGAAAATTTGGAACCCAAAGTTTTAAAATTAAATGCTAAAAAAATTGTTTTCATATGCAACTGGGAAATATGATATACAGGAAACGAGGTATAGAAATCTATCCTGCCCTACAGGAAAATTGAAGGGGAAGGGAAAAGTGAAGTGGGTGGAGACAGAAGGGAGGGCAGATTAGCGGAAGGGGTATTCAGAATACATGCCATTTTGGGGTGGGTAGAGTGAGGAGATGAGGAGAAAATTTGGAACTCAAAATCTGGTGGAAGTGAATTTTGAAAACCAAAAATAAATGAATTAACGAAAAAAATTATACACAAAAAAGGAAAAATAATGATATGTCGGATTAATTTTTCCACTTACTTTACTTAGTGCTCAAAAAAACATGGATTGCAGAGAAGAATCAAAATTTTAATTATGAAAAAAAAATCTTTTGTCTCAAAAGTTCTCTATACTTGTGCTTCTTTACTATTGCATTTTAAAGTTAAGTCCATTTCCCCTGTGATAATATGTTATTTGGAAAAGTCTGCCCCAAGTTTGGAAGGGAATGTTTTAGACCATCTCTTCTTGCTAACTATGCCTTCTCATTTAATATTTTTTCTAAAAGCTGTGTAAAATACAAATAGGTACGCCTACATATATATCAAGCAATCAAAAACAAAATGTGGCGAGTGTGATCCAGGCAATCTGCTCAGTGCTGAGCATACACATACAAAAATCAAAGTCTCTGCCCTGAAGCAGTTCACGTTATGTTGTGGGAAATAGCAATGAAGATTATTTATACGTTTGTCTATCATATTTCCTATATCTATTCACCCACCTATTTATTATCTTTCTATATCATTTATAATATATATGTGTATATATATATATATATCACTTAACACATGAGAGAACCAAATACACATCACAAAATTTTTCAAAATCCTTTGTAGATGAAGAAACCCCAAGCACTTCAGTATAACTAGTAATATGAATTTATTACTCAACAGAGCACACTGACAGTTAGCAATGGGCTAGATCAATCTCTTGGAAGGACTGAATAGCAAAGCTTGACATAGTATGTACTTTGTAACTACATTCTCAATTTAGGGAACAGACTGCTTATGAACTCCATCTTAAAAAAAAGAGGCTCTCAAATGTTCATTTTTTTGTTGTTTTGTGTGTTGTTTGTTTGTTTTATTTACTCCTAGATGTGCCATCGCCTTCAAGATTAGAGGATGTCAGTATTTATTCACAGAAGACTATTTGGATATTGTCAGGAATAAGTAAAATATGAATGTCAAACAGTGAATAATTGTCACTTTGACATGCTTTCATTAATCCACAGTTGTAATTTAGGTCCTAGTCTATTTACTTTTCCATGTGGGGAATTAAAAGGGTTAATGTGTGTCATTATCATTCTTAGACAGATAGAAACTTATATAGAGCACATGAGAAATGACTACCATTATTTAAATAATTAAGCTTTAAACATCTGGTAAGATTCCAGGATGGTTCTTCGTTTACTCTATGTGAATGAATGATCTGTGAATTTAACAAGTTTGTGCCAATATAGACACTAAATGGTGTTCTATTTTAATGGTCAGATTCTGATTATTTGGAACTTAAGGATTTTTATTGGTAATAATAGGTTTTGCATTTAGAATCCAAAAGAAAGCACTGAGAAAAATGGAAGATTAAATAGAACATTGTTGGTATCCGATCCTCTTGCCCAAAGCAAAAACCAAAATATTTCCCTGCATAAGCTGTTTCCCCTCAGTTTTCTCACATGCTATTTCCCTCTGCCTTCTAGTGTCTTGGAATTAGCTTGGTTTCCTGAATATTATGCCAGAGCAATATGGGTTATGGCAGTTTCTTTTATCATAAGAAGATTTCACATGTAGGCCAAGTAATAGGCCAAATTCTCGGAATTATTTTATCTTCTTATCTTGCAGTTTGCTAATTTTTTTCATCTTGGCAATTCTCCAAAATTGACTGTTGAGTCTCATAAGAATGTTGATCTACACCTGCCTTAGTAAGGAAGGTGACCAGTAAGATAATTCATGGGGCTTGGAAGTACTGAAATATTTTGTTATGCTGGCTTTTATCAACAAATGGTATACAGCTGACAACAATGAAACTGATACTGGAGGGTGGCAGGAGAATATATGGAATCCATACATTAATGTGGGTAATTGTTGAAAAATTTTCTTGGAAATACATAAAAGCAAGATCACTCAAAAAGCACTTATGATGTGTCTATTGTATGACAGCTGAAATAGGTTCAGTTTGATGTTGGGATGAAATGAGGTACTTGTAAGGCATTGATCGTTTAAAGTAGGAAGTTTGTTTTGTCTTAAAATAGCAAGGATATTCAGTAAGGATACAGTAACAATTAAAGCTTCTCTTGAATCAGTCCGCCTTGTCTCCATCTGGAAATGCTTGCTAGGTCACCAGGGTGAGCTACTTGCATGGCGTTTGGCACCAATCGAGTCCAAAGGGCACAGATTTCTTGGACCTAGTCCAAGAAGCTACATGAGTGAATCTGGGCAAAATAACACTTCTTGAGTGGAAGAAGCTTCACTAAGGAAGCAGATATGAAGCTGTGGCTGAAGGAAGTTTTAAAGGGGGAGAAAGCAGTTGTCGATGTAAGGGGAGCTACATCAGGAAATACCTTGTCTCACCACATCTGGGTGCCGGGGACAGAAGTCTGTTCTCCAGAATTGTTCATGTGGAAGTTTGCCTTAAGGGAAATTTCTAGATCTGAAAATATTCTGAGGTTCATTAGAGACAAAGAAATTGACAATCAATAATAATAGTAATAAGTCATTTTTCAACAGCATGGTGCAGAGGGAATGTTGATGTATGTTGAGTGAAAAGGCCTGGGATCAAATTCCATTTTTGGCCATTTAATACATAGCCACGATTAAGTAGCATAACCTATTTATTCCTGTTTCTTCATTTGTAAAATGGTGGGTTGGACCAGAAGTTCTCTGAGATCTCTTCAATGTTTCACTTCAAAGCGTGACACAGTCAATGTAATGTTGGATATTTAATCAGGACAACATTACTCCAAGGCCTCAGACACTTGCTACCTGTTTGGCCCTGGCCAGTTACTTAATCTCTCTTCTCCTTAGTTTACTAATTTGTAAAACTGAAATAATAATACAACCTACTACCTCCCAGGGATGTTGTGTGGATAAAATGAGATATTTGTAAAGCACTTTTTAAACTTTAAAGCATAATATAACTGTTAGCAATTATTCTTAGTCTTAGTCTTAGTCTCATATGTGTAACTGTGAATATGACCTTAAGATTTCCAAAGTTTTTTTTAATCAATCTGAAAAGATGAATGATGCATCAACCATTTGAGAGATGATAAGGAAACTCAGAAGGGTAAATTAACTTGCCTAACTTTTTGTCAGCTAGAAATGGTAGGGCTGGGATTAAAATTGAAATCATGCTACTTTAAGTATATTGCTTTTTCCACTATACTACTCTTGGCTCTCCATGGCAGATTTGGCTATACTGTCCCTTCTCCACCTCTCACCAACCTAAACTACCATCAATATCTGTGACAGAAGAGCTCCAGAGATCAGGAAACTTGAAAATCAACGTTTGATGTTTTGTTCTTAAGAATTATAAATGAGAGGGGCAGAATGGATATGTAGAGCCTATACCAGATTACATGCCATCTTAGGGAGGGAGTTGAGGAGGAAGGGGGAGAAAAATTAAAATTCAAAATTTTATGGGCAGAGCAAAGATGGCAGAGTAAAAGCAGAGACTTGCTTGAGCTCTTCCCCAAACCCCTCCAAATACCTATAAAAAATGGCTCTAAACAAATTCTAGAGCAGCAGAACCCACAAAAAGATGGAGTGAAACAAATTTCCAGCCCAAGTAACCTGGATGGTTGATTAGAAAAGGCAGATTATGGGAATGGGTAAAATTCATGCTGTCTTGGGGTTGGGGGAGGAATGAGATGGGAAGAAAATTGGAATTCAAAATCTTGTGGAAGTGAATGTTGAAAACTAAAAATAAATTAATAAATTAAAGTTTTTGAAAAAAAATATAAACACATAGAAAGTCCTGCCACAAAAATTAAGTATCACCACTTTCAGCAAGCAGTTCTTCTATAGAAAATTTTAACAAGGAATAAGAAATGGAATCAAGTAAAGTCCCCTACCCCCGTAGTATTTGTTCAGACATCATTAGTGATCACTAAGTTAAGAATATTTGTCTTTAGGGCACTGAAGATTAACTGGGAGAAAAATCACATCTTAATTCAATAAATTGAAATGAGATTTTCAAGGAGAAAACAACAAACTTTTCCAATGAACAGGACCATCAATTTGTGACTCCTGGTGTTACCCTCATACTTATGATTAAAATGTTTTAATTTTTTTACTTACTTAATTTGCTTATTCTTGTAATAATTCTCTTATCTCTGGTCTCTGGCTAAGTATGATTTAACATACAAGGCATATGTTATACACAGATATAGATATATAGATACAGATAGAAATATAGAGAGAAAGAGTATAGATATTTATAATGTCTATATACAATGTATATATGCATATACACAAAAAAGTTAAATATAATGTATTATATGTATATGCAAATATCATTATACATATATATGTATATATACATATAAAATACATACATACATGGACACACAGAAATACACACAGAGACCTCAGACTCCTTATTACCTTATTGACTGCTTTGTCTCTTTTCTTTCTGTTGTGAATTTGTTTTTTGTTTCTTTTTTTATTTCCAAATTTTTTTTTATTTTTTTCAGTTCCATGAATACTGTCTTCCTCATGAATAACCACCCAACAAATAAACCACTATTCTTTACTATTCTGTCCACTCTGGTTGCTCACACTAATTGCTATGTGGGTAGAGGAGAAATGTTGTTCCTTACAAATTACCGGTATAGAAATTAGAACCAAAATGAGCCCCAGTAAATTATATGATATGCCCAGATACAGTATCATGCCCTTATGTAGGAGATATGCTGTTATTATCTCCATTTTATATTTAAGAAAACTAAGGCTAGTAAAAGTGTAAGAGATAAAAAATAGAATCTTAGGGACTAAAATTCTATGGAGGTGGCAGTGGGTGGATTAGATATCCACTTGTTATGGCAAGGGAGCTCTAGGAAGGAAATCCCAATGCATAAAGAAAAATAATTCTGATGAAGAAGAAAAAAGTTGTCTAGAGGGATCAAGGTGGATGAATAAAGAACATCGATTAAAAGACAAACACACACACACACACATACACACACGAAGAATGGAAGGAGCATTGCATATTAAACTTCACTTATCTGACTTGCTAGCTATATAATCCTGGGTAAGTCACTTAACCTCCATTTACTTCAGTTTCCTCAATTGTAAATTATGGGTAATAACAGCAGCTAAATATCAGGGTTGTTGTGAGGATCCAATGATTTAACATTTATAAAAAGAGATTAGCACAGTGTCTGGCACATAGTAGGTTCTACATAAATGTTATAATTATCAGTTATTATTGATGGTCCATTTTCATTTAAATGTCCATGCCCTTGCTTTGGGGTAATCTCTTCCCATGTATCCTAGGCCACCAAGGCCTTATGAACCTCTCAAGCTCAAGAATCTTATCAAGTAGAAGATGTAGAGATCAATTTTCATAATTATAACATAAAGATAATATATTTATATACATATATGTGTATGTATGTATTTCTTTTGTTGGTTACTGGCATACATATAGGTGTGTGAAGGAGGTGTGTATGTGTGGGTGGGTATCTTCCAAATGAAGACTGCCTTTTGTAGTTGTAGCAGGCATACAGTTTTGTTATAGCAAATCTTTCATAATTACAGTGTTGAGTATTTATACAGGTAGATGTTATTATGCATAGAAATTTTACATTTTATTTTATTTTGTTTATTTATTTTTTTATAGCCAAATGGTGTCTAGGTAAAGGGGAGGGTAATTCTTAAATAAAAGTGATTCATTTTAGGTACATCCATGCTATCTAAACCTTTCATGATTCCAGACCATTTTAACAGTTTTGAGACTTAATCAGCCATTTCATGACATGCAGGCTACACAGATGGCATTGAATATGTTCAGTACTCATTTGCTGCAGGCATCATTGGCTATTGTTAGAGTTCTAGAACTCCAAGGGCCCATGTCTGCCAGGGAGGCAGAAATGATAGAAAGGCTCAGCTAATCACTATTTATTTCTATCAGAGACCCTCATCATCAGGAAGCCAAAGTTACCAAAGTGAGTAGCTTCTGATGACAGACTTAAATGAGAGCCAGGTGCCCTGTCCACATGAGAGTGACATCTTGTTAGTGTGTCTCTTCTCTTGCCATCTCAGGATGAACCTTCAATTCTGGCATCTAGTATCAGTTCAGTCTGGTACCCAGGCACTCAAACATTCTTGACTTTATATGCCACTTCTAGCATCTCAAAACTGGAATATATTACAAGCCCCAGGGAGCTAGAGGTGTTATAGGGTGTACATGAAAGGAGATCCACAAAAATCTCAGACTCTGAGAATATCTATCAGACATGTTAAGCCTCCAGACACCCAGCATCTTAATGACCTGTGCTGCAGGAGCTTCAGAGTTTGAGTATCAAAGTTTTGTTCCACATGCTGGATAACCTCTGAGTATGCTTCATCACCAGACATCCTAGAATGAATCTAGGGGGATGCTTCTGGGCATGAGATCACTTTGGCTTAGGGACCAAACAACAGTTAATTACTCCCTTGTACTCATAAGGAACTCTTTTTTTTTATCTCTGTCACCTACTCTCCCAACTTCTCTTTGTTCAAAATAACCAGCCATGGAAACTAACATATACTCTCATATACTAACAGCTTGACCCATACTCATAAGGGGTAGAAGATCTAATCAACTGCTTTTCTTCTATTTTATCTGACTTAAAAACAAAATGAAATACATTTAATAAGTTTGCATCTAGGGAAAAGGATACCATCTATCAGCTTCTGTTGAATATTTCCCCTTCAAATGGGATTTAAGGAAAATCTACATTAAACGGAAATCCCTCTTACAGTAGTTCTCCCGTATATATTCAAACACCTATATCTTGCAGAGACCTTTAAAAAAGTTAATGGCAGACAGAAGAAAGGCGATTTTATCATCCCAATTATTGTCTTTCAAAGAAAGCCAGAGTTGTATTGAAGGGCTGTTTATCCTTGTCAAAGTCTTTAATAATGTCCTGCTGACATATTTTATTATTCCTCCTCTTCAGTGTTTATGGAAGGCAATTCAAAGAAATAGTAAGATGCTTTGGGATGCCCTATAAATCAGAGTGCTCTGAGTGTAAAGATAGAGGTACACTGTGGGGACTGAAAATCACAGCTTTGTCTTCTTCTCAAACCTAGGAGTAATCAATTGAAAAACAGCTTATGTTGCATGTAGCTTTAATCCATTGGTAAGAGACATTCTCATGTTTTCAATTCTCTTATGATCTTTTCTGCACCTCACTTAGCAAGTTGAATACCCAGGAAGAACTATTTTCAAATGCAGAAAAGACAAAAAGAGACAAAGAGACTGAAAAAGAGAGAAAGAGAACCTAAGATCAGCAATCATATAATCTTGCTCTGTTTTAGTAATAGGTCTGAAAACTTAGTATGTGGACTTCGATTCATAGGACCTTATGACTCTGATTTATAACCTAACAGCAGAGCCTGAAAATTGGAGATTATAGGAACATATCTTGAAGAGCAAAACATCCCAGGAGTACTCACCATCTTGCAAGGCCCTAAGGAAAGGGCAGGAAGTAGGGCAGGCTAAATTAATCTCTAGAGGTTTACATGGTTTCTACTGACTTTAATTTGTCCCTGACTATGGTGTAGAACCATATGAATCCGTATCAAGTTCTCCTATTATCTATTCCTAAGAACACAGGGATAAAGAGGGGGTATTTTATGTCCATGTTGTGCAAATTTCCCTGATGTTGTCATTGAACAGAAAATTCAAATGGAGTTCTGGACATCAGAACTGATGATGTTTTACAGGAGGCTGCCAGAAGGTAGTGAAAATAATAGAAAGCTTTATGTGGCCATTTGTTATTACTCCTGACAACAATTCCTAAGGTACAGGTTATTTCAAAAGTACATAAGCAAGTGTCCGAAAATTTGGGGGGGGAACAAACTAATTTTGGGCAATACTATCATATGGGCTTCCCCATTGAGTTTCTATAATTTTTTTAGCTGTCTGTGCAGAAATATTACCAAATGCCCCAAATGTTCCTTCAATTTCAACCAATGAAATGAGCTCTAGCATTTTTGATACTTCTGATTATCTGGATCAATGGTTACCAAAGGGTGATCCAGGAAACCCTAGGGCTCCCCAAGACTTAGGTAATGTACAATGTCTGAACTAATTTCACATTACAAACAAGATTTTGACATTTCAAATGCAGTAAATAATAGCAGATTTAACACACACAAACCAGATCTCTTTGGGAGGGTAGGCGCATTCTCAATTTTTAAGTGTATAAAAGGGTTTGTAAACCGCTGATCTAGACTGTATTTGGGACTGATAATCCATAGAACTTGTGTGTGTATACATATATGTGTGTATGTGTACACATTCATACAAGCATACATATATACACATATGGATAAATACTGACAATGAATAATGAGGTTTGCCTTCAATTGAATAGAACAAGAATGGTGGGTTTGACTGACATTAAAATACTGTTTAGCGTATTTAATGCCCTAACCAAGCTTCTTCCTGAAATGAAGTCTTATCGTTTGGTAACTATAAAAATAATACTGTTCTAGAAATGTTGTTATGATATATGTTAGGGGATATAATCCCAAAACCAAATAATTGAAGATAGATAGATAGATAGATAGATAGATAGATAGATAGATAGATGATAGATAGATAGATAGATAGATAGATAGATAGATAGATAGATAGATATAGGTATATCTTTGTTATCCAATACTTATTATGAAGCTCAGAATAAATTCATCTCCAAGGACAGGTGCCATGACTATTTGTTAAGCCTCTCCTACAATTCAAAAGTTTCTTTGGTTACAGTGACATCCATTCTTTCAATAGCTAGAAGGCATCAAACTGTGAACACAGCTCTACAATTGGGGGTTTAGCAAGAGCATAAATAATAGAAATTTAATATAACAAAAATAGCCCAGTTTTAGCAAAGAATTTCAACTTTGTTTCCCATGATTTTTTTTAAATAAGTACCTTTTTTGTTTCACTGAGTTTTTGCTTGATCTCTATCTTTCCATGTTCATCTTCTGGAATTAAATATGAGAATAAGGAAAACTGGATGGAGAAGGCAAAAAGCTTACAAAATCTACAACTCAGATAATTAGTTCTTGAACAATGGGGACTTTATTCTAAGTACAAAGATGCTTTGCCCAGCTTGCAAAGTGGCTATAATTGTGAATAAAATTCTCAATTATTCACAACCTCATTATCCACTTTGTGGATTATCTGCAGCAATCCCCACCCAGATTCCCTCAGGAACTCCTGGTCAGCCTCTTCTTCAGTTGCTGAGTGCCCAGGGAATGAAATCTAATTTCAATACTACCCCAAGCAAAACCTAATTAGGAAGGTTAGGCAAATGTATCAGAGAAGGACTGGTGTGCAGAAGGGAACAAAAACACAAAGTATAGTCCCAAAGCAAATCAAAACCATTAGGATATTATGCACGGCTTTCACTTCTGACTGCCAGCACTTTCTGCATGAGCACAGCCACAAGTTGACTATTTAAAACAGGGTTTTGTCTCCTTTCGGCATGTTCGAAATGCCCAGCATTAAAGCTTCTTTAAAAATCATATTTTATTTTTTCCAAAAGGAAGAATTCTAGATACAAAATACAGTAGTAATAAGAGTGGGAGCACAGCCCCACTCTGCACTTGCCAGTTAGTCCCTTGTGATAAATAAGAATGCCTCCCCCCAAGACTGATATTGATTGTTGAAGGTATGCTATGTATTGCAGTCAGTCCCTCACATTTCACTTTTTAGTGGACTCTGGTATTAAAGTCGTTTTCTATGTTTCAAACATTTCAAGCACAGCCTTGCTTGAAAATAATGATATCAAATATGAAATGAGTAATACAAAAGTCAGTATTCTCATTGAATTAGGCACCTGTTCTCTGAAAAAGTTAGGGTGGAAGAATCAGGTGCCTGCCTCAGAAATAAAAGGAAAGGTTAAACATAGATTCTACATTGAAATTTAACTTGCAAACTTGACCAAAATCCTTTTAAGAAATGGCCTACTTTAAGCCTATCATTCAATCTTTCCTCTTCATTATTCTATTTTCTTATGAACTCTCATAATTTCTTTTTCTAATCCATCTCACCTTTATAAAAAAGGTAAAATGTGAGAGAAGACTTATATAGGACTCATAGAACAATCACCTAGAGTCAGGAGGACCCATGTCCAAATCTGACCTCAGAAACTTACTAGCTGTGTGACCCTGGGCAAGTCACTCTATTTACCTTAGTTTCCCCATCTGTAAATGAGAATATAATAGTCCCTACCTCCAAGGGTTGTTGTAAGGATCAAATGAGATAATTATTGTAAAGCACTTACAACAGTGCCAGGTACATAGTAAACACTATATAAATTTTAGCTATTATTATATCTAGATCTATCAGCTTATACATGTACTTATGGGTAAATATATACAAACATGCATACATGCACATATACAATATGTATTTATTGTATATATACTCTTATACATGTACATGTGCATATATAGATAATAAAACATGATACATGTATTTGTGTCCCTGTATGCATATATATGTATGTATCTTTATTTATACACACAGATAGATAGATAGATAGATATGCAGCATGTCCCAAAGGCCATAGGCATACCTCAGGGAGATACCAAAACACAAGCCATGTTTATAAATAAATAAATTATTAAATTATTAGTACATACTAATACATATGAATGTATGTACATGTACACATTAAACTTGATTCTTATCTAGTTTATTCTACCTATGTGTTAAGACATCTGAGTCTTTCTGTCATATAAACACACACATGCACACACTGGAACATGCATACATACACATAATTACACACAGCATCAAAACAAACAAAAAAAGTACTGATGGATGTGTACTTCTTGGTTAATTGAACTTTCTATCCTGTGTCAGTTATAATATCAGCATTCTAAATGATATGCCATTTTGAACTATGGTTGGCTTCCTGTTTATTGACCAACGAGATGAAATCAATCCTATATTTAGTTTCCACACCTGTCATCTCAGTTGTTGTAAATAATGATCTTCCTTGGGACCTCGCATGGTACTTTATCAAATGAGATAATAATGTAAAGTACTTAGCACAGTGCCTGGCACATAGTAGGTACTATATAAATTGTGTTGTTGTTGTCATCATTATTACTCCTACTTTGTTTTCCACATATCTAATGCATTCTGGTTTGATTTATTTCTGCATATGACATTTCTTCCTCCTAGAGTGAAAGCAGTACGTGGACTGTAATGAGGTCTTCTTTATACTTTGCACCACCTCAAGACCTAGCCCTTTGTTCTATATGAGTAGGTGCTTTTTAAAACATGTGTTTGACTTGAAAAATTGAATAGAAAATTCAGGAAGAAATACGTGTGTGTTTTCTTTTTCTCCTTCACTTATTTTCTAAATGATACATTGGGTTTTTTTTTTCTTACAGCTAAGGTCACATAATGTGAAATTTAGTAGACTTTCACATTTATAAAAATGGAATCATTGCTACTTTCTTGACCCAAAGAAAAAGACTCTAAGAAAGCAGCAGCCAGCAACTTTTCAGTAGTTTCATAGCTCCAACAGCTTAGAATTGGCAGCCTGACATAAACCATGAAAATATTTTACACATACACATACACACACATCCTGCATGTGTATATACACAAATGTATATATGCATGTGTGTATGCATGTATACACAACATCCTGAATATACATATATATTTAGATTCCCTCTCCCCACTTCCATCTCCCCATTCTTCTCCTTCTCCTTCTCCCTCTTTGTGTCCTGTATTTATATCCTATGCAAAAGAATTGCAGAAGCATAAATATCTGTGTGGCTGATATATGACAGGAGCAACAATTTTGATATGAAAATATGGAATGGTTCTCTGAATAAGGTCACTATAAAAAGGAATGTTTAATGCTCAAGGAGATGTCTTTATGTTGATGTATTTGTCTTTTAGCAGAATCTCTAAAAGTTTGTTTTGAAGGATAAGGGTTGATTTCCTTTTTGCCAGGTATTCTTCTGGGTTAAAAATGGTAGTTGATGTCTTTCAGTCTTTTCATATTTGACTAACCTCTCCAGTACTCTTTCCACTTCTATAATCTTCAAAATTCAATTTAATTCCATTCAAGAAATATTTATTTATCCCATCCTATAAGGAAAGCACAGTTCACAGTCCTAGATATTGAAAGAGTAAAATCATACAACCTTTGCCCCTGAAGACCTTACATTACAATGAGGAAAAATCATTAATATTTCTACTCTGCTGATATATTTCTTTGTGATTATTCCTTCTATTTATGTATCATTTAGGAATAGTCTAATGTGTTGCTTACTATATATAACTATGCTTGAATTCTTGTGAAAAGTATCAAATGTGTTTTAAAGTTTTCTAGGGAAACAGAATAGGTTTTTTTTTAATTTTTATTCTTAACCTATTGCATGCCTATTGTGATTATTGGCATACATTTTAATACTATTCTCTCCACCCTCTCATTTCCTGTTTTTATTTTCTAAACAAATTTATCTAATCAAAAATGATGGGTGTTCCTGATCAGAAATAAAGTTCCCAATCTTGTCCACTTGCCTCTGACTACAAATTTATTTTAGATAACTTAAGAGATATTATATCCTAATAATCCTCACATGCCTCTTTTTTTTTTTAATATGTCATTAGGTGCAGCCCAAGTTCTTCATAAACTTGAAATGTTTTAATAACAAATGTGCAAAATAAAAAAAAGTTGGAATTAAATGTTTTTTCCTTATTTTTAAGTATTTAATTTTTTAATTCATGAAATAAAACAAGCATTTCCATAACATAGTATAATAAAAAGACGATTGCACATGAAACTACAAGTCTATTTTTCAAGCTTGTTTCAGTTCCTATGCAGCATGATCTCACCCAATTCCTTGTCTAATCCCCCCACTTTCATCCCTCACTCCTTGGCTTCCATCTTCACACCTCAACTTTGCAAGGCTTTTATGCTGGGTTGGCAATAGCATACAGCTTCCAAAGTCACCCTGGCTTGAGCTCCTGAGTCTGGAGTTTCCAGTGTCCACACCTAAAACTGAAAAGAACAAATGAAAGAAACCTAAATTCCAACCAATGTAACTTTCTTTTTTTTCCCTTTTTTCTTCCTCCTACCCAAGTTATGATTACCATTAGATAGGTATGCATGCGTGTATTGTATGTGTGCATATGTATGTGTGTGCATGTATACATGCACACACATATTATATATACATACAAGTAATTATTCTCTACATATTTCTATTTATCAATTCTTTCTATGGATGCAGATACTGTCTTTCTTCCTATGTATGTACTTTGTAGTTAATTTGGATATTTATAATAGACAAAATGACAACTCAAAGTTGTTCTTAAGACAATATTGCTATTATTGTATATAATGTTCTTTTGGCTCTGCCTATTTCATTCTTGACTGTTTTGTGCAACTTTTAAATGTTTTTTTTTTTCTAAGATTATTGAGCTCATCATTTCATGTGACACAGTACTATTCCATCACAATCATGCACCATAACTTGTACAACCATTCCCCAATTGATGGGTATCCCTGAAATTTGCACTTCTTTGCCACCACAAAGAGATTTTATATAAACATTTTAGAAATATAGGTTATTTTCCTTTTTCTAACATTAATTAGGGAAAGCTTTTTTTCTGATTTTATTACCCTAATGACACCAATGTTGTACATAGTCTATGTTGCCTCTTGGTTTCTCAGCATGACTGCCTCCCCCTTTTTTCTTGATCATACACATCCTTAATGATATCCATTGATGTGCATACCCATATTACCTAAGATGGAGGTAGTCATGTGGTAGGTGGCTGGGAGATATTTCTGTGAGAAGATATTCTGTGCTCTTCTGTCATAAAAGCAGGAATAGCTTTTTTTTTTTCCACTGGCTATAAGCTAGAACAGGTTTCATCTTTGAAGTTACAACACTGTCACAAGGCTTTTCTCTATTTTTCTTTCCAGTAGGACTCATGAAATGAAGATCCTACTCACTTAAAGTTTAGGCACGTTTTACTGAGCTAGGTATGGGAGAAAGGCTATCTGTCCCCTCCTTTAGACCCTGTGGCCCCAGGAACCAGGGTTGGGCTTAGTTTTTTTTTTTTTCATTTGTTCTTTTCAGGTTTAGTTGAAGACACTGGAAACTCTAGACTTAGGATCTCAAGCCAGCGTGATTTTGGAAGCTGGATGCTATTGCCAGCCTAGCATAAAAGCCTTGAAAAGTTGAGGTATGAAGATGGAAGCCAAGGAGTGAGGGATGAAGGTGGGGGAATTAAACAAGGAATTTGGTGAGATAGTGATGCCTAGGAACTGAAACAACCTGGAAAGCTAGTTTCCCCACACTTAACAGAGACTAAGGTGGTTTCAGGGGTAATTATGTTTACCCATTGGGGGGAGTTGTATATTTTTTCTTGCAGTACATTTGAATTAAATAATCTTATTGTAAAAGTTATTTTGACTGTTAAATAGCTAAATGGCACTAGGGTGCTTTAGCACGCTAAAACTGAGGGAATAAAATCAATAGGGGCTTGAGATATGAGCTACTTTCAAACGCTTTAAGGCTACAAGAAAACATTGAAGAGGAATGAAGTGTAGCATAACTGGCCTTCAGGCAAAGGCAGTCGGGGTAGTTACAGTAATAATTTTATTTTCCCACACTTCTTATGAGCAAGTCTTCATGGCTAATATGTATAAATCTCTTAAGTGTGCTTCTTGGACCATTCTATCGTACTATGTGTCACCCGCAATTTTGATTCTTCTGTTTATCAGCGCTTTTTCATGATTTAAAGCTGCAATATGAGAAGACTATTGACAACATTGGCAACCAATACTATTACAAAGAAAAGTTTGTATGAGCACAAGATTCAGGAAGAAAATATATAGGAGGCAGAAGTCAGACAATGAGAAGAAAATCTTATTACAGATTTTAGAATCAATGAAAAAAGCAACTATAACACACAGAAGATATTGAATATGAAAGACACCCTTAGTTGATGAGAACTGAAGTATTAAAATGTGTTACAGAAATGAGAAGAAATTCCTATAAGTGTCCAGCAAAAAAACATTTCTATACTTCAAATAGAACTGCCATCTCACTAATTTCAAGAGTATAGACAATGATCCATCTTTCTCTCTCTCTCTCTCTTCTCTCTCTCTCTCTCTCTCTCTCTCTCTCTCTCTCTCTCATTGTGTGTGTCTCTCCCTCTCTTCCCCCACATATGTATGTATGTATGTATGTTTGTGTGTTTGTATGTATGTACGTATATATACACTTGCTTTTTATCAGAATCCCAAAGAGTTTATTTTGAAGGAAAAGCACTGATTTCCCTTTTGCTAGGTATTCTCCCGAGTTAAAAAATAAGTTTCATCCTTTGTGACTCCTTTCCATGGCATTATGGCCAATCAGAATTTGAAACTAAAGGAATTAAATTTGAACATCAGTTGTGACACTATGCAATACGATCCAAGACACTTAATATCTCAGTTTCTTCAGCTATAAATTAGCAGATTTGACTCAATGAACTTTAACACTCATCTTAAACCATAAATCCTCTATATGCCATAAATGATCACTCCATAAATCTCTCATGAGTGTCTGAGCAATGTGTTACAGAAATTTATTCTAGGGATTTTTCATATCATATAGATACTTCACACCTCTATGGATGTATTATAAAGAGGTGACATTAAAGACAACAAAGGTAGACTCCACATAGAAGTTAAAAATATGATAAATTCTGCATAGTAATAGTGACTAGACTTGTAAGTTCAATGGTATTGGAAATTCAGAAGAAGGAAGCCCTTTATGGATGCAGGTTGATAACTTATCTATAATTTTTAAACTCAGAGAGCTGCCTAATAAACTGAGAGGTTAAGGGAATCTTAATCTAGAATCAAATAAATATGAGTCAGAAGAGGGAACTGTACACAGGTTTTTCTTATTCTAAAATCATTATTTTATCTACTATGCCATGATTGACAAATCATAGGTAGATAGATAGAAAATATGTATGTATGTATAAGTATATGTATATATGTATTTATATATATATATATGAATATATGTATGCATGCATATATATCTATATTATACATGTGCCAGGTATGGAACTAAATGCTAGATATATAAATAAATATAAAAGCGAGTCCCTGCCCTCAAGGAGCTCACAGTTTAATGAAGCAAAAAACATGAAAATAACTTTGTTCAAACAAGCTTTATAGAGCATAAATTTAAAAAAAATAAAAGGAAGGAGTTGAATTAAGGAGGATCAGAAAGGATTTTCTATAAAATGTGGGGATTCAGCTTGTACTCAGAGAAGCCACTAAGTAAAGATAAGGAGGAAAAGCATTGCATGCATGGAGATAGCCAATCGTAAGGCCCAGAACTGGGTCATGGAATGTCCTGAGGTACAGAAATAAGGCCAGTGTCATTGGATGGAAAAGAACATGGGACTTGAAGGGTGTGATGTCCTAAAAAAAAGTTTGGAAAGTTTGGGGGAGAGGTATGAAGAGTTCTGAATGTCAAACAGAGGATTCAGATGATATTGTATTCAATCTTAGAGGAATAGGAAGCCATTGGAGTCTACTGAGTTGGTGGGAGGGGTGACATGGTGATAATATTCTTTTAGAAAGATCATTGTGACAAGTGAATGGAGAATGGACTGGAGTTGTCAGAAATGTCTGTCAGAACAATCAGCAGACTGTTGTAATAGTCCAGGCCTGATAAAATGATGGCCTGCACTAGGGTGGTAGTTATGTCAAAGTAGAGAAATAGGTGTATTCAAGAGATATTATGAAGGCAAAATTGATCAAGTTAGGCAACGCATTGAATATGGGAATAACAATGGGGAGTTTAGAATGAGACCCAGCTTGAGAACCTAGATAAATAGGTAGGTGATGGTTCCCTCAAAAGAATAGGGAAGTTGGGAAGATGATAGAGATTTAGAGAAAAAAAAATAAGCTTAGTATGTCCGAATTTGTATCTAATCAACAGGTAAAATAATTTATAATCATTAATTCAAATGGCTGGTAAAGTGACACCCCCATTATTGATTCATTCATAACCAAACAATAAGAGGGAATCATGTGCCTCATCTTCAGGGGACAAGTTGGTCAGGTTATCACATTTTCACATCCTATATAAAAACAATTTAGGAGGTAGTAGCATACAGAATACTCCTTTTTTATTATATGCTTTGAATCTCAAAGGAATTCCTGATTGGCCACAAACTGGAGAAAACAGGCTGACCAGGGAGTGTTCAGTGCTACAGGGATCAAATTTAGGCATAGTAGGATTTTGAGCATTGGGTTATCCGCTCCCATATAATAGCATAGTACCGGAACTGAGACACTAAATTAGGAAATTTATTATGTCTATCCCAGATAGTGTACTAAGTGCTGGAGATATCCCCCAAAAAAGACTCAGACCTCTAGGAAGTTATATATTGGGGTTCAATATGAATATAAATTGGTATATACAATATACTTATGAAGTAGATAAAAGATTTATCTTCTGGATAGGAATTCATTAGTATCTAGATGGAGTGCAAAAATCCTCTTACATTAAATGAATGGAGTATTGGATTTCAGGGATTCTAAAAGGCAGAGGTAAGAAGGGAGAACATTCCAGAGAATCTACCAACTTCTAGTCATTCTAATACCAATAAAACCTCAGTGACCATAGATATAACTCTGTTGAGGAGTACAAATGTATATAAATCATTATAGATGGCCTCAGTCAAGATGATTCTGGACATTCATCCTGACCACTTCCTAGCCACCTGCCCTATCATTGCACCCACTAGAATACCATACCTCCAATAATTATGTCATGGCAGAATTTAATCAATTCAGGTTTTGAAATCTCACACTCCCATGAAGTCTTCATTTTTGAGTCAGTAAATGTAAACTTACTTATTCCTATATATTTAAATAGCCACAAAACACCAGAACTTCCTTCCAGCCATCCACCTTACCCCATCTGTTTTCTATTTACCTACCTCTCATACTCCCTGCTCCCTTCCCGCCAATGCCACGCTTCTTGTGCTGGTCCAACATATCAAATAAACACTACCAATGCTTCTGGAAAGAGGATTTCCATCAAATTTTCTTTGACTCACACTTCTCAAAGCAAAACAGCCTTTATTGACAAAGTTTCACTATATATAATATTTCCTCCTTTTGGAATGTAAGCTCATTGAAAGGAAAGCATGTCTTTATTTTTAATTTGTATTCTCAGTGCTTGGCACATAGTAAGTCCATAAATGTTTTCATTGATTAATTTCATAGCAATAATTAACAAAAGACTAGAAATGCTATTTTTCAATCAGTATATATGTGTATTTGTCCATATGTAAACATATATATGCATATAAACATAGTATATATTGTAATATGTAACATCCATGTGATTATGTGTATATGTGTATTCTATATATCTATATCAGCCTGTATTTGTGTGTGTTTTGTACATTCCCCCCCAAGTAAACTGAAGGAAAAGGAAGTATGTTAACTTCCAAATCCTTGTTAACTCTTCATTGAACTTAATTGAAGCATGGTAGAATAACTCTACCCTTACTAGGGGTTTATAGGGTTGATGGAATGAATTGGAGAAGCTAAGGGAACTTTTTTTTTTATTTTAAACAGCTACTTCTTAAATCAATCAGATTACCCAAATTTCCCTGAAAAGAATTCACTATGAGACTTAGGACTCCATTATAAAGGGAATATAATAGCTATTAATAAAATAAATTTAGATTATTCCTTTCCTTATGTTAGACGCTTTGTTATCTTTAAATGAGTTTTATCCAGAACAATTTCAGAGGAACAGTAGTAATATGCTATTACAATACTATCTGTTCCTGATTTTGTTGTGGTGGTGGTAGTGCTGGTAGAAGTACCTAATAAGAATTAATGCTATTAATGAGTCACCACTGACATCTACATAAAGATTATTCTGAATCACATTCAAATCTCTAGGTACATCCATTAGGTTTGACTCACAGTAATGAAAAGATACAATTCTGTAAGGTGAGATGTGATGTGCTCATTTGAGAAGATGTCAGATCCAACAATCATTCTTGTGCATACACTGCCAAGGTGTGCTCATTTTCTACTACTAATACATATAAATACACAATGAATAGTCTATCAACTGTCATATTTATTATGAAATATTTATGGAGGGTTATCATCTTGTATTTCATGTTAATATCACTGCTCATCATGTTACAGAACTTTCTCAGATCAGTTATGAAGAGAAAAATATTTTTTAAAAAACCTTAAAAGTCACTAAAAGCTGAATTTAAATATTTCAAAGGAAGGAGGATTTTTTAAAAATTTCTGTATTATTCAAAAGTGCAGAACTGGGATTGACACATGTCTTAATTCATTGATCTGAAACAGATATAAAGAAGAACTTTTAAAACTACAATTTTCTGATAATAAAAAAGGCCTTCTCATAGAATAATGAGTTTCCAGGTTCAAGTAGAGAATGGATCACCATTTGTTAGGGTTACATTAAAAAAGATTCTTCTATAGCATAGAAATTTGCATTTGATAAAATTCAAAACCCTTTTCATATATAAAATTATATGATTTCTGAATAACGCAAAATTAAATTGCAGTTTTTCTTCCATTCAAGAATTCTAAACCATTTTTATGAGCTACAAAATGATTTATCATCCATTCATCTTCCTTAACTTAGTGGAGGGGGGAGGGAAACTCTACAAAATGTTACAACACATGGTTTCTAGTCTTCTAAGCAACTTGTTTGACTTTGGTAAAGTCAACTTCAATTTTACGTCCTTAAGTTTTTTTCATTGGTGAAAATGGTAACACCAACTGCCTTACCTGTCATACTGATGAGAAAGATCACTATTGGATGCATAAACCTTAATTTGTATTGTGATTTACAAAATGCTTTACTCACATCAACCATATAAAAGATGCAATTACAATATTTTCTCTAGTTTATGGCTGAAGGTATGGAAGCTCCAGTATATTAAGTGGCCTTGACCAACCAAAAAAAAATGTTCAGTAAGGGTAAATGGTTGAACCAGGACTCAAATCAAGTTTCTTTTAATGTGAACCCAGATGTCTATCCTTTAAGGTTTTTTTTTTAATATTAAATACAATAATATATTTGCCATTTTATAAACTCTGGTGATCATTATCCCAACTCCTGCTGCATTATTGGGACCCTATGGGGCTATTTAGGTATATTGGATGACTTAATATTTGTAAAGCCCTGAGCACAGTCCCTGGAACAAATCACATGATTAAAAAATGCCTATTTCCTTCAGTTTTCCTTACTATATCTTCCCCTCAGGATTCTAGGAGTACCCTCATAGGTACCACCAAATACTTCAATACTTCTGGTCATTCTACTAGCACTAAAAACCCAGTGGTCATACATATAACTCTGTTGAGGAGTACAAATGTATATAAATCATTATAGATGGCCTCAGGTCAAGATGATTCTGGACATTCATCCTGACCACTTCCTAGCCACCTGCCACTCACTAGAATACCATTCCCAAATTCAACTGTCATTTCTCCTTACTATGTAATTAATATTATCTATGCTATCACTATCCTATTATCAATTTAACAAGTAAACTTCAATTAACTTTTAGAAAGTAATATTTACTGAAAATATATAGCAAAAAGAAAGGGATAAAAGCAGTTACCCTCAAACCAATGGCAAGACATCTGCTCAAATTACACCACTTTGGAAACACTAAAAACTTCCAGGCCCTCATTGAACTATGAAAGCAGCAAAAGGACATAGACCTAAATTCAAGCCAGAGGGCCATCCTACCCATAGGGGTGAGTAGAGTACCACTACAGCATAAAGTTCAAAATCAAGAAATAGGGTGGGAAAATGAGCAAACAACAACAAAAAGAGCCTGAGCGTAAGAATCTAACATGGTGAAGGGCAGTTGAAAACATAAACCTCCAGAAACATAATAACTCAGCAACTATAAGGAAAGCCTCAAAGAAAATGGTGTACTAGATATAATTCCAAAAAGACTTCTAGAAAAGCTAAAGAGAGGGAGATATAAAAACCACAAAAAAAATTAAAGATGAAATAAGAGTGTTAGATAAAAAAATAAGGAAAAGAAATAAGAACAATGCAAGAAAGTTATGAAAAGAGAACTAACAACTTAGAAAAAGATGCATAAAAGTACGGAAGAAACTAATTCCTTAAGACAAAATTAATCAAAAGTTAAAAGAATTAAAACACTTCACCAAAGAAAATAACTCTTTAAATATTAGAACTGTTAAAAAAAATTGTTCAAGTGGAAGTTAATGACTCCATGAGACATCAAGAAACAATAAAATAAAGTCAAAAGATGAAAAAATATATAAGAAAATGTGATATATCTCATAAGAAAAATAACTGACCTGTAAAATGTATTGTGGAGAGATAAGTTAAGAAATATTGGACTACATAAAAATAAAAGCTTAAAAAAAAGCCTAAACATAATTTTTCAAGAAAAGAAACCTGTCTGCACTTCTCATAACTAGAGGACAAAATAGAAATTGAAAAAAAAAATCACTGGTCAACTCTTCAAAGAGAACTGCAAAGAAAAACTCCTGTGAATATTATGGCCAAAATCTCAGTCTTCCAGATAAAGGAGAAAATTTTTTCTAGTAATCATCCAGAAAGAATGAATTACAATATTATGGTGCCATAGTCAAGATCACAAAAGATTTAATAGCTACCAGTGTAAAAAAAAAAAAAAAGCAGGAGTCTCAGAATATGTTTTCTGGAAGGCAAAGGAGCTATGATTACAACCAAGAATAACCTAGCAAGAAAAACTGAATATACTCCTTCAAAGGAAAAAATGGATATTTAATGAAATAGAGAACTTTCTTGCATTTCTGATGAAAAAAGAGAACTAAATAAAAAATTTATCATAAGACTCAATAGATGCAACTCAAATAACAGTGTTAAGCTATTAACATTCCTACATAGGAAAGTAACTAAGAACATTTTCATCATTGGGTCAGTTAGAAGGAGTATACTTCATCAGAAGGCATGGCTATGAATCTACAATGTCGGAATGATCTCAAAAGTATAATGAAAGCGTGAAAAAGAGGAATGCACTTGGAGAAGAAGGAAGACAGAAGAAGAAAGGGGAAATGTTCTCACATAAAAGAGGCACACAAGAAAAAGTCAAATGGATATTTTTGATTACATAAAAGTAATGAAAGCTGACAGTAGTCATATTAAAAATTCACTAAATTACTAATAACTGGAGAAATAATCATTAAAATAACCCAGAGGTACCAACTCACACAAATTAGATTTAATAAGATGACAGAAAAAGAAAATGACAAGTTCTGGGAGGGGGGAAATGTGGGAAAATTGGTATACTAATACACTGTTAGCAGATGTGTGTAGTCATCCAACTATTAAGGATAAGAATTTGGAAATATACCCCAAAAGAGAACAAAGGAAAAAGATCCACATTACAAAAATATTTATTTCAGCTCTTTTTGTGGTGGCAAGGAATTGGAAAATGAAGGGATGCTGATCATTTGGGGAATGGTTAAATAAGTTACGGCATGTGAGTGTGATGGAATACCATTGTGCCATAAGAAGTGATGAACAGGATGGTTGTAGAAAAACTTGGAAATACACAAGAACTGATGAAAATATAGCAAGCAAAACCAGGAGAAACATGGACGTGATACCAGCAATACTATAACAATCAATTGTAAGAGACTTAGCAAAACTGAACAATACAATGATTCTCCAGAACTCCATAGGACTCATAAAGAAAAATGCTATCCAGCTCCAGAGAGGAAACTGATGAGTAAAGTAAAGAGCAAAGATTTAAGCATTTAAAAACATATTGCTTTTGTTTTGTGACATGGCTAATGCAAAGATGTTTTGCAGGACTTCTTATGTATGGTGGATACCTATACTTTTTTGCCTTCTTATTGAATGGGGGAGGGGTAAAGGGACTGAAAATTTGGAACTGAAATTTAAATACAATTAAAAAATAAAAAAAAAATAAAGTAATACTGAATTTCAAAAAGTCATGGAGCTCAAACAGCATGCTAAAATGACTTCTAAAAATCCAGAATCTAATCCTCAATGAAAAAAAGTTGGGGGTTCTGCTTCTGGGAGCCAAGATGGCAGAGTGAAGAGGTAGTCACTCTCACTCTCCCCTATCAACCTCTGAAAACCCAGAAAATATCATACCAGAAAAAAAAAAAAACCTGGAACAGCTGAACTGGAAGAAAGATGGGGAACAGCAGTGCAGCAGCCCAGCAAACAGGTCTCCCTGTACCTCAACAAAAATAGGGGAAGCAGCACTACAGGGGGACCCAGGCAGATAAGAACCCTGCAGCATTCATCTGAAAGGAGATGTAGAAAGCAACCTAAAGTCTTCATAAAGCCCCAACCTTGCTGATTCCAGCCCAGCACCAGGTAAGCTGTCATAACCCCAAGAAGAGATCCTGAAGCCCAGGTGGTAGAACGGGTAAGCACCAACACCTGGACCTCCGGGTGCCTTGGTGAGGGTGGGGAAATGGTGGAGGCTGCCTCAGAAAACCACCAGGGGCCTAGGCACTCTACCACAAAGGAATCTCCCAGTGCATTAGCAGAAATGAGGGAGACAACACTGCAGGGACAGCATTACAAGGGGCCCCAGGCAGATAAACACCCTGCAGCACCCATCTAAAGGGAGCTGAATAAAGCTAAAGGAAAGGAAAAGCAGGCAACCTAGAATAGCCTGAAAGTTCCAGCCTTCCTGATTCCTGCACAACACCAGGTAAGTTGCCAGAAACCTACAGCCTCCAATTGCCAACATAAGAGGCCCCAGCACACAAAGCCAGTGACCAAGACCTAGGCTCCCAATACAAGAAGCTTGGTCAGTGCCCTCTGTTCCCCAGCAGGAGAGCACAATCTCTTTAAAGGCCAGGGAATAAAGAAACACCATGAGTAAAAAGAAAGGTGCCATGGATTCATATTATGAGAAGAGTGAAGATCAAGACAGGAATTCTGAAGAGGACAACATTGTCAACAAACCCACATCTGCAACAACAAAAGGGAATGTGAAGTGGTCTGAAGCACAAAAAGGCCTCTTAGAAGAGCTCAAGAAGTATTTTAATAATCAAATGAGAGAGGTAGAAGAGTTCTTCAATAATAAAATTGGCCAAATGGAAAAAAAATACACTGAAGAAACCAAGTCCCTAAAAGACATAATTGGCCAATTGAAGGAGGAAGGAAAAAACTAACAGAAGAGTACACTGAAGAAAACAAGTCCCTAAAAAACACAATTGGCCAGTTGAAGAAGGAAGTACAAAAACTAACAGATGAAAACAATCAGTTAAAAACTAGAACTGGACAAATGGAAACTATTGTTTCTATGAGAGAGCAAGAATCAGTCAAAAAGAAACAAAAAAAAAATAAATGAAACATAAAATACCTCATCGGTAAAACAACTGACTGGAAAATCGATTCAGGAGACATAATTTAAAAATTATTGGACTACCTGAAAATCATGATGAAAAAAAGAGCCTGGACAGTATCTTTGAGGAAATCATAAAGGAAAACTGCCCGGAAGTCCTAGAACCAGAAGGGAAAATAACCATAGAAAGAATCTACCACTCACCACCTGAAAGAGATCCCAAACTGACAATACCAAAGAATAATAGTAACATTCCAAAATTATCAGAAGAAAGAGAAGGTGCTGCAAGCAGCCATAAAGAAACAATTTAGATATCATGGAACCACAGTCAGGATTACACAGGACCTTGCAGCTTCTACATTAAAAGACTGCAGGGAGTGGAACATGATATTTTGTAAAGCAAAGGAGCTTGGAATGCAGCCAAGGATCAATCAAAAATGGGCATCATTTTTCGAGGGAGGAGATGGATATTCAACGAAATAGGAGATGCAGCCAAAGTAAAAAAAGCAGGGGTAGCAATCCTGATCTCAGACAAAGCAAAAGCAAAAGCAAAACTAGATCTAATAGATCTAATCAAAACAGATAAGGAAGGAAACTACATCCTGCTAAAAGGCACCATAGACAGTGAAGTAATATCATTACTAAATATACACACACCAAATGGTATAGCATCCACATTCTTATAGAAGAAGTTCAGAGAGTTACAGGAAGAAATATACAGCAAAAGTATACTAGTGGGGGACCTCAACCTCCCCCTCTTGCACTAGACAAATCTAACCACAAAATAAACAAGAAAGAAGTTAAGGAGGTGAATAGAACATTAAAAAAGTTAGGTATGATAGTACTCCGGAGAAAACTGAATTGGGATAGAAAGTAATATACTTTTCTCTCGGCAGTACATGGCACATACATAAAAATTGACGATATGCTAGGGCATAAAAACCTCACAATCCAATGTAGAAAGGCAGAAATATTAAATGCATCCTTTTCAGATCATGATGCAATAAAAATTATATGTAATAAAGGGCCATGGAAAGATTGAGTAAAAATTAATTGAAAACTAAATAATCTAATCCTAAAAAATGATTGGGTCAAACAAAAAATCATAGAAACAATCAATAATTTCATTCAAGAGAATGACAATAATGACACAACATACCAAAACTTATGGGGATGCAGTAAAAGCAGTTCTTAGGGAAGTTTTATATTTCTAAACACTTACATAAATAAAATAGAAAAAGAGGACACTAATGAATTGGGCATACAACTAAAAAACGACAAGAAAAAGAACAACTTAAAAATCCTCAACCAAACACTAAATTAGAAATATTGAAAACCAAAGGAAAAATTAATAAAATTGAAATTAAGAAAACTATTGAACTAATAAATAAAACTAAGAGCTGGTTTTATGAAAAAACCAATAAAACAGATAAACCTTTGGTTAATTTAATTAAAAAAAAAGAAAGAAATCCAAATTGCTAGTATCAAAAATGAAAAGGGGGAAGCTACCACCAAGGAAGAGGAAATTAAAACAATAATTAGGAATTATTTTCCCCAACTATATGCCAACAAATTTGAAAATCTTAAGGAAATGGATACATATTTACAAAAATATAAATTGCCCAGATTAACAAGAGGAATAAAATACTTAAAAACCCCATCTCAGAAAAAGAAATTGAACAAGCCATTGATGAACTCCCTAGGAAAAAATCTCCAGGGCCAGATGGATTTACATGCAAATTCTATCAAACATTTAAAGAACAATTAATTCCAATACTAATAGAGTGTTTGGGAAAATAGGTGAAGAAGGAGTCTTACCAAATTCTTTTTATGATACAAATATGGTGTTGATACCTAAACCAGGAAGAGTCAAAATAGAGAAAGAAAATTATAGACCAATTTCTCTAATGAATATAGATGCAAAAATTTTAAACAAAATACTAGCAAATAGATTGCAGCAACTTATCACAAGAATAATACACTATGACCAGGTAGGATTTATACCAGGAATGCAGGGTTGGTTCAATATTAGGAAAACTATCAGCATAATTGAGCATATCAAAACAAAACCAACAGAAACCACATGATCATCACAATAGATGCAGAAAAAGCTTTTCATAAAATACAACACCCATTCCTATTAAAAACACTAGAAAGCATAGGTATAAATGGAGTCTTCCTTAAAATATAATAGCATATCTAAAACCTTCAGCAAGCATTATATGTAATGGGGACAGGCTAGAAGCATTTCCAATAAGATCAGGGGTGAAACAAGGATGTCCATTATCACCACTGTTATTCAATATTGTACTGGAAATGTTAGCTTTAGCAATAAGAGAAGAAAAAGAAATTGAAGGCATTAGAATAGGCAAAGAAGAAACAAAGCTATCACTCTTTGCAGATGACATGATGATATACTTAGAGAATCCTAGAGAATCAAGTAAAAAACTACTTGAAATAATAAACAACTTTAGCAAAGTTGCAGGCTATAAACATAAATCATCAGCATTTCTATATATTACCAACAAAGCCCAACAGCAAGAGATAGAAAGAGAAATCCCATTTAAACTTACTGTAGACATTATAAAATGTTTAGGAGTCTACCTCCTGAAACAAACACAGGAACTCTATGAACACAATTACAAAACACTTTGCACACAAAATCAGATATAAATAATTGGAAAAACATCAGTTGCTCATGGGTAGACCGAGGTAATATAATAAAAATGACAATACTACTTAAGCTAATTTACTTTTTAAGTGCCATACCAATCAAACCACCAAAAATTATTTTATAGAGTTAGAAAAAAAATAACAAGATTCATTTGGAAAAACAAAAGGTCCAGAATATCAAAGGAACTAATGAAAAGAAATGCAGGGGAAGGTGGCCTAGCAATTCCAGATCTTAAATTGTATTATAAAGCAGCAATCATCAAAACTGCTTGGTACTGGCTAAGAAATAGGGAGGTGGATCAGTGGAATAGGTTAAATATGCAAGACACAATAGTCAATGACTGTAGTAATCTATTATTTGATAAAACCAAAGGCCCCAGCTTCTGGAATAAGAACTGAGTCTTTGAAATAACTTCTGGGAAAACTGGAAAAGAGTATGGCAGAAACTAGGCATAGACCCAAATCTCACACCATATACCAAAATAAAGTCAAAATGGGTTCATGACTTAGATATAAAGGCTGATACCATAAGTAAACTGGGAGAACAAGGAATAGTTTACCTATCAGATCTATGGAGAACAGAAGAATTCATGACCAAACAGGAGATAGAGAATATTATGAAAAACAAAACACATAATTTTGATTACATTAAATTGAAAAGTTTTTGCACAAACAAAGCCAATGCAGCTAAGATTGGAAGGAAGTTAGAAAATTGGGAAAGAATTTTTACAACCAGTCTCTCTGATAAAGGCCTCATTTCTAGAATATATGAATTAAGACAAATTTATAAGAAGACAAGCCATTCCTCAATTGATAAGTGGACAAAGGATATGAACAGACAGTTCTCAGATGAAGAAATTAAAGCCATCTATAGTCATATGAAAAAATGCTCTAAATCATTATTGATTAGAGAAATGCAAATCAAAACAACTCTGAGGTACCACATCACACCTATCAGATTGGCCAACATGACAAAACAGGAAAATGATAAATGTTGGAGAAGATGTGGGAAAATGGACCACTAATACATTTTTGGTGGAGTTGTGAAATGATCCAACCATTTTGGAGAACAATTTGGAACTATGCCCAAAGGGCTACAAAAATGTGCATACCCTTTGATCCAGCAATAGCACTTCTAGGGCTATATCCCAAAGAGATCATACAAATGGGAAAGGGACTGACATGTACAAAAATATTCATAGCAGCTCTTTTTGTGGTGGCAAAGAATTGGAAATTGAGAGCATTCCCATCAATTGGGGAATGGCTGAGCAAGTTGTGGTATATGAATGTAATGGAATACTAATGTGCTATAAGAAATGATGAACAGGCTGACTTCAGAAAAACCTGGAAAGACTTCTATGGTCTGATGCTGAGTGATGTGAGCAGAACCAAGAGGACTTTGTACACAATAACAGCCACATTATGCAATGACTAATATTGTTAAACTGAACCATTCTTAGTATGACAAAGATCTAAGACATTTCCAGAGGCCTTGTGGTAGAAAATGCTGTCTACATTCAAAGGAAGAATTATGGAAGCTGAATCGCTATCACTTATTTTTACCTTCTTTTGAGTTTTGTTTCATCTTTGTGATGGTTCCTCCTATTGGTTTAAATTTTTTTACTTACAACTTCACTAATGTGAAAATATGTTTAATAGGAATGTAAATGTAAAGCCTATATCAAATTGTGTGCCATCTTGGGAAGGGTGGGGGTGAGGAATGGGGAGAAAAATTTTCAACTCAAAAGCATATAGAAGTGATTGTTGATAAATCAAAATAAATTAATAAAATATAAAAAAGACAAAAATTGGAAATTCATAATAATTGTAATGACAAAGTGGCCTTTGAAGTATTGCTAGGGAAAAAAGTGTGATGATGATTTGGCTATGAATCACTCAAATGTCAACAAAGATAAATAACTAAAGATAATTACCAAGAAAATGCTAAATAATACAATTATTTGTATCATGTTTTTATGTTATTGCTTATTTTTAGGAAAGCAGAAAAAAATCACCTATGAAGTAAAATAATGAAGTGATCAAGGCAGAAATGAAGCAAAGACATTGAAAATTTAAGAGAATTTAAAGATTTCATTTGAGGCAAAGGTGAATGAGCTGAACTGAGGCATCATATAATAAAGTTCTTGTCATCATTCACTAAGAAGTTAATCAATGTGAGAAGAAATAATGTAATGGGAGAAATAATTAAATGGGAGAGGAGAGGTGAAACACATATGGAGTGCATATCCCAAATAACTTCCTGATTGAACAGTGAAGACATACTTATTTCTATTTGTGATTGCATGATAATGCTGTAAGAAAAAACAGATGGAGGTAATTGGGATAAGGAAGGGGGTCAAAGACTGTAAAGAAGAAGGAATGTAAGTTGTATTTTACTGCAGTTGTGTATGGGCATTTCATGAATATCTTATTTGAGGAATTTTTTTAGTATTAGGAGTTGACTTTATTTGAGTAGTTTAATTACTTCCAGAAACAATTTTCTACTGATAGGATAAAGGATGTGTGAGTTTCTGGAGGAAATCAGTCCCTAAACTGTCAGGAAGAATACAGCATCAGTTGGTATGGCCTTGGAAATGGATAATGAGAAGGTATGATAATGGACCAGTGTAGTGTTTAAAAATGTTTAAGACATATTTTCTGGATAATTTAACCATTTTATTAATAATGCCAGAATTTTGATAAAAGCTTTGTCATTTGGTCATCTTTCTCTCTTAGGAAAAAGACTATCACAGCAACAAGCTAATGGTTTACATGCCCATTTGAAGAGGTGTGTTCCTAAGGGTGATAATCAAATCTAAATGGTTAACAATTTATGAGAGAATGAATATTACAATATGGTGCTAGACCTAAATTCTCTCTATTCAAAGAATTTATCCCCTACCCAAGCCTAAGCAGAAGAATGTTTCACCTCAGATTAGAATTCTGATCTAGTTGGGTGGACTAGCAATACCCCAAATGAGGTGAATATTAATCCTGTTTTCCATCAGTCCAGTCCTTGAGAGACTGGACAAGAAAAGGAGACAGGGTGGGGAAAGCTGGGGTCTCTCAAATTTTAATAATTGGCTATTAATATGAGAGAAAAATAACAATTTCTACCACCAGGCTGCACCATTTGGAACACAAGGTAATTGCTATGACAAAGTGCTGATTATCCCATGAATTAACATTTCTGAGTTGGACATAGAGTAGAACAAAATGGAATGCAACTCAAGATCTACAAAAGCAGTAACATAAAAATTGGACAAATGAGACACCTTAAAATTTCAGAGAGATATAATTTTTGCTTTATGTTCCTTCTTTATAAAGGAACATGTAAGGACATAAATTAATCAGAAAATGAGATACAGAATTACATTAGAAGAGGAGAAAAATAATGAGATCATAGCAAGTAAAAATATCTTAAAGAGGACAGAGTAATGAAAAGTAAGATGGGGAGTGATATAGAAAGTGAAGCTTTGACTTGTGAGAATAAAAAAAAAACATACACAAAGGAATTGCAGATTTTGCTATTAGATGAAGTACATTTTTCAATAAAAGGAAAGAAAATGTCAAGTGTAATAAACAAGAAGATGGTCTTGTAAAGAAAGGACACATTGACAATGACCCATAATAAAAACTCAACCTATGTACATCAATTACTATAGAAGAAAAGAAAAACTAAATTAGAAAAAAAACAGTAAAATTTCAAAATAAATATCAAAACAGAAATTCTAGAAATCAAAGATAAAATTAATAAAATTGAAAATAAAATGGTTATTGAACTAATAAATAAAACTAGGAGTTAGTTTTGTGAAACCCCAATAAAATAAATGAACTATTGGTTAATTTTAATTTTTTAATAAGCAAACCTAATTAACAGTATCAAAGGGATGAAGCCAAGATGGCAGAGTAAAAGCAATGACTTGCTTGAGCTCTTCCCCTAACCCCTCCAAATACCTGTTAAAAAATGGCTCTAAACAAATTCTAGAGCAGCAGAACACGCAAAAATACAGAGTGAAACAAATTTCTAGCCCAAGACAACCTGGATAGTTGATTGGAAAAGTCTATCACGCTGGGCTGGGAGAAAACAGGAGTTCAGCATGAGCAAAGACCAGGCCTCAGTGAACCTGGAACAGGCCTCAGAGGACTGAATCACAGGCAGCTATGATAATTTACAAACTTCTCAAACCACAAATGCCAAAGACAACTTGGAAGGTCATAGGAAAGGTACGTGACCACAGTGAGAGAGCAGCTCAGTCCCAGCCCCCATATTTAAATAACATCTAAGAAAAAGTAATTGAACAAGTGATCAAGAAAATCCCTAAGAAAAAGTTTCTAGAACAAGATTGATTTACAAGGAAATTCTACCCAACTTTCAAAGAACAATTAATTCCAATATAACATAAACTATTTTAAAAAACAAGTAAGAGTCCTGCCACATTACTTTTATGACAATAACATCATTTTGGTAGCTAAACCATGAAAAGCAAAAACAGAAGAAAACTATAGCCTAATTTTTCTAATGAGTATTAATGTAAAAAGTTTAAATAAAATAGTAGCAAGGGGCAACAGTAATATTATCACAAAGATCATATATTATGATCAGATGGGATTTATACAAGGTATTTTGGGATGGTTCAGTATTAGAAAAACTATAGGCATGATCAAATATGTCAATAATAAAAAAATCATGATTATATTAACACTTGTAAGAAGTTTTGACAAAATATAATACCCAATTCCATTAAAAAAAACACTAGAAATCATATTAATAAGTGAGGCTTTTCTTAAAATGTTAAGTAGTATCTATATAAAAGCAAGAGCATGAATTATCTGTAATGGGGAAACACTAGAAGCCTTCCCAATAAGCTGGGGGTTGAAGCAACAATGTCCAATACCCCCATTATTATGCAATACTGTACTAGAAATGCTACCTATAGCGATAACAAAGGGAAAATTAATTGAAGGAATAAAAATAAGCAATGAGGAAACAAAACTATTTTTTTGCAGTTGATATGGTATTACTTAGATAATTTTAGAGAATCAATTCAAAAAACAGCTGAAACAATTAAAAACTTTAGCAAATTTGCAAAATCACATAAAAAATTAGGATTTCTATATACTACCAATAAAATATAGAAGCAAGAAATAGAAAGAGAAATTATATTCAAAATAAATGGAGAAAAAATAAAATATTTGGGAATCTCCCTACCAAGACAAACCCAGGGAATTCATGAATATAATTACAAAACACCTTTCACATGAATGAAAACAGATTTTAAAAATGGAGAAATATTAATTCCTGAAGCACTTGCCAAGCAAATATAATAAAAGTGATAATTGTTCCTAATTTGCTTATTCAGTGTTATACCAATTAAACTACAAATGAATTATTTTGTCAATCTGGAAAAAAATCAAATTTTCATATGGAAGAACAAAATGTCAAGAAATCAATGGAATCGAAGAAGAAAATGTGATGTGATTAGAGAAGATATGGGAAAATTGGAACGTTAATGCATTGTTGGTGGAGTTGTGAAATGATCCAACCATTTTGGAGAGCAAATTGGAACTATGCCCAAAGGGCTATAAAAATATGCATAACCTTTGACCCAGCAATAGCACCTCTAGGGCTATATCCCAAAGAGATCATAAAAATGGGAAAAGGACCCACATATACAAAAATATTTATAGCAGTTCTTTTTGTGGAAGCAAAGAATTGGAAATTGAGGGGAAGGAAGCCCTAGCAGTACCAGATTTCAAACTATGTTACAAGGTGGTAATCATGAAAACATTTTTTTATTTGCTAAGAAATAGAGTGGGTAAAGGGAGAAGATAACAGGGATAGGGTAAAAAAGAAAGGCTGAGAAAGAAAATACTGATTAAAAATAAGATGGAGGGAAATTCACAAACAGTAATTATAATATCAAACATGAATGAGATGTTTGTAGCAGCTCTCTTTGTTGTGGCAAAGAACTGGAAATTGCAGGGATTGCCATCAACTGGGGAATGGCTGAACAACTTGTGACACAGTACTACTGGGCTATAAGAAATGATGTGCTCAATGATCTTGGAAAGCCATGAAGGCATAGAAGGCACAAAATGATGAAAAGAGAAGGGAGCAGAACCAAGAGAATATTGTATGCAGTAGCAACAATATTGTTTTAAAAATAACTTTGATCAACTAAGTCGACAAATGAAAAATAAAGTGTGTATGAAGAAAGACACTATCTGCATCCAGAGAAAGAACTGATAAAGAGAAATATTCATAGAATAATTATATATGTATAATTCATATATACTTATACCTGTATATATAAACATGTGCATACCTATACATGTGTATGTGTGTGTGTATATGTATGTATATATGTATATATACACACACACACACATATATATATATACATATATATACATATATATATATATATATATATATATATATATATATATACACATATTTGGGTCTACTGGTAGACATATCTAGGGTGGAGGGGTGGGAAGAAAAAAAGAAATTTATGTGATAACTCTGTTGTATATTTGGAGATACTAAAAAGGTATACGTGGTAGATTTGTAATTCCATGTGCAATGATCTTTTTTATTGTACTGTGTTATAGAAATGCTTGCAGGATGATTTCAGAAGAAAAAAAAGACCTGGAAAGACAAGTGTGAAGTGTTACAAAGTGAAATGAGCAGAACCAGAAAATTTTACACAGTAACAGCAATATTGTATGATGAAGAACTGTGAATGACTTAGTTATTTTCAGCAATATACTGATCCAAGACCATCCCAAAGGACTCATGATGAAAAATGCTATAGGCCTGCAGAGAATGAACTGATGTTGTCTGAACACAGACCAAAGCATTGTATTTTTTCACTTTTTAAAATTTGAATCTTCTTGCACAATATAATTAATGTGGAAATGCTTTACATGATTACACATGTATACCTTATATCAGACCGCTTATCATCTCAAAGTAGGAGAAGGGAAAAGGAGTAATAGAATTTGAAACTCAAAACTTTTAAAAAATGAATGTTTAATATTGTTTTTAAATGTGATTGAGGGATAAATAAAATGTTAAAATAATAATAAAACTATTCTGAGGCATCACTTTACACCTATGAGATTGGTAGCAAAGAGAAAAGGAAAAGGACAAAATCTGGAGGTGATATGAAAAAGTAGGGAAACCAATACACTTTTAATGGGATTGTGGGTTGTTCCAAACATTCTGTCCAACAATTTGGAAATATGCCCAAAGGCCTATAAAATTGTGTGTACCATTTGATCCAGAAATACCACTGCTAGGTTTGTATCCCAAAGAGATCAAAAAAGGAAAAAGAAAAAAGGACTCATATTTACAAAAATATTTGTAGAAGCTTTTCATGGTGACAAAAGATTGAAAATTAAAGGGATGCTAATAAATTGGGGAATAGCTGAACAAGTTGTGGTTTATAATTGTGACTGAATACTATTATGCTATAAAAAATATGAGTAGGATGGTTTTAGAAGTACTTGAGAAGACTTATATTGATGCAGAGTGAAGTGAATAGAATGAGGATGTCATTGTATGCAATAACATAAATAGTGTAACAATGATCAATTTTGGAAGACTTAACTACTCTGATCAGTACAATGATACAATAAATTCCTAAGGACTCATCATAAAAAAAATGTTATCTATCTCCAGAGAGAGAACTGATGAACTCTGGGTGCAAATTAAAGTATAATTCTTTTCATTTTATTTCCTTGCCTTTTTTTTTTTATCATGGCTAAGATGGAAATATATTTTGAATGACTTTACCTGTATAATTGATATTATGTATTCTTTGCCATCTCTGTGGTGGGGAGGGACAGGAGAGTAGGGATAATGTAGAACTCAATTTTTTTTTTAAAAATTGTTAAAATAAATATTTAGACTGTTATTTCTATATTTTACTTAGATTATAACTATTTAGATTAAATAAATATTTAAATTGTTAAATTAGAAAAATAATCTATTTAATTAAAAAATATAAAATTCTGCTTTTTTGCCATATCAAAACCATTCTTATGTTTTCATTCTTCCCCCAAAAGTTTCCATTCTTCTTAAACCATACACCACCTCCTGTACTCTATGAAAGTGGATTACTTGTTTTTATTCACATACAACACTCAATTTCTCAAATTTGTGCCTTTTCATTGACTGTCTCCAATGCCTGAAATTTTCTAGTTTCCAAGTTTCAACTAAAATCCTCACTTCTGCAGTAGGCCTTTCCTCCCTCCACAGCGCCAGTGTTTTCTTCCCTCTGAAACCATCCAGGCACACTGAGTGTATCATCAAGGTAAGTATTTATAATAGTGCCTAGATTAATTAGCAAGTCCATTGTGTAGATTCTACTTCATACACATACTTACTTTAGGAACCGGGACAAGTCACTTAATTTCCTTGATCCTCAATTTATTCACTTCAAACTGAGGAAGTCAGATTGTATGATCTCTAAGATCCTTCTATCTCTGAAAGTATGATCCTTTAAAGTCTCTCTAGAAAAGCCAACCCATTTTTGGACAACTCTAATTGTTATGAAGGTTTTCCTGACACTGAACACCCTTTAGTAATTTTCAGCACATACAATTCACTTGCGAGAAGAATCACTTCTCTCCTGGGTGCTATGGTTAGTAATTTCACATCTTAAGGAATCTTCACAACTTCACATTTCTTAATGTAATTTTAAACTCACTTAGCAAAATAGAAACCCTATGTCTAAGACCTTCATTCAGAACTTTCCAGGTTTGTTCCTCTTACTGTACAAGCTGTAGGTTTTTTCTGCCTCTTAAGCAGCAAATGATGGTGTTGCCATAACTGCATGGAGCCTCTCTAGTGAGCAGCAAGCTCAGTTCTTTACTGAGCCTTAAGTTTGGCTCAACTTTCAGAAGAAGGAGGAAAGTCTTTTATTCTTCCACTCAGCTCTTTGAAGAAGCAAATGATAGTATAGACTCATAAAAAGACTTTCCTCTATCTTATGGTGAGAAACAAAAATCCACATCTCTGCCATGTAAGTCAGATCTAGACAAATTATTAAAATAGAATTCATATAGATATACATTTGTGCAACATGTGATATATCAATAAAATATTACTAATGTATCATATATGATATATAATCCACAATATATATTTTACATGTGATATAATATTATAATTTAATATGTAACATATATGTATGATATAATACTATACCACATATTCAACAAACAGTTCTAGGTATAAGGGTTTCCCAGCTATTAACATCTGTTATATGCAAATTAGATGTTAGTTCACAGGACATTTTGGTCGTCTTTCCTCTGGGTGAGGGTCTTTTATATGGGAGTTGTTTCATCAGTGTTTCTTTTATAACTCTCTTCATTTTTGCTCATTTCCAATCACGAAATTGTTTAAACCAAAAAGAAGAATCATTTTATAAATGTATAACTATGATTTCCCATACATTCCACATTTAAAGTGAAATATCAGGGATTTTCAGAACCACAAGAATAACTACTATGTATGGTACTGTGCTAATCATTATGTATATAAAGAAAGTTAAAGACTGCCCCTGCTGTCAAGGAGTTCACAATCTGATGGTGGGGACTATAAGCAAACAAACATGTACAAACATAATATGCACAAGATAATTTACAAATACTTAACAAATGCAAGGGCCTGGAATGAAGAGGTATTGGGAAAGGTTTTCTTTAAAAGATGGGATTTTAAGAGGCAGGAGGTGGAGGTGAGAAGAGATAACATTCCAGGCAAGTGGGGAAAACAGAAAAAAAATGCTTTTGAATGGAGAGATGAGGCATCTTCCTCTTGGAACTGGAAAGAGGACGTTGTCGCTGTTTCAGAGTATATGACATAAGGTACAATATTAGAAAGCTGGGGGAGATTATGTCATGAAGGTCTTTGAATGCCAGATTATGTTGTATTTGTTGCTGAAGGTGATAGAGAGCCACTGGATTTTACTGAGTATGGGCCTGACATGGTCATATCTCTGCTTTAGTAAAATCACTTTGGCAGTTAAATGGAGAACATTTGACATCATCCAAAACATTATAATTATAGATAAGGAAATATGTGTATGTGTATACATGATTTTTCTAAATTCATCTCATGTTTATCCAAAATTGACAAATTATTTCTTTTTTTGTTTCCCATTTCCCTCTTGACTATAATCTTACAGTTAAAGAAAGACTTATACATGTGAAATTTTCTAAGCAAATATGCAAGGTAATTATCTTAATATTTTGTTTTTAGTGTCATGTTAAATCATGGGAATATAAAATGTAAATATTTTTAAAGTCTTGAATCTCTTAATTTGAACTCATTTGCTATTCAGTGTACCCATACTAATTATCATGAATTCCTTTGGTATTCATTGTAATAGCACTAATTATCATGAAATTGTTTGGTATTCATTGTAATAGTACTGATCATAAAGAATTCATTTGACATTTATGAGGATATCATATGTATTTCCTTTGCATGCGACTGTAATTTAGCATCTGTAAAGCATTACTTAATGAAGACATGAAATCAAATGTTATTCACATTAAAGAGAAAAAAAAAACCACAGGTATCACCAAAAAAAAAATCAAGAAGTAAAAACCAAATAAAATCATCTGGAGGTTTTTATCTGAACAGCATTTCCCATTAAGTGACAACTTGTCTTTTTATAACTTTAAGAAAAATAAAAAGAATTAGATATCTTTAGATAATGGGACATTTGTAGATTTTAAACTTAGATTACCAATTCAAACCTTACTAATGTATCTATTCATTTTGACAGCAAAGTAGAAAGTAATTAGGACCCACTAATCAATTTTGAGGACATATTTTCACTAAGTTGGGACAAACAACTTTATCTATTTTCTTACACACTATATGTCTTCATTAACATTATTTGTGAAATTGAGTGCTTTGCCCACAGAATGTGGATTAAAGAAATCAACTGTTTAAATGCAGATGTGTTAAGAAATTTACATAGAATTTATGACTCCTTCATCTCATAAGGAAGACCATTTTTGGAGGTGCCCCAGCTCCAGATTTCCCCACCTCCTCTCTTTCTGCACCTTCATCTTGGAATATCTCACCCCTGAGGTCTGCTGTCCTTATTTGTGTTTCCCTGAACTGATCCATGGTTTCTTGTGGGGTTTATGTAAGATCAAAAAGGCAAGTAAATTATTATGTTCTTCTTAGTGTCCTGCTTGGGGATAAGGTTCAAAAACAGATCTTTCAGCAACAGGCAATGCATAACCTAAGATCATATATGTGGAGTTGTAGAGTATATTATGTGAACCCTTGTAGGGACCTCATCTGAGAAAATTCTTAGAAGGGAGAAAACTGCTATTGACCAGGCTGTTACTTTCAATATAGGGTTATGCTTTTTGTGGAAATCATGCAGCTCTTTTTAGGATATTAAAGTGAACCTCAGTCCTTTGTGGAGGTAATAGTAAAAGCTCACATTCATATAGTGGTTAAAGGGTTTCAAAGTTCTCAATGTCTCTTTTGATCTTCACAACATTCCTGTAAGGTAGGTGCTGTTGTCCATTTTTAAAAAATAAGAATGAGTCTAGAGTAATGGGGCGACTTGCTCAAGCAAACAAAACTAGTTTTGTCCTGAGGCAGAAGGCATATGTAGGTTTTTCAGTCTTCAGGATCAACACTTTACACAAGAATTGCTGCCACTCTAATTTACTTAAGATATATATATATATGTATATATATATATATATATATATATATGTATATATATTGTAATTCTACCCCACAGACAGATAGATAGATGATAGAAAGAGGGATGATTTGTAGCTAGATGATAGGAAAATAGGTAGATAGATAGATGATTGGTAAATAGATAGATATAAAACATTTATTAAGCTCATATTATGTGCAAGCCACTGTGCTAAGAACAGGGAAATATAAATAAAAGTAATAAGAAAATCTCTGCCCTTAAGTAGCTTACATTCTAGGGGAGTTATGAAGGGTTTCTGAGAAAGGGAAATATGAAACCTCTTTATGCTAAAGTTAAGTACAAATGACTTTTAAAATCAACATGAATGCAAGTTTCTGTATGCTTTTCTAGGCCCAGGAATGAAGACACTGAGATTTTAGATGATCATGAGCAATGAAAGGGAAGAAGAGATATATGGTCTCCTACCTACCTCCAATTGAATATAGTAGCAAAGATATATTTTGTGGCTCAAGATAGATACTTCTTTAGAGAGAGGTGAATCTTAGGCTGGAGCTAAAAGTAAATGCATCACAATTCCCTCCACTTCCTCCCATACAAACAGGAGCATAGTCTTTGGAAATGTTTTACTTTCATTCCATCACCTCCCGACATACTTGAGGAATTCAATATTCATGTTGATTTTCTTTGGAATTCTCTCTGAGAAGTCAATCCACCAACTTCCTCACTTCATATGACCCAATTATCTTATGTATTTCAACTAAGGCAACCAAACCTTTGGCCCAAAATTGTTCCTTGAACTTAAATATTGAAAGTCCCATTTCTGATGGTGTTCTCTGCTTCTGTGTCTCTTGATATCTGTGTGATGCAGAATATGTCCTAAGACTACATTTATCCTTCTGCTGATCTCCAACCCTTCCATTCTTCCATTTTCATCTAACCATTCTATTTCTTATTGTACATCCAGACATTTCGGCCCTCATTGTACACCCAGTTCTTCAGCACTACTCTATCCACACTTTACTCACTTCATCATGTTGACTGTATTGTTAACCCTTTACATCACTCCTGCCTTTATATTAGGAGTTTTAAATATGCATTTTAATGTTTGCTTAAGTTCCTTAATCTTTAGATACTTTACTCTCCTCAGCCACCATGCCTTATTCCTCTACTCTATGCAGATATCTTGCCTTAATGTTGCCTTCACCCACAAATGTCCCATGACTTTGATCAAAACCTATTACATTCTAAACATAACTTTCTATCATCTCATCACTCTTGGTACCTGTATGTCATAAACTCTCTGTCATCTTCAAAATACCTCCACCCCTTACTATTTTCTCAGTCTACAACCCCTGCCTTGATGGAATTTTCTTCCTTTAACACTCCTGACCCTTTAGTTAACCAATTTACCTCTATACTATCCTTTACCTTTGAAACTCTTGCATCATATTCTTTCCATGCTCATAATCTACCAAATCTTAACTCTGGGTTATTCTCGTCACATGTTTCCTCTGATCATACTAACATCAACAGAGTTGGGAGAAGAACATGCAGAACCTATTGTACAGAGCAGAGATGGAGGAAGAAATAAAAGGAGTTGAACAGGTTCCACTATAAGTAATTTCAATTTGGGCTTCACTGAAGCAGGGCAGTCCTTTTAAATAGACTGTTCCAAATGTAGTGGGTGTTTTTTATTTTCTTCTTTAATCCCATCACACAATTTCCAATCCTCCCCAAAGGAGAGGACTTCTCATAGCTTGACTGAGAACATAGAGTCCATTTACCTTGTGTTCCTTCTTTAACCTCTTCTCTATACCCTAATAATCATAAGAATCAGCCCTTGTTTTCTCCTTCATTCCAATTGATGATGAACAGCTGTCTGTTCTTTTTTACATGGACAAACCTTCTGCAAGTATCTTTGATCCCATTCACTCCCATATTCTCTGAAAATTTGTCCCCACAATCATGCCCCCATCTCTATAATCTTCAAACTGTTCCTATGTTCTAGCTCTTTCCTTTCTGCCTATAAATATCTCTACGTTTTTTCCTACATTAAAATGATCTACTTTGATCCTATTAGCCCTCCCCTTGTTATCTTTCCTTCCTTAAATTCCTAGAAAGAACAGTTTTTCCTCCACTTTCTTTGCACCTGCTTCTCAATTTGTTATAGTCTGGTTTACATCTTAATTGTTCAACTAAAACTGCTGTCTTGAAAGGTACCAATGATTCTAATTTTCATTATAATGACTTATTTGTAACCATTATCCTTCTGGATTTTTGGGAGCATTTCACACTTGATCACCATATTTTTCTGTATAATTTCTCCTCTCTGGGATTCCATGAAAATAGTTTTTAACAATTCTTTTTTCTTCACTTTTTATTAATTTATTTTGCTTTATAACTAATCACTTCTATAAGCTTTGGAGTTTTAAATTTTTTCTTCTCTCCCTCCCCACCTCTCTCCCCAAGACAGTATGTAATCTACATGTATATATCACAAATACATATCATTCTTATTAAACATATTTTCACATTAGTTATGTTGTAAGTAAGAGGTACACTCAATAGGAGGAACCACCAGAAAGAGGAAACAAAGCACAATGGAAGAAAAAATAGCAAATTGTATGCTTCAATCTGCATTCAAACTTCATACATCTTTCTTTGGATGTGGATAGCATTTTCTATCATGAGGCCTTTGGAGATGTCTTAGATCCTTGTGTTGCTGAGAAGGGTTAAGTCATTGTACAACATGGCTGTTACTGGGTACAACATTCTCCTGGTTCTGCACACTTCACTCAGCATCAGACCATACAAGTCTTTCCAGTTTTTTCTGAATCTGCCTATTCATCATTTCTTATAGCAAATAGTATTCCATTACATGCATATACCACAAGTTGTTCAGCCATTCCCCAACTGATTAATATCCTCTCATTTCCAGTTCTTTGCCACCACAAAAAGATCTGCTATAAATATTTTGTAAATGTGGGTCCTTTTCCCATTTGCATGATCTCTTTGGGATACAGCCCTAGAAGTGCTATTGCTGGATCAAAGAGTATGCACATTTGTATAGCCCTTTGGCATAATTCCAAATTGCTCTCCAAAATGGTTGGATCATTTCACAACTCCACCAACAATACATTAGTGTTCCAATTTTCCCACATCTGCAACATTTCTCATTTTCCTGTTTGTCATGTTGGCCAATCTGATAGGTATGATGTGGTACCTCAGAGTAGTTTTGATTTGCATTTTTCTAATCAATACTGATTTAGAGCATTTTTTCAGATGGCTATAGATGGCTTTAATTTCTTCATCTCATAACTACCTGTCCATATCCTTCAACCATTTATCAATTGGAGAATGACTTGTATTCTTACGAATTTGACTTAATTCTCTTTGTATTTTAGAAATTAAGCCCTTAACAGAGACACCAGTTGTAAAAATTCTTTCCCAGTTTTCTACTTTCCTTCTAATCTTGGTTGCATTAGCTATCTTTGCACAAAAACTTTTCAATTTAATATACTCAAAGCTACCCATTTTGCATTTTTTAATGTTCTCTGTCTCCCGTTTGGTCATGAATTTTTCTATTCTCCATAAATCTGATAGGTAAACTATTCCTTGCTCTCCCAGTTTACTTACATTATCAGCCTTTATATCTAAATCATGAACTCATTTTGACTTTATTTTGGTATATGGTGTGAGATTTTGATCTGTGCCTAGTTTCTGCCACATTCTTTTCTAGTTTTCCAAGCAGTTTTTGTCAAAGAATGAGTTCTTATCCCAGAAGCTGGGGTCTCTGGGTTTATGAAATAATAGATAATTATAGTCATTGACTACTGTGCTTTGCATATTTAACCTATTCCACTGATCCACCACTCTATTTCTTAGCCAGTACCAAGCGTTTTTGATGATTTCTGCTTTATAATGAAATTGAGGTTCTGGAATGGCTAGGCCACCTTCCCCTGCATTGCTTTTCATTAGTTTCCTTGATATTCTGGACATTTTGTTATTCCAAATGGATCTTGTTATTATTTTTTCTACCTCTATAAAGTAATTTTTTGGTAGTTTGATTGGTATGGCACTGAATTAGCTTAGGTAGAATTGTCATTTTTATTATATTAGCTTAGCCTACCCATAAGCAACTGATATTTTTCCACTTATTTAGATATGACTTATTTGTGTGAAGTGTGTTTTGTAACTGTGTTCCTATAGTTCCTGGGTTTGTTTCAGGAGGTAGACTCCCAAATATTTTATAATGTCTACAGTAACTTCAAGTGGAATTTCTCTATCTCTTGCTCTTGAGCTTTCTTCATAATATATAGAAATGCTGATGATTTATGTGGGTTTATTTTGTAGCCTGCAATTTTGCTAAAGTTCTTTATTTATTTCAGCTATTTTTTTCCTTGATTCTCTAGGATTCTCTAAGTATATCATCTTATCATCTGCAAAGAGTGATAGCTTTGTTTCTTCTTTGCCTATTATAATAACCTACAATTTCTTTTTCTTCCCTTATTGCAAAAGTTAAGGTTTCCAGTACAGTACTGAACACCAGTGGTGATAATGGACATCTTTCTTTCACCCCTGATCTTACTGGAAATGTTTCTAGCTTGTCCCCATTACATATGATGTTTGCTGAAGGTTTTAGGTAGATGTTATTTATTATTTTAAGGAAGACTCCATTTATTCCTATGCTGTCTAGTGTTTTTAATAAGAACGGATTTTGTATTTTGTCAACAGCTTTGTCTGCATCTATTAATATAATCATACAATTTTTATTCTTGTTATTCATATGGTGAATTATGTTTATATTTTTCTAATACTAAAAGAACCCTGCATTCCTGATATAAATCCAATCAGATGATAGCATAATCTTTTGATTTGTTGCTGTACCTTCTTGGCTAATATTATATTTAATGTAGAAGCTACAAGGTCCTGTGTAATCCTGACTGTGGTTCCATGATATTTAAATTGTTTCTTTCTGGCTGCTTGCAGTATTTTCTCTTTGACTTGGTAATTTTGTAATTTGGCTGCTATATGCCTTGGCATTTTCAGTTTGGGATCTCTTTCAGGAGGTGACTGGTTGTTTCTTTCTGTACCTATTTCACCTTCTTGTTCTAGGACCTCAGGTCAGTTTTCCTTGACAATTACCTGAAAGATACTGTCCAGGCTCTTTGTTGTTCTTGTTGTTGTGATTTTAAAGTAGAACAATAATTTTTAAATTGTCTCTCCGGGAATGATTTTCCAGGTCAGTTGTTTTACAAATGAGGTATTTTACATTTTCATCTATTTCTTCATTCTTTTGTTTCTGATTGACTGATTCTGGCTGTCTCATAGAGTCATTAGTTTCCATTTGCCCGATTCTAATATTTTTGAGGGGGAGTTCAGACTTTTTTATTCATTTATTTATTTTTTTAAATTTATATTTAGTTTTCAACACTCACATCCACAAGATTTTGAGTCCCAAATTTTCTGCCCATATCATCCTTCCCCCTACCCCAAGATGGCATTCATTTTGTTTACCCCTTCCCCTAATTTGCCCTCCCTTCTATCTCTCCCCCTTCTCTTATCCCTTTCCCCTTCTATTTTCCTGTAGGGCAGGATACATTTCTATACCCCATTTCCTGTATTGTTATTTCCCATTTGCGTGTGAAAACAATGTTTTTTAACATTTGTTATTAAAACTTTGGGTTCCAAATTTTCTCCCTTCTTCCCTCCCCACTAACCCTCATTGAAAAGGCAAGCATCTTGATACAGGTTATACATGTGTAGTCATGCAAAATACTTCCAGAGTAGTCATGTTGTGAAAAACTAAGTATATTTCCCTTCATCCTTCCCCGCCCTTTTATTCTGTTGTTGCTTTTGACTCTGTCCCTCCTCAGAAATGTTTGCTCTGATTACCCCCTACCCCATTCTGCCCTCCCCTCTATCAGCCCCCTGATCTCTTGTCCTCTTTCTCAACATATTTTCCTGTAGGGTAGGATAGATTTCCATACGCAATTGAATGTGTATGTTATTCCCTCCTTAATCAAATCCTATGAGAATAAGATTCACTCAATACCTTTCACCTTCCTCCGTTGCCTCTCCATTGTAAAGGCGTTTTCTTGTCTGTTTCATGTGAGATAATTTATCCCATTTTACCTCTTCCTTTCTGCTTCTCCTAGTATAATCCTCTCTAACCCTTAATTTTATTCTCCAGGTATCACCCCTTCATTTTCAACTCACCCTGTGCTCTCTATCTATCTATCTATCTACATATACATACATATAATTTTTTTTCCCTACCACTACCCTAATACTGACAAAGGACTCATGAGTTACAAATATCATCTCTCCCTGCAGGAATGTAAACAGTTCCACCTTAATAAGTGTCTTATGATTTCACTTTCCTGTTTACCTCTTCCATGTTTTACTTGAATCTTGTATTTGAAGGTCAAATTTTCTATTCAGCTCTGGTCTTTTCATCAGGAATGCTTGAAAGTCCCTATTTCATTAAATGATCATTTTTCTCCCTGAAATATTATATTCAATTTTTCTGGGTAGGTGATTCTTGGTTGTGATACTATCTCCTCTGCCTTCTGGAATATTATCTTCCATGTCCTCTGGTCCCTTAATGTAGAAAGTGCTAAATCTTGTGTTACCCTAATTGTTTTTCCACAATACTTGAACTGTTTATTTCTGGATGCTTTTAATATTTTCTCCTTCACCTGAGAAGTCTGGAATTTGCCCATAATATTTCTAGAGTTTTCCTTTGGGGTTCTTTTTCAGGAGGTGATCAGTGGATTCTTTTAATTTCTATTTTGCTCTATGGTTGTAGAATATCAGGGCAGTTTTCCTGGATAATTTATTGAAAGATGATGTCTAGGATCTTTTTTTGATCATGGCTTTCAGGTAGTCCAATACTTTTTAAAATTATCTCTCCTGTATCTATTTTTCAGGTCAGTTTTTTTTTTTAATGAGATATCTCATATTGTTTTCTATTTGTTTCATTCTTCTCAATTTGTTTTACAGTGTCTTAATTTCTCATAATGTCACGAGCTTCTAATTGCTCCATTCTAATTTTTAAGAAAGTATTTTCTTCAGTAAGATTTTGGACTTCCTTTTCCATTTGTCCAATTTTACTGTTAAGGCATTCTTCTTCTCATTGGCTTTTTGGATCTATTTTGCCATTTGGGTTAGGCTATTTTTTAAGGTGTTATTTTCTTCAGTATTTTTTCGGGTCTCCTTTAGCAAACTGTTGACTTGCTTTTCATGATTTTCTTTCTCTCATTTCTCTTCCCAGGTTTTCCTCTACTTCTGTTACTTGCTTCTGAAACTCCTTTATGAGCTCTTCCATGGCCTGGGACTGAATCATATTGTTTGGCAGGCTTTGGATGTAGAAGTTTTCACTTTGTTGTCTTCTTCTGGTCTTATGTTTTGATCTTCTTTGCCACCAAAGAAAGATTCTAGTCTGAATCTTTTTGCATTGCTTGTTCATGATCCCAGCCATTTACCTGAGTTTTAAACATTTTGTTAAGGTAGGAGTCTGCTTCCAGTGTGGAAAATGTACTGTTCCAAGCTTCAGGGGGTTTTTGCACCTGTTTTCAGAGATACTTCTAAGGACCTGTAAATTTTCAGTTCTTCCAAGTTGGTAATGATAAGGGGTGAGGTGTTTACTCCTTCTCTGGCCTGCACTTCCCTGACCACAAGCACTCTTTTCTGTCTTGGAACTGTGAGGAAGATTTCCTCTTAACCACCACTACAAGCTCCATCATGCCAGCAGTCCTCCTCACCCCAGGATTGCCACCCAGAATTGTCACCCAAATCCAAGCACAAGCAAAGCAACAGAATCCTGCACCAGCAGAGAGATCCCTAAAATCCCCCTCTGATCAGCCACTCAATTCCCCCTCAGTCTATGGTCCAGAAGCTCAGGAAGCAGCCACTGCCCTGGGGCCAAGCTCAGGGACAGGGGCTGGGACCACTTCTCTCTCTCACAGCAGTCAAAGACTCTTTCCACTAGCCTTCTAAATTGTCTTTGGTGTTCACGGGTTGAGAAATCAGAAAACCGCAAAAGCTGCCTGGGATTCAGTGCTCTGAGGCTTACTCCAGGTTCCCTAAGGTCTGATTTGCCTGTGTGCACATGCTTACCTGTGCTCCTCTCTCCACTTGACATGATTACCTTTCTGATCAACCACCCAGGCTGTCTTGGGTTGTAAATTTGTTTCACTCTCTCTTTTTGTAGGTTCTGCTGCTTTAGAATTTGTTTAGGAGTAGGATTCAGTAGTGTAGCCCCTGGAGGTTGCCTGCTCACTGGTGCCTTTCCTTCTTTTCTCTTTCTTCAGCTCCTTTCAGATGGATGTTGCAGAATGTTTCTCTGCCTGGGTCCCCTTGGAGTATTTCCCAGGGTTTTGCTGCAGCACCTGGAGACCTGGTCCCTGTAGAATGACGAGGCAACTGGTGATTTTCTGAGCTGGTTTCCACCAGTTCCCCCACCCTCGCTGAGGCACTTGAGGGTCCTGATGTTGGCGTCTAATTGTTCCACCACCTGAGTTTCAGGATCTCTTACTGCTATGCCAAGGTGGGCCTTTTCAATAGCTTGCTGGGATGTGTTCCATTCTATACCACTCCCCTTTCCCCAGGGCATGGGGAGCCTTTCCCATTAATCCCTCAAGCCACCTAGGCTACTGGATTGCTATACCCTGTCTTTATTCTAGTTCAGCTGTTCCAGGGTTTTTCTGGGGCAATATTTTCTGGGCTTTCAGAGATTAATAAGGGAGTGTAAGAGTGACTTACTTCTTACTTCACCATCTTGGCTCCCAGAAGCACATGATGATTCTTAACAAAACTGTTTCTGTGTCTGTTTGTATGTGTTCGAGAATTGTTATAAGCTCATTTTCTAAAGGGCTTACCAAAATTTTGGGAAGTATTATTGTTAATATTATTAATATTATCTTCATTGATGGAGCATTTACACAAATGTGTTGATGATCTCACATTGCCTCCCAAAGAGTACCAGTTCCACCAAAGCAGACTAATCTTCATTAAATGGCCAAAAAGTTCACTATACTATAATAAACCTGGTAATGAGCCTCCTTAATATTATCTAGGTTTGAATTGTATCTAGACCTTGGAGGCCAAATACTCAGACCACTACGGGATTCATAACTGAATTTTTTCCAGGTTGGCAAATTCTTCAGCATTTCTTGTTCAACTGGCATAATCTTTGTAAATTCGTGATTATAAGCATCCCTTGGTAATTTGGAGAAGGCATCAGTTAAGGACTTTGGTTAAAGGAAACATGTTTATATGATTACCATTGAAAAGTAGCCAATAGAAGTAGTAGCTCAGACTTCAGTAGAAAATGAAAATGGAAGATATTCTTCTCTTGGTTTAAGAATCCTTGGTTCCATTACCTCATGGAAAAAAAAAAAGTTTATCTCTGTTGGGAGATGCCTGCTTATGTTTGAATGGGGCTGCTCAGTCAGCAACAACATTGTGTTAAGCATCACATAAATGGTGATCACACAAGAGAAAGCTTTTAAGCTCATTCTTGTGTTTTCATGCCCGTATTCTTATTCATTGCTTATTTCAAATTAGTGATAACCTTTGGTCCTCATTCTTTTCCTTTATGACTTAGCTGAACTTCTCTCAGGTACAGTATGATTTCTTTTCATTGACTGAACAACCCATGCTGCTAAAAGCTAGTCTTGGTTAAATAGGGTGAAAATATTCACCCTCTAGTCAAATTTCATTAAGATAATCTTTGGGTTAATGGACTATAAAAGTGTAACATTTTTCCTTTAGTTTCTGTAGTATGTTAAAAAAATACTCTTCACATTTGTAGCAGCATAAATCCCTTTCAAATGAAGATGATAATTTACGTTTATATAGAACTTTACATGTCAAAAAGCATTTTCATATTCAAGATCTTATTTGATTGATTAGAAATATAGGCAGATGCAGTAAGTCTGGAAAAAAATGAATTGGGTTGTTTGTATTTTCTTATAGCTATAGGATTGACACAATGTAAATGAAGCCTGTAAATTTGTTTTCACTCAAGTTGTGAAGTTTGGGACTATAGTAATTATCACTTTTATCTCTTGACCCTTTAGTTAAATAATTAAAAGTTTCATTTCTGATGGCATTCTCTGCTTCTGTGTCTCTTGATATCTCTGTGATGCAGAATATGCTCCTAAGACTATCCTTTGCTAAGCTAAGCCATCCATCCATTTTCCTTCATATAATATCAACCTGGGGTATAGGAGATAGAGCACTGGCCCTGAATTCAGGAGTACCTGATTTCAAATCCCACCTCAGACACATAACACTTACTAGCAGTGTGACCCTGGGCAAGTCACTTAACCTCACTGCCTAAACAAAAAACCAAACAAACAAACATATAATATCAGCATGATAAAAGGCCATAGATATAAGTTTAAGCCTTTTACCATGTCTGACTAAATAGATTTTGAGGAATTATTATTTCAAATGTTATGTAAAAATATATTTTTTTAAGTTTCCAACATGTTTATGCCAAGACAAGTGCCTCTATATGTAACCTTGATCCCATTCCATTCTATCTTCTCCAGCATATTGCCCAGTATGTTATTCTCAATATCTCATTAAACCTCGATCTGTCTCTTTATGCTGCTCATTTTCCCACAGTTTCCCATGCACATTTTACATACCTTAATACTTTAAAAGATTTATGATTTCTGGAGCCAAGTAACTCTGTGTACCCAGGCAGAACACAATACGTAAAAAGCAGTAAGGGTTAAAAATAAATCAGTACTTACTAGCTTGGATTTTGATGAATAAACTTTTTGAACTTATTGTTTTAACTAAAATTTTAACAAGCATTAAATAAGCACCTAATGTATTCCAGGAACTGTGGTAAATACTTTACAATTATAATCTGATTTTAGTGACACAAATCCCCGGAAAGTAAGCTCTGTCATTATCCCCATGTTATTGTTGTTTAGTCATTTTTCAGTCTACTCTTTGTGACCCCTTTTGGGATTTTCTTGGCAAAAATAACTAAAGTGGTTTGCCATTTCTTCTATAGCTCATTTTACAGTTGAGAAAACAGAAAAACAGAGGTTAAGTGGCTTGCCTAGGTCACAGAGCTGATCAGTTTCTGAGGCCAAATTTGAATTTAGGAAGATGAGTCTTCCTGACTTGAGGCCAAGACTTTATCCATTGTGCCATCTAGCTTCCTAATCCCCACTTTACAGATGAAAAAATGGAGAAAGGCAGAGGTAAAGAGACTTCTAGAGTCAAATAGCTAGTAATATCTGTGGTCACAGTTGAACTCAGGTCTTTCTGTTTCCAAATCCATGGCTTTATTCACTGTGCCACCTGCTTTTAGAAACAGCACCCTTTGATTAGTCTAAACATTAAGTCATTCGAGAATGGTAAAAACTGGTTTCACATTAGTATGGTCTTTTGTAACTTAGGGTCATCTGACAAAATGAAATCTGAGAGCAAAACTTTAGAGAAGTAATTTCTACTTAATTTACCACTAAAAAAAAATCATTTTATAAGCTCTAAGCTGTGTTAATAATTAACCATATGCTAATATAAATAATAATGAAAGATGAACTTCTACAACAGTAGTGTTTACACAAAAGTTGGAATTAAGATACAAGGTGTTTTTCCAAACCTAAATATTTATTATTATTAATGCCAACCAGGAGGAAAGAACTATGTTAATTACTGAGGATGCAAAGAGAAAAAGAAATCCTTTTTTTTTCCAAGAGGAACAATAGTCTTTTAGTTATAATGGAGTGAGATTATCAAGCAGAACATTTCTTTCCTCTAATTGTTTCATTTCTATTACACAATTTTGGCATTCAACATTTGGCGGAACAACACTGTCCATTACTGTTTAACCAGTGTAAAAAGGTAACTTAAGGAGCTGATTTTGTTTACATTATTTGGATTTTACTGTACAGCTAGGGTAAAAATTTCTATGGACAAACCAAATCCAAGAAATATCATGGGCAAACTAGCCTACAGACTTCATTCGTGACATCTTTCATTATTTGTAATGAGAGCTCTTTATGCATAATAATTCTAGAATTTAGCTCTTTAATTTCCCAGAGATCTTCAAAATCCATCTTAACAATCAAGAAAAATGCCCAGTGGGAATCAGGTTTAATGAAACAATCAGTCTCAAATCTGTCAGACTAGCAGCATTATTATAACAACAAAAGAAAGCCACAAACAAAACCTTAGGATTTCTTACTCTTCTAAGCTTATAATTTTCTGATTCAACTAAATTCATATGGAATTAATGCCAAGTTGGGACTGTAAGATACTTCATATATTCAGACATCTTTTCAATGTCTGCAAAGCATATTGTATCTTACCTCAAGAGGATCTTACTTCTATCACTGTTACTCATTACAGAAACTGACACATTTAGATTTGACTAAGGACTGGGCAATTGAAAAAAATCATCTTATTTCCAAGGTGTCACATAACTCTCATACCTCCAGAGTCCTTTTGAATTCAATACTTCACTTTTATCTCTGAGAAACTTAACCTATCTCCATTTCTACATCGCTGGATTCAGTTTTTCAGATAATAAGACTTCTTTACATATTTTAATTTCAGTGACATGGACAAATTCAGTTTGAATGCAAAATCATTTCAAACTCAAATTCTATAGGATTATAAATCTTATTGCTCCTGTTCATTCAATATCATTAGACCAAAACCTGTAGACTATATCTATCCAGTGAAGAAGGCATAATAATATTGACATTGACAAACAGTCTAAATTACTTAGAAATTAATTCCAAAGCAGAATGAGAGCTTCCCATGATACATCTAGACACTACCCTTTCAGTCGAGGGCTGTGTCCTTTTATTCTTCAAAAACTTAAAACCATTTGTTAAGATTTTTCTCCACAGTCTATTCCCTTCTTCCACATCCCACACAGCTTAGAGTTCTTTTCCCATTATCAACCCCTTTACTCCTTCCTCAAAAGAGGAGGTAGCCCTTCTTAGCAAAGCAAACACCTCTACATGCACTTGTAGCCATCTTCTCAAGCAGCTTACCTCATTTATCTTCAGCATTATCTCTCTAATCTCCAAACTCCTTTTCTGTTGACTGCTTTCCTGATGCCAATACCCTCTTAGTTTTCCCCATTATTAAAAAACAAAAACAAAAACAAACAATGCCTACAAGGTCCCTCATTTCCATCCATTTTCCATCAAGTGTCATCAAGTATCATTCCTCTTCTCTATGCTTAAAGTCATTAAGAAAGATACATATACTAAGTAACTTCATTTCTTCTCTCTCTAGTTTCTGACACCCTTGAAATCTTTCTTTTCACTTAATTCTTGAGCTACTCTCTCCAAAGTTTACTTAATTACCAAATAATGGCCTTTTCTCAATCCTTGTTGACCTCTACACAGCTTTTTTCATTGTTGATTACCTTCTTCACCCTGATACTCTCTTGTTTCTGGCTTTCATGACACTACTCGCTCTTGGTTCACCTTCTATGCATCTAAGCACTCCTTCAGGGTCTTCTATATAGATCCTCATTCATATGCCCATTAACCATGTGTGTACCCCTAACCCAAGGTTCTTTGCTGAGCCCTATTCCTAAACTATACTGCCTTGTTTAGAGATCTCATAAAATCTAAATGATTCAATTATCATTGCTATAAAGATGATTCACAGATTCATTTATCCAGCCCTAATCTCCCTGTGAACTCCAATCTCACAATACCAATTTCCTCTTGTACATTTGGAACTAGACATTCCATTGTTATATCAAACATAAGAAGTCCAGGACTTAACTCATCAACTTTCTTCTCTTCCCAAATTCCCTATTCCTGATATGGATACCACCATCCTTCCAAAATCAAAACTTCCTGTCAGGCACACATGGACCTTATGTTTCAATTAATGTAATGTCCTTCAAATTATTCTCATTGTCTCAGTTTTCTTGCCTACTCCAATTCAATTTCCATTCAGCTACTGAAGTTCATTTCTTGTTGTATAGGTTTGATCATATTAAACCCTACTCAATAAAATCCAGAAGCTCCCTATTACTTCCAGGATCAAATAGAAAATCTGTGGCTTCTAAAGCTGCTCACAAACTTGCATCTTCTTATATTTCTGGTCTTCTTATATTTTACTCTTCTCCACATAATCTACCAACCACAGCACTGGCCTTCTTGCTATTCCTCATATAAGATATTTTATCTCCATCCTCAATTGCCTTGTACTGACTACTATGAGTACTGGGAATATTCTTCCTCTACAATCTGCCTCCTGACTTCTCTTACTTTATTCCAGACTCATCTCAAATCTGACCTACTGGAGGAGTTCCTATCTAGACCCACCAACTGCTATGGCCTTTCCAATGGAAAAAAATTTTTTTTTTACTTATGTAGTGTACATCTTGTATGTACAAATTCTTACACATTTTTCTCCCATTGGACACTGAGCTCCATGTAAGCACACTTTTGTCTTTCCTTGTATTTCCACCACATAGCACAGTGCCTTCATATCAAAAGTTTAATATATGCTTATTTGCTGGTTAATTGACATCTAATGTCTTAACCTTGAATCATTTTACTTTCATAGGCTATCTGTAGGTTGTCCCTACCCACAGCTGTTGTTGTTGTTGAGTTGTTTTTCAATCATGTCTGAACTTCCTGACCCCATTTTGGATTTTCTTGGTAAATATATTGGAGTGGTTTGCCATTTCCTTTTCCAGTTAATTTTATATATTAGCAACTAAGGCTAAGAGGATTATGTGACTTGTCCAGGGTCACATAGCTAGCAAGTGTCTGAGACAGACTTGGTCTTAGGAAGATAAGTATTCCTGACATCAGGCTGGGCACTCTATTCACTGTGCCACCTAGCTACCCCTTACCTTATTTATAAGATAAATGAGGCTAAGAAAAAGTGAATGATGACCAGGAACACACACTAGCAAGCATTTGAGGCTGAAATTGAACTCAGATCTTCTTGGATTCATGTTAAGCAGTCTATTCCCTATTTTATCTAGATAGCTGTTTTCCACACATACTAGTATGGTGTGAAACCTCATGGTCATCTACAATCCATACCATCCAGTCATTTTTTCTAGCAATGGTTGCAGTTTATTATGGCCAAAGGGAGAAAGCATGGATGTATCCTAATTTGTTTGTCTCTCATGAATCTCAGGAATCTGTCTTCTGACTTTTCTTACACATTGACTGAGGCAGAGAAGACTAGAAAGAAGGGAGACATATAATTGTTCTTTTCCACTGAAGTGGAGGCATACACCAAAACGGTATTAGTCACGACAAGAAAAGGAAAATTTATAACTAGCTAGAAAGGTGTAACATGCTACGGAAAATGAGAGTGAAAAAGTTGAAAATGTTAAGTGAATGAAATATTTTTAGCATGCTTAGAAGAAACAACGATGTGATAAAGTGAGTGTTAGAAAATCCTAGTGTGATTTCGTGGTGATACAATGATATAGTATGACCCTGGGCAAGTGACTTAATCCTAGTTGCCTAAAAAAAAGTGATAAACGTGTTATACTGTAAACTTTGTTAAGGAAAAGTTTCTCTTCTTCCTTGTAATTTCTTAGTTTCTGGAACTGCTCTATGAATATTTATCAAACGATTGATTTAAGTATATTTTAAGTACCACTTGTAATGGTTTGTTTTGTTTTGTTATTTAAGATAATGTATTGACAACCATTTCTAGAGTTACAGGCATCATATAAGGGAATGAATTTAAAATGTGGTCCAGCAACCCTTTCAGAGGGTCCTAGAGGTCCAAACTATTTTATAATAATATCAATATGCTATTGTTTCTAATCTGGTAAATATTAACATACTGAGGGGTGCATTGGCAGCCATGTTAAACTAGCTTTTCAGATTGTAAAATTTTTATCAAAAGCATTTACACCTCAGAAATTAGCAAATGGCACAAATCAAGGCTTGATTTATTATTTTGTTTATTGTCTAGACTTAAGAAAGTGATAGAGAAAATGTTAATTATGCAAATTGAACTTGAGAAAAAAGAAAAAGAAAATCTCATTTCTCCTCTTCCTTGGTCACCACAATATTTACTCACACACTTAATACATCATTATTTCTAGATTTGTCTTTAATCTCAGAAAGACATATAATTTATTTACTTTTACAAAATTCAAACTAGTTAATTTCTAAACAGGATTTTTGTAAGGCAACTTCTTGGGCATAGGAATAACTTCTAATTTGTGGGATAATGTTCAGTATCACTCTGAAATGAATGGTGTGGTGATGTGTATAATGAAATAAATAGATTTTGTGAGGACCAACCAATCTCTGCAACAGAACTGTTTCACACAGCTATCAAGTGAGTCTAGTCTAGAGAAGAAAACAAAATATGTCATGGGCAATTACATGAAAAAGGGTTACCTTGCCTCATATAAGTGCCATAGAACTTATGTGAATGCTATTTAGCCCCAAAGAAAATTAGGTATACAGAAGGCTTTTCCTGATGTACTTAGTCATTAATGTCCTGCCCAAAGTTATTTGTATATATTTGGTATTGACTTATCTGTATGTGTGGGTAACTACCATATAATGTAAGGTCCTCAAGAGCAGAGACTGTTTTATTTTTGAATCTCTAGCATCTAGGACTGTGCCTGAAACATAGACACTAACTACTTTTTGAATGAGTGGCTGTAACTACATTTTGTTCTTTTTCTTCCTTTTTTCTTCTCTTACACCTTAAAAATAATTAACATATCATTATTCTATGCTTCTCTTTAACACTTCAGGAAGTATTACAGTGGCATACATCTTGATTAAAATGTATATTGTGAGAACCTAAGAGGGGACTGCCTGCTGTGTAGTTATATACAGTGAAACTTTGTTTATCAGCCTGAGGCTTACATCGATGACTTCTTCAGTTCTTCCATCTGGGGACATTTTTTTTCCCTTGGAATTGTATTGTGTGTATGTGGAAGATATCCCAGTATGTCAGTTTATTATACACATTGATTTGCATATGACCAAGAGGTCTCCCAACTGTATCTGGCCTCTCTGCTTCCTGTCCCATGATGAAAGATGCCTGAGGACTGGGGCTGGCTCCTAGCAAGGGGAAAATTTTTGTGTGTGGTATGTCTTTAGCAACTGATAGCATCTATTTCTTTCAACTATATATCATATGGCAGGTACTGTATCTTGTCAGTACAAGAAATCAATATCAACATAAGAAATAATTAGAAAAAAAATATCTCAATATTTGTATATGAGAAACATAGAAAAATAAGTATAAGATAATATAGTTTCAGTACAGGAGATATGATTTTTTTTTATTTTTTTTCCATTGGCTGTATAGGATAAAATTAGAAGTCAAGAAATGTCTCTACATAAGAAGTAGACATTAATGATGACTTTTTTTAAAACAATATAGTAATTACAAGAATACACGTAATATGCACAGTACTACACATGTTTGTGTGAGTGTATATGCATGCACATATGCATGTGTGTTTATTTCAGAGATATGATTAATATTTAATTTAATACCTTGGACTTGCTGCCACCTCAGGTTTATGCTCAAGGCATGTCTATCATGATAACATCTCTCCAAACTAGTATTCAGTTAACAGATAATCTTACTATTCCATAATATTGGCAAAATTCCAGAAATTGTGGGGAAAAGACTCCCACATACACAAAAGTAGGTGTCACACATTTCATGCTTTCAAATTTATCAACATTATTCATAAAAGTTCTCCATAAATGCTCAATTAGAAGCCAATTTACTATTTATGTTACCAAAAAGTAATCTGATTTTCAAATCATTCAGAATGGCAAAAGCTAATTAAAATAGAAAATAATATCCGCTATAGATTGGCATATTGATGGTATCTAAATTATAGGTGGCAACATTGAATCAAAGTGGGAGGCTGAAAAAATCAGTTAAAAAGAACTAAACATTTTTTCTATTATAAGATAAAACACCAATTAGTTGCCCTGAAGTCATTACTGTGTTATATAGCAATAACTGATCATAATTGACAATTTTAAAATTATATCGTAAATACTTTCTTTTTAAATAGCAATGTGACTAGTACATTTAGATACATTTCCCTTTGAAACATCTTAAATTGGTAACCCACCAACAATCAAAGAGAATTGGGGCAACAGACTGACTTCTATTCAGATTCTGGAAAAGTAAAGATTTTCTTATATTGTTTACGAATTTAATTTTGAATATAGGAATGAGTTGAAAAAGTACACAAAAGAAAAACCAACATGACATAAATGTTAGGAGTTGCATTTAACAAATTCAGATTTTAGAAAGAACTACAGAGGCAAAAGGAGGTCATTTGAGAAAGAACCAGATAATGGTAAATACATCATTTTGAGGGAAATTGCCTCATGACTTTCGATAGATAAATCCATGGAATTAGCATGAAACCTTTATAATAAGTGTTCAATGGCAACTCTGACAAAGTTCATGGAAACCAGCTTTGGCTAAATTCATTATAAGAGAGGAGATGAGGTAAAACACAGACTAATTACAGAAGGTTCTGATGTGAGTAGGTGATGAAAAGAGACACCATAAAGAGAAAAAGAAACTTTCATCCCTATGCCAGTGCAAAAGAAATCTTTGGAATTGACTCCCTTCTCATTAGTATCCTCAAAAAATGGACATTCAAAGTGTTCCTGAACTTCTTAAGAAGTTTAAATGTTTAAAAGAAAATAAACGCTGGTTAGGAATAGTAGAAAGAACCCCTGAAACTACAAAATCATGCAGTAGCAAATTCTCTGTAAACATCACACAGATTAGAAGGCTTAGCTATCTGGGAAGCAAAAAAATGTTCCACAACAAAATTGTTTCCTAGTAAGTCTGCTGGACTTTGCTCTGTACATTTTGGATTGAGGAGATAGAGCATTTAGTCTAAAGAACACAATGGTTTTTAATTAGGTTATATTTAATGAAAATAAACTTATCTTATTTGTGCTTTTAAAATGGCAAAATAGGAACTTAAAAAAATAAACACACCAAAATAAATTAAATAGCCTTTTCATTTATGTAAACTAAAACTTAAGCAATTATTTTTCTTCCATATCTGTGACCATTAATAGAAAAAAAACGATTTTACTATTTTTTTTTGTATTTTTGCATTAACCCCAACACATGATTTTAGCTTAGAGAGAGCTTCTGGGGAGGAATTTCCTTTTCCTAATCAGATCAGTAATTGCTCCACATTTCATAATTTTACAGTTGTCTGGGGCACCGAGAGATTTGGTGACTTGCCAGGATCACACAGCTAGATGATGTTTGATCTAGGACTTCTTTTTAAAACCCATATCTTTCCAATTCCAAAGCCAGCATTTTATTCACTATGCAACACTATGTCTCTTCATTATATTATATTGGACAAAGTCCTGAAAAATCTACCAAACATTTAAATAATTTCTTTGATATCATTTTATATCTTATTTTTAATAAAATAACATTTAAATTGTGAAAGTTAATATATTTTCTTAAGTCTTTAAATAAATATTATTTTTCAGGTGAGAAACAAATGATTGTGAGGTTCAGGTTTAGTGAAAATAAGGCAATAAATTTCTATGGATGATACTGAAATAAGCTATTGTTAAGCCATAGTTTATACCTATCAGTTAGTATAGGAAATATCAAGTGGCTTTCTTGAATTTTCTTGGGGGAAAAGTTGTCATGAAACCCAATGTTCTTAGCTAAAACACACCAGAGAAATCCACTGCTTGCCAAAATTTTATTAGTTTTATTTAAATAAATTTACAAAGGGAAAATTAGTTCTTACAAGGAAAAATTATTGGAGCTATTCTCTCCCACAGTCATTGACTAGGGGATTTCATATTAATGGGATACATAAAGCACAACTATTCTACATGTTTCTTTAGGTTTCTTCTCTATATCTTTCAACTTCAAAGAGTACATAAGAAGTAAGTTCCCTAGGTTACGAACAGTTTTGAGAAAAGAGTTTCATTAAATGGAGTTAGAAAAATATTTTAGGGTGTAATTTTTCATTACCCAAAGATATTTTCCAATTTTTTTGTGTGTGTAACAACCATGTAGGAATACACTGAAAATTGTTCATTTTGTGTATATTCATTTCTCTTTCATATAATACTGAGGGAATGTCTTCTATAGGCTCAGAGCACATATAAGATGTAGGAAAAAAATGGAGGAAGGTCACTTGGAGCTTGTTACTGTTAATTCTGACTACTAACCTACTTGAAATGATGATAAAGTCTTTCAGGAAGTCAAAAAATGGGTTTTGCTTTTAAGAAAAAATAAAATATGTATGAAAATTCAAAGAAAAACGTTGCCACAGCAATTGATATTCTGATAAGCCAAAACTTGTTAATGAAAACAATTTATCCCAGTAGATTGTATGCTCCCTGAGGGTAGGTGACTTCCTCACTTTACTTTTTTGCATTTTTATTCCTGTTTCCAAGAATAGTGCCTAATAAAAGCTAAGTGCTTTTGACAATTGATTATTAATTGATTGATTGATTAAAATTTCCTTGCCATAAAGATAGGTATCTCCCAATATTATGAAACATTTTGTTCATTGGTATATACAATAAGATTGATTTAGAGTGAATGACAGTGTAAGGTAGTACAGGAAACTATGCAATTAATAAAGAAAATCACTGACCACTCTAAGCTTCAGTTAGTACTATTGCCACCAAGCTCATGAAATTGAAATGGAGTTCTTTGCAAAATGTCAAGTGCTATGTAAAAGTGTAATGTTTTTATTATTACTCTGTGATATTTCAATGACATAATAATTATGAGGTGATATCTCATCTTTATACAAGTGAGGAGGTTCTTCTGGGTTCTAGAAAACAATGGCAATGGAACAAAAAATCTGGCTCGTCCTTCCAAGCCAGTAAGACTTTGAATATGTACCCATCAACGAACTGTATGTCAATCAGAGCTATTAGTGAAATTGATCACACTGTAATGAACATTTTATCTTCCAAATTCATATAGGTCATCTACCGGGGAGTAAAAGGTTTGCAATTTGGATCAATGTAAGTATTATCTACATTGTCAAGGTTACAGAACTCTGTTTTTAAGTAGTGATGTATACTTGGTTCTCATCCTTTTCATATTTTTTTTTAATGGGAGCTATTTGGGAGAGATGTCTGGAGGTTTCTAAATAGATTGTAGTATGTACTTTTGTATAGGTTGTTCCCATGTATATATGTTCTCTCTACTTACCTTTATTTCTTGGAATTCATGGCTACCTTCAAGTCTTGACTCAAGCACCACCACCTGCATGAAGCCTTTCCTGATCCCCTCCAATTGCTGGTTCTCCCAAGAAAATTATATTTTCCTTGCATATTTTTTGCATTTAATCCTCTGTGTGTCTACACTATCTACTCTACTTTGTAGAAAGGCAAGGATTATTTTATTTTTTTCTCTTTACACCCATCATTTGCATAGTGCTTTGCACATAGTGGCAGCTAAATTAATTCTTGCTGATTTAAAGCATAACCAATGGCATAAAGGACATTACTTTGGGTATGTATGCTCAGAAAAAGTGGTGGACCATTCAGAATAAAAGGGAGCATTAATGGACTCAGTGGGTTAATGTTTTGGAAACCTGGGATCATAAATACTGTAAACAGTTTTTCTTGTATTTCTGGTAGACCAGTATGGAGGTTTAATACAAAGAAAAGGGCAAGAATCAGAGGACGAGGTATGAAAGAATTGTGATTTACATCAGGAGAAAGTAAATATCTATGAAATAATAAATACATTAAATTATAACTGAGTTTGCTCACAACTAAAATACCCTTATTTGATCCCTGTGGTACTATTTGGGAGTAGAATTCTGGTACCAGCCAGAATGACTTGTTTCCTACTTGGAAGTTGATGCCATCCTACGGCATATCTTAGAATCTCAAGCACAGGGTCAAACAATCAGAAGCAGCCAATTTTCTTTACTAAGATGCAATTCTGGTATCCCTTGAACACACTATAACATTAAATAATCATTCATATTCAAGTGTCTATATGTGCATAACAAATCTGGGGCAGTACCAATATGTTGATTTCATCTGAGATGTTGGGCTGAACATTATTCATATTTGAAGAGTCTAGAAAGTACTGCTTTAAAATAAATTACATTCTACTAGACAGGAGGTAAACTTAATGTTTTTCTTTCTAAATAAGTTATTTGGAATAGGAATAAGTTCTAAATAAGTTCTTCGGAATAGGAATTCTTGCTTGTAATCTCCTTTCTAATTCTAATTAATTAGTTAACAGTGAGAAATTTATTCAAGTTTTCATAACCTCACCTTCCTAATTTATTTGTTAAATGATGAGATTGAACTCCTGGATCTTTAAGGTCTTTCCCAAATCTCTTAAGCCTTTGATGTAGTTGGAATCATATTTAACAGCACAGAAACAGTGCTAGGGGTAGATCCCCAAAAGTTACTGGGATTCAGAGGAGTTGCCATGAAGTCAATGGATTTAGTGATTCCAGTCTACTAAGTTCAATTGTGCTTCACATTTTGTCTATGCATTCTTTATGTTGGGCCATTGTGAATAGAATAATACTAGAAAAACAGTGTGCATGGCAGAGGTGCTAGAGATTGATTGAATAAGTTGCCCTGACTTCTCAAGGTATGTTTTCTGGATGAAAAATACACAAAAATGAATGAGAATTTTTTTTTCAAACTACTTTCACATTATTGCTTTTCAAGTTTAACACAAATATTAATTTTGGAAGCTAGTGTCTTAAAGAAAATTTCAGAGTATAACTAAGGTGCTTTAGCACTATTTTGTCTTAAAAATAGAAGATCTCACCAACTAGGAAAAAAAGAGTAAAGCATAACCCAAAAATTTTATTGCAGCATATTTGTTATTTTTTAAAAAAAAGCAATTTTATTGCTATTGAACACAAAAATGTGTTTAACTAGCCACTAACACAGTGTTACCAAATGGAGGATTTGTTGATCTGCCATAAGCAAACAGACAAGATTTTCTCGGATTTATTACCACTATTTGCATATAAATCAAATACTGGGTGACTTAATACACATTCTGTTTCTAAGTAATAAAAAATATCCCCTCAAATCTCATCTACTCTATTATTTGGCTGAACAAAAATTATTTTCTTTGTAGTACAGAAACAAACAACCACATTCAATGGCTGTTTGTAATACATTACAAATTAGTGGATTAGTCATTAATGCCAGATGATATGACTTAGTTACAATGAGCCACAATCTCACTAAGGTCAGAAATCAGCACTATAATAAAGGAGGGGGGACGCTATGAAAGAATAGGTAAATTCTTATTAAAAAATTGCAAAGTTCAACTGTCTTTGAACTTTCTAACTTTTTTTTTGAGGCTTAACTTTCTAACTTTATTTGAGACTATCTACACATAGCCCAAATTAAAGGACTCCTAAAGCCAGAGGCAAAAGCTCTAAGATATATTTGTTGGATAGGGGAAAAAAGGGTACCTAACTCACCACTTCAACAATCCTTTTATAAGCACCATTGGTAGGTGAATGGCATTCTTTCCATTGGAGTTCTTAAATACCTCCCCTTTTTGGCATTCTTTCCACTGGAGTTGTTAAATACTTCTCCTTTTAGTCATTGAAGTTGTTGTTTATTAATTTGTTTTCTCAAGGAGTCCTATTATATCTGTCTTCAAACAGATCTTGGAATTCCAAATCTATAATATGGATAAATAAGGTCTCTCAGGAAAGAACTGAGAATGGAAAATGAGTTTGTTAAGAATGAAAAGCCAGGAAGTCATATAACAACAGAGATATAACATTATCACTGTAATACCACAATTGTTTTATGTGGTGGGGAGACCATGTGCACCAATACAATGACCATTCATCTTAATGCAAATAACCTTGACTGATAAAAGGATTGTTCCAATTGTTTTAAGAATTTCTGCAATAAAATTGCTTTTCAGATCTTCTAGGATCAGCACATTTTAGATTCTGATGGTTTTTAATGAAAAATGAATAGAATAGACAGCTTCAATATTTTTTTATGGAAAAACAGAGCCATTTTTTGATGATTTCCAATGTTTTGAGGCATTTTGTGAGACTATCTCAATCCATTCTTTGATTGTGTGTTTATATTCTTGTGATTTCTGAATGCAAAGTTCTGTAATAGTTCTGGATTTCATTTAAGAGCAGTCTACCTTCTGTTCATATATAGAACACCTACTAACCTCAATACCATTCAGTGTAATAATGCATGATTCACTTATGCCAATCTGTTTGACATCCATGTTATAAATATTTTACACAACCCTCAACCTCTCACTTCACTATAATGTAATTCCTATAAAGAAAAGGTGTGATATTTTATTTTATTTTTATTTATTTACCCATAATGTTCAGTCAAGTTCGAAGTACAGCTCATACATACTAAATGTTGAATAGATTAAAATCAAATTAAATTAGTTAACTGAAGACATCACAAGATGCAAATATAAGACTTTTTTTATTCTTTGTCAAGTTCATATTAAAAAAAACTAAGATGACATTAAGTCATCTACTTAAGCATACCAAAAAAAAAAAAAGTTGTAGTGCACCTTCTTGATAACCCTTTTAACTTAGACCCCTAGGAAGTGGCAACCTGTAGATTCTAGGTATTTTGGGTATGAACTATTAAAACTATAGCTCAAGTTACCAATGGTATGCTTATATTTAACAGTGAGCCAATATGCTCTATTAGCTCACAATGACATAAGTTTTAGAGATAATATTGCATGAACAGGAATAGCAAATTATTACTCTCAATAAACCTGGGGCATATTTTGGCACAAAACAAAGTATCAGAGAAAAGTAGGCAGAAATTTATAGTAATTTGGTAGAGAGGTACACAGTAACATGTGGAAAAGCTAACACATGTATACTTGTTTTCTGTAGGGCCACAATATATTTTCCTCTCTCTTGGATAAATTGCCAAGCTAGGTTCCCTGGGTCTTCTCCTCTCTGCAGTTCAAGGGTTTTTTTGTTTGTTAGTTTGTTTTTGTTTTTGTGTTTGTTTTTTATGAAACAAAAGTGACACTTATTGACTCAGAGTTCACACTCCTGAGAGCTATTTCCTTCTTTGACTCATAAAGTATCTCTTATCTCTTCTTTCACACCCTAAGCCACTAAACCTACTCCCTTTTGTGTATATCCTCTCTTGTACTGGACAAATGGTCTTCTACAAAATGCCATTTCCACTGAGAAGAGAGAGATGAGGGAAAAAACCCTTCCCCAAGAGTGAAAAAATGAATCTCTCTTAAGGCCTGCATTCTTCATCTATAGTTTACTCTCTTAAAAATTATCAGAGTTCATACACTTTAAAACCACTTCCCAAGAGGCAGAGCCAAGACGCAAAGTAAAAGCAGTGACTTGCTTGAGCTCTCCCCCAAATACCTCCAAATATCTGTAAAAATTACTCTAAACAAATTTTAGAACAGCAGAACCCACAAACAGACAGAGTGAAACACATTTCCAGCCCAAGCCAACCTGGATAGTTGATCAGAAAGGTCTGTTGTGCTGAACTGGAAGAAGAGCCCAGTTCAGTTTGGGCAGCACAGGCAATGACTGAACACACTGTGAGCAGGCCTCAGGAGACTGAACCACAGAAAGCTATAGTGGTTTCCAGGCATCTCAACCCATAAACAGTAAGTTAGAAGGTCAGTAGGAAAAGTCTGTTGAGCCTAGTTGAGAAGGAAACCTGGTGTTGCCCTGGCCCTAGCAAAGCCCCAAGGTGATGGCCACAGGGGCAGAAGTTGCTTCTGGAGCTCTTGGCCCACAGAAAGTGGGGGGAATTTAGCAGTTTATCAGAGGGGGACCAAAGGGACTGCTTTGCTAATGGTGAGCTAGCAATCTCTTTATATGCCTAAGCTTGGATCTAGGTAACAGTCCTGGCTGGTGGTACACAACTTGAGTAGTGGAGGTTGTAGTAGTGGTGTAGAGAGAATCCTCCTCATGGTTCTAGGCAAAAAATAGTGCTTGTGTTCACTCATAGACAAGAGCACAGGCCAGGAAAGGAGTAAACACCTCACCCTTGATCATACCACCTCAGAAGAACTAAAAATTTACAAGTCCCTAGATGTATCTTTGAAAACAGCTACAAAATCCCTGAAGCTTGGGACAGTACATTCTCCACACTGGAAGCAGAACCCTACCTTAACAAAGAGTTCAAAAGTTAAGCAATTAGCTAGGAACAAGAGCAAACTGTGCAAAAATAGCAGACTATAGAATCTTCCTTTGGTGAAAAATAAGATTAAAACATGCAACCAGAAGAAGACAATAAAGTCAAAGCTCCCACATCCAAAGAAAAATATTAATCAGTTCCAGGCCATGGAAAAGCTCAAAAAGGATTTTGAAAAGCAAGTTAAAGAAATAGAGGAAAAACTGTGAAGAGAAATGAGAGTGATGCAAGAAAATCATGAAAATCAAGTCAACAGCTTGCTAAAGGAGACCCAAAAATACTGAAGAAAATAAAACCATAAAAAATAGCCTAACCCAAATGGCAAAAGAGGTCCAAAAAACCAATGAGGAGAATGCCTTAAAAAGCTGAATTAGCCAGATGGAAAAGGAAGTCCAAAAGCTCACAGAAGAAAAGAATTCCTTAAAAATTAAACTGGAGCAACTGAAAACTAATGACTTTATGAGAAATTGAGATATTGTAAAACAAAACCAAAAGAATGAAAAAAAAATAGAAAGCAATGTGAAATATATCATTGGAAAAACAATTGATCTGGGAAATAGATCCAGGAGAGATAATTTTAAAATTCTTGAACTACCTGAAAGCTATGATTAAAAAAAAAAGAGCCTAAACATCATCTTTCAAGGAATTATCAAGGAAAACTGACCTGATATTCCAGAACCGCAGGGCAAGATAAAAAATGAAAGAATCCACAGATCACCTCCTGAAAGATTTCCTTAAAGGTAAACTTCTAGGAATATTGTAGCCAAATTCCAGAGTTCCCAGGTCAAGCAGAAAAAATTGCATGCAGCCATAAACAGTTCAAGTATTGTAGAAACACAGCGAGGATAACACAAGATTTAGCAGCTTCTACATTAAAGGATCAAAGGTCTAGGAATATGATATTCCAGAGGTCAGAAGAGCTAGGATTAAAACCAAGAATCCCTTACCAAGCAAAACTAAGCATAATCCTTCAGAGGAAAAATGGAAATTCAATGAAATAGAGGACTTCCAAGCATTCTTTTTTGGCCTTTCTTGTTTTTTTTTTACTTTATTTTTATTAATTTATTTTTGTATTTTTCAACATTTACTTTGATAAACTTTAATCTTTTACATTTTTCTCCTCCCTGACCTCTCCCTCCCCAAGACAGCAGCAATCTGATATAGATTCTACATATAAATTCCTATTAAACACATTTTCAAATTATCCATGTTGTAAAGAAGAATGGAATCAATAGGAAGAACCACAAGAAAGAAGAAACAAAATAAAACAGAAGGGAGTAGAAGAGAGAGGAGGTGAGAGGGAATGAGTAAATCTTACTTTCATTTGGCTTAAGGAAGGAATAACAGACACTCTCCATTGGGTATGAAAATCTATCTTTCCCTACAGGGAAATTGGGGGACAGGGATAAGAGAGGGGTGGATGATAGTAGGCAAGGAAAATTGGGGGAGGGGATAAATGGAGGCAAACTCTTTTGAGGAGGGACAGGGTCAAAGGATAGAATAGAATAAATGGGTGGGAGTGGATAGGTTAGAGGGAAATATAGTTTCTCTTTCACAACATGACTATTATAGAAGTGTTTTGCATGACCACACATGAATAACCTGTATCAAGTTGTTTGCCTTCTCAATGAGGGTGGGTGGGGAAGGGAGGAAGGGAGAAAATTTTGAACTCAAAATTTTAAAAACAAAAGTTAAAAAAATTGCTTTCACATGCAACTGGGAAATAAAATATACAGGAAATGGGATATAGAAATTTATCCTGCCCTACAGGAAAATTGAAGGGGAAAGGGATAAGAGAAGGGGGTGAGAGATAGAAGGGAGAACATATTAGGAGAAGGGGTATTCCAAATGCATGGTGTCTTTGTGTGAGGGGAGAAGATAGACGGGGAGAAAAATTGCAATTCAAAATACTGTGGAAGTGAATGTTGAAAACTAAATATTAAGTAATTAACTAATTAATTTTTAAAAATCTCTACACATTTAACTTAGATTAGTATTTTTTTCTTCAATGTTATTGAAACTACCCTCTAGTTTTATCATTAACATTAAAGCTGAGCTCCCTGAGAATGAATAGTCATAAAGAGCTTTAGACATTTTGCAGTGTTTGGTTAGCTGATCAAAAAGTGTTACTCTAAGATTGGGGGTGAAACAAAGATGTCCACTATCACCATTGGTGTTCAATATTGTACTGGAAACATTAGCATTAGCAAAAGAGAAGAAAAAGATATTGAAGTTATTAGAATAGGCAAAGTAGAAACAAAGCAATTACTCTTTGCAGATGATATGATGATATACTTAGAGAATCCTAGAGAATCAAGTAAAAAACTACTTGAAATAATAAACAACTTTAGCAAAGTTGCAGGCTATAAAATAAACCCACATAAATCATCAGCATTTCTATATATTACCAACAAAACCCAACAGGATGAGACAGAAAGAGAAATTCCATTTAAACTTACCACAGACATTAAAAATATTTAGGAGTCTACCTCCCAAAACAACCCAGGAACTATATGAACACAATTACAAAACACTTTTTATACAATATTATACAGTATATAATATATAATAATACATAATTATAATTATAATAAACATATAAATATATATTTTAAATGTTAGATATTAACATCTGTGAAGATTGTAGACTTTTTCAAATATAAGGTCTCAGTAAAGCTGTTAAAAGAAACACTAATTGAATTGTAACTATCAACAAATGACTTAACACATAACGGGAATGACTAAGTGGTTTCCAATACTATAAGTCCAATACTCCTTTTTTAATGTGCCAATTTTATCAAAAGTATGAGATAAAAAATTAGACATGTCCTAATATAGTCCTGCACCTATGAGTCATTCATAGGATGGAAATAACCATGGGGTATTGAAGGCAAAGCCAAAGGAGTCCAAGTTCTGAGAAATTCTGACATTTTAGAAAAGGAATAGATTGATGAAGTCCTGACACTCTGTGACTTCATCTTCTGAAATGTCATTTTCACTTTTTCATATATTTTATCAAATTAGCTACTAAAGAGATAGATTGAATTATAGTAATGTCCAACAATGACCAAAAATGTGTCTCATCATCTCTCAGTTATGAGGTGAATATCATGGTTCATCATTGTTCCTCTAGAATTATGGCTAGTCCTCCCATATGAGGACCAGAAAGGAAATCTCATCATCCCTAGGTTGACAATAGGAGATGAATTCTTGGGCTGTGGTGACTTATGACAAAGTTAAAAGATTTTAAATCTCCCTCAGTCCTATATATTTCATACACATCTTTAGAGATAGGAACAAAAAAGGGGGCAAATAGGTTTTTAGAAAATTTTTTAACAAATGTCAAAACACTAAAGTAGACAAATGTTATTCCTTGTGTATTCTGTCATGCCATTCTTGTAGCTTTTTCCTCTTTGCTTCTACAATATTCTAAGAAACAACATATTTAAATGACAGATCAGTGCAATGACTAGTTATAATTTTAGAGGAATGATGATGAACCATAATACTCACTTTATAACTGAGAGGTGATAGGACACATTTTTGGTCTTTGTTGGACGTTATCATGATTCAATAATCTTTGTTATACTGATGATTTTCCAATCTATCCCTTTAGTGGATTATGTGATATAATACATGAAAAAGTGAAAATGACATTTCACAAGATGAAGTCAGGAAGAGTATTAGAACTTCACCAAACACACAGAATAAATCAGTGCTGAAACTGACACAATTATGAAGGAAACATGGTCTTCATTTTTTTAATTCCTAAAAAAGAGAAGATTCTTTTTAAGATAGAAAGTGTACCAATGTGCTATTATCACCACATAAAAATGAAACAGAAGAAATAATTACTAATATATTTATTTCTCTGAAGCCCTTTCGAACAATCCCAAGAGAGCAGGAGCCCTGAGGAGCAGCATCAGTTGCAGTTCTCCTCCTTATACCTACAGTGACATTGTAAACAGAACCCAACTTTAACATAAAGTTCAGACTCAAAAAATATAGTGGGAAAATGAGGAAAAAACAACAACAACAAAAATCTGACTTTAAGAAGCTACTATGGTGACAGGGAAGATCAAGATACAAAAAAGTGAAGGCCATGGAATATGACATTCCAGAAAGAAAATGGGCTAGGATTGCAAGCAGAAATAAGCTACTTAGAAAAAAATGAGCATAATATTTCAAGGGAAAATGGGTATTTAATGAAATAGAGACCTTTATAGAATTCATAATGAAAAGCATTCTTAATTCCAGAAGTGAATAGAAATTTTTACTTTCAAATATGAGATTCAAAAGAAGCACAAAAAGGTAAACACGAAAAAAGAAATCATAAAAGACTCAGTAATGTTAAACTATTGACCTTTCCATGTGGGAAGACAATGCATATGATTTCTAAGAACTTTATCATTGTTAGGATAGTCAGAAGTTTTCTACATAAAAAGAATGTCTGGGAGTTGGTCAGTTTTGGGGGGATGATGACAAAATGAATAGATGCATAAAACAGTTGCTGTGGGAGAAGTTGGAAGGGAGAGAAAAAATGGTAGAAACTATCTCACATAAAAGAGAAATACAAGGAAGAGCTTTTGCAGCAGAGAAATAAAAGTGTGTGAGGGGACAATGCTTGAACCTCATTCACATCAAAATTGATTCAAAGAAGGAATATTTTATGTACATACTCAAGTGATAACAGAATTCTATCTTACCCAACAGGAAAATAGGAGGGAAAGGGGGAAAGACAAAGGAGGAATAATAAAACAGAGCAGAGAAAAGAAGACAGAGGCTAGGAGCAAAACAGATTTTAGAGGATGGGGGGGAGAGGGAAAGAGTGTAGGTGGAAAGAAATGCAGTTAGTAAAAAAAAAAATTACAATGAATGTTAAGGAATGAGCTGACCCACAAAATGTTAGCATACCAGATAAATAATTGACTACAGAATAAGGAGGACCTGAATTCAAATCCATCCTCAGACACTTTTTAACTGTGTGGGTTTTCCTTCTCCTCTTCCTTCTTCTCTTTCTTTCTCTCTATCTCCACATGTATGTCTATGTGTGAGAGAACTATAAAAGTGTGCATGCCCTTTGATCCAGCAAACAACTACTAGGGCTGTATCCCAAAGAGATAATAAAAAGGGAAAAGAATCTCTAAGTAAAAGTATTTCTAGCAGCTCTTTTGTGGTTTCAAAGATTTGGCAATTAAGGGAATTCCTATCAATTGAGGAATTACTGAATAAATTCTCATATATGATTGTGATTAATACTATTGTGCTCTAAGAAATAAGCAGGAAAGTTTCAAGAGGGAAGACTTAAAAAAACTGATACAAGTGATGTAAGAAACACTTGAACAATATCATACACAGAATACCAATATTGCCCAATGATTAACTGTGAATGACTTAGTTATCCTCAGTAATACAAGGATTCAAGATAATTCCAAAAGACTTGTGATGAAAAATGCTATCCACCTCTGAAGTGGGGATGGAAAGTGGGGAATGGGTGGGGAGGAACTGATGGAATCTGAGTGCAGATGATACATACTATTTTTCACTTTCGTCTTTTGGTGTATGTTTTCTTTCACAATGTGACTAATATGAAAATGTGTTTTGCACAATTGCACATATATAACCTATATCATATTGCTTACTGTCTCAAAGAGAAGGGAGGAGAAGAAGGAAAGGAGAGAATTTGGAACTCAACATTTGAAAGAACTGATTTTTTTCACATGTAATTGAGAAATATTTAATGAAATAGATAAAATATAATTTTAAAAACATAAAAAAAATCTTTATGAGAATTGTCTACATATGTACTCATGGAATCCCTACTGAAAATTGAACAAGAGGTAGACTTTTCCAGAATATTTTCATAAATTCCACTCAAAAATTTTATTGATTGGAATGAACAATATAGGTTCCTACTGTTGAACTTTTTAAGAATTCAAAAATTTACCTGGCTCACTAGAGCAAACATTTCTATAGCTTCTTCTCCAACAATGTATTACCCATGTAAATGTTAAGATTATACAAATTCCTTGAGGACAAAATTAAAAAAAAATTAGTATCAAGTGAGGCATACATGTGGGATAACTATATACAAAATAGACTGTTACAGGCAACATTCTGAATGGAGTTCATACAGAAAAGATACCCAGATAATCCTTATTGTAGATTGTGTGGTTACGTTGTCAACAAACTATGGAAACATTTTAGTTTTGTTCAGTGAACTCCAAAACTTTTCAAAATAGATTAATCTAGTAGTCTATTCTGGGGGAAAATATAGGCAGAATTCCAACTGTCCAAATAATGTAATTAACTTTGATAAACATGCCATTCAATAAATCCTCTTATGTAACTATATTTGTTGACAATTAAGATGGAAAATAAAGCATGTTAAGAAATGAATGGGAGAAAAATATTTGCCTGGATTGTGTTTGCAAAATATTTCATCTTCAACAATATCATCTTTTCAGTACCAGCAATCTCTCCTGTTATATTATATGTTAACAAATTATAAATTATTTAATTCGTAAGGTATTTATCAAGTGCTTACTGTTTTCCAGGAAATGTGCTGGCCTTTGAGAGTGCAAACACAAGAAGGAAAGAAAAAATTCCTACTGTAATGGAGTTTACATAGGGGAGGGAATCACCATTATACTTGAAGAATCAAAATTGTGGTTGGCCCAAAAATGTACAGTGTGTATGTATAGAATTAAAGATATCACCAAGGAGCTGCAACCCCAGGGTAAGAGTTAGACTAGTCATGTGGCAAGTGCTAGGGATGATCATGTAGACAATTTGAGTGCAGCATTTTATTATGCAAAATATAAAAAGATCAAGAAACAGAACTCTAGCACATTCATTAAGATCTTTATGAAAGATTGATGGAAAGATATGGACAAGAATAATAGAGGGTGGGAAGTGGGAGGGTTGAAATCTGTACCAGTGGAGAGAGTGCTATCATTTTCATCATCATTACATTTACATAGTGTTTTAAAGTATATAAAGTGCCTTATAAATATCTCATTTTATCCCCACATTTACACCTTAAAGTAGGTACAATTATTATCCCCATTTTTTAAATGATTTACTTCAGGAAGACAGAGGGTATACCAGGGTCACATAGTAAGTGTCACAACCAGATTTGCACTATGATCTTCTTGACTCCATATCCAATGTTATCCTCAATGTTACGTAGCTAACTCTAAATCATTAAAATTATAGATTTACTAAATTTACTAAATAACTGAAGGAAACAGTAACTTTAAAGTTGTGTAGCTTGATTGGAATGAAATTCTTGAGCAAAAATTCCATTGATAAGTAAATTATTATTTTAGTTCTCCATTGGAAATCCCCATCAATTTCTTTCTTCACTTTTGCCTCAACAATCCAGTCTGTGATTTCAAGTCCTCTTTTGAATATAGACAACTTTGAAAAAAAATATTTAATTCAAAAAAAAGTTGTACTCTGCCTAGCATAGTTTTAATTCTTATTTCTTCTGCTCTCCCTTCATTCACTGCAGCACAAATAACACACTGAATTCATAGGAAACTTTATCATAAAAAAAAGACTGAGGAATAAGAATTAAAATAATATGTATGTGTTGTCCTTCTTGAGGGTGAAAAAAAAATCACTCGATAAGTCAGGTGCTGTAGTGGATCAAGGATGGTCTTAGGAGTTAGAAATTTGAATTAACTTCCTGCCTCTGATATATGTTGCTTTTCAGTGTTTTCAGTCACATCCAACTTTTTGCAACCCCATTTGAGATTTTCTTGGCAAAGATACTCGAGTGTTTTGCCATTCCTTTCTCCAGCTTATTTTACAGATGAGGAATTAGGGTAAAAAGGGTGAAGTGGCTTGCCCAGGGTAACACAGCTGGTAAGTATCTAAGGCCATATTTGAAGTCAGGAAGATGAGTGTTCCTGACCCCAAGCCCAGCACCCTATACACTGCACCACCTAGATTTCTAATGATATAGCTGATTTATGTACAAGAATACCAAGTGAAGGGTCTCTCAATAGTATGTGCAACAATTTTGACAGCTTTTTGAAAGAAAGTACCATTGCAAACCTATTCTTTAATAGGATACACAAAATATTAACTAGAAGAAAATAATCACAAGAAGGCCACATGCTCTGATAAGGGCCTCAGTTCTAAAATATATAGAGAATTAAGTCAAATTTATAAGAATAAAAGTCATTCCCCAATTGATAAATGGTCAAAGGATATGAATAGGCAGTTCTCAGATGAAAAAATTAAAGTTATCTATAGTTATGTGAAAAAATGCTCTAAATCACTATTGATTAGAGAAATGCAAATCAGAACAACTCTGAGGTGCTACATCACACCTATCAGATTGGCCAACATAGCAAAACAGGAAAACGATGAATGTTGGAGAAGATGTGAGAAAATTGGAACACTAGTGTATTGTTGGTAGAGTTGTGAAATGAACCTACCATTTTGGAGAGCAGTTTGGAGCTATGCCCAAAAGGCTATGAAATGTGCATACCCTTTGACCCAGCAATCGCACTGCTAGGGCTATATCCCAGAGAGATCATACAAATGGGAAAAGGACCCACATATACAAAAATATTTATAAAAGCTCTTTTTGTGGTGGCACAGAATTTGAAATTGAGAGGATGTCCATCAATTGGGGAATGGCTGAACAAGTTGTGGTATATGAATGTAATGGAATAGTATTGTGCTATAAGAAATGATGAGCAGGTTGACTCCAGAAAAACCTAGAAAGACTTTGTATGGTCTGATGCTGAGTGAAATGAGCAGAACCAAGAGAACACTGACACAATAACAGCCACAATTGTGTGATGATTAACATTGATACACTTAACCTTACTCAGAAAAACAAGGATTTAAGACATCTCCAAAGGCCTCATGATGGAAAATGGTATCCACATCCAGAGAAAGAACTACGGAGTTTGAATGCAGATTGAAACATACTATTTGCTATTTTTTTTCTTCTTTTGTGTTTTGTTGAAACTTTGTCACCAAAGTAAGATTCTATTATCTGACTATTTTTGCAAGGTTTGGTCATGATCCCAGCCAATTACTTGAGTTATAAACTCTTTGTTAAGGTAGGGGTCTGCGGCCAGTGTAGAGAATATAGTATCCCAAGCTTCAGGGGTTTTGTGCCGCTGTTTTCAGAGATACTTCTCGGAACTTGTAAATTTGCTGTGCTCTGGTCTATGAATGACCATACGCATTCTTTTGTGTCTTGGAACTGTGAGGAGGATTTTCTCTTTATCACCACTATGAGCTCCACCAAGTCAGTTCTCCTCCTCACCCCAGAAACTCCACCCAGAACTGTGACCCAGATCCAAGCACTGGCAAAGCAAGGAAATCCTGCATCAGCAGAGCGATCCCTGAAATCCCACTCTGATCACCCACTAGATTCCACCATGGTCTGTGAGTTGGAAGCTTAGGAAGCAGTTGCCACCCCAGGTTCAAGCTCAGGGACTGGGGCTGGGACTGTGCTTCTCTGTCTCACTGCATACACAGACTTTTCCCACTGACCTTCTAAGTTGTCTTTGGTATTGGTGTGTTAAGAAATCTGGAAACTGCCACAGCTGCCTGGAATTCAGTCCTCTGAGGCCTGTTCCAGATTTGTGGGGGCCTTGCCTCGCCTGAGCACCCAAGATGAACTGTACTCCTCTTCCTGCTTGGCGTAATATACCTTTCTGATCAAAAATCCAGGCTGTCTTGGATTGTAAATTTGTTTCACTCTGTCTTTTTGTGGGTTCTGCTGCTTTAGAATTTGTTTAGAGCCATTTTACAGGTATTTGGAGGGCAGGGGTTTCTTTCAAGAAATTATTAAGGAAAATTACCCTAATATTCTTGAACCAAAGGATAAAATAGAAATTGAAAGAATCCACCAATCACCTCTATATGATATACAATGAACAAGGAGAAATGAAAATTTGTAATTAATTTATCTAATTATCTAAAATTTTCTTTCAATTTAAAAGACTAAAGAAAAACTCCCAGGAATGTTTTAGAAAAATTCCAGAGTTCCCAGGTAAAGGAGAAAATATTCTAAACAGCCAGAAAGAAAAATTTCAAGTATTTGTTGAAACACATTCAGGATAACACAAGATTTAGCAGCTTCTACATTATGTGACTGGAGGGCTTGGAATATGATATTCTAGAGGTAAAAGGAATTAGGATTAAAACCAAGAATCACCTTCCCAGCAAAACTGAGTGCAATCATTGAGGGGGGAAATAGCATTCAATAACATAGAGGAATTTAATGCATTCTTGAGAAGCCAGAGCAAAATACAAAAATTTACTTTCAAGTACAACACTCAAGAGAAGCATGAAAAGTTAAACAGGAAAGAGATATCATAAAGAACTTATTAAAGTTGAACTGTTTACATTCCTACATGGAAAGATGACATTTGTAACTCATGAGACCTTTCTCATTATTAGCGTTGACAGAGACAACAGAGTGAGTTGAATATGAAGGGAGGATATCTAAAAAAGAAAATTAAAGGGTGAGAGAGGAATGTCCTGGGAGAAGGAGAAAGGGAGATGAAGAATAGAGTAAATTATCTCACATAAAACAGACAAGAAAAAGTTTTTACAGTGGAAGAGAAGTCAGAGGAGGTGAGACAGAATAAGTGAATCTTAAGTCGCTTGCCTTCTTGGTGAGGGTGGGTGGGTAGGGTTGAAGAGAGAGAATTTGTAACCTAAAGCTTTAAAAACAAATGTTAAAAATTGTTTTTACGTGCAAGTGGGAAATAAGATATACAGGAAATGGGGTATAGAAATCTATCCTTCCCTACAGGAAAATAGAAGGGAAAGTATATAGGAGAAGGGAGAAGGTGATAGAAAGGAGGGCAGATTGGGAGTAGGGGTATTCAGAATGCACAACATCTTGGGGCGGGGAGAGGGGAGAAATGGGGAGAAAATTTGGAACTCAAAATCTTGTGGAAAAGAATGTTGAAAAGTAAAAATAAATTACTTAATTAAAAAAAGAAACTTAGAATTAGGCAAGGGGAAGCCAGTAAAGTTATGAGATCAAGAAATAACAAAGTAAAATACAGAGAATGAAAAAATAGAAGAGAAAGTAAAACATTTCATAAGAAAAACAACTGATCTGGAGAAAAGATGAAGAGAAAAAACATAAGAATAATCAGACTACCTGAAAGGTATGATCAAAAAAAATCTTCATGTAATAATAGAAGAAATAATTAAAGAAAATTGTTCTGAAGTATTAGAACAACAGGAAAAAGTAAAACTAGAAAAAAAAAAATCCACTGATCACCACCTGAAAGAGACTCTATGAGGAAAACTTACCAGAGTATCATAGCTAATTTCTGAAGCCCCCCAGCTCAATGAAATATAACAAGCAACAACAACAACAAAAAAATTCAAATACTGTGGAGCCAAAATTAGAATCACACATGACCCAGAAGCGCCTACACTAAAAGGCTACAGGTCTTGGAATACTACATGTTCAAGAGCAAAAATTGCAGTTGTGGCTAAAAATGTCATACCAGCAAAATTAAGCATAATCCTAAATGGAAAAAAAAATATTCAGTGAGTTGCCAGACTTTCAGGATTTTGTGGCAAAAAGATCTTAAATCAATAAAACTTGGCCATACAAGAACCAAGAGAAATATGTTAAACATCAAAGATTAATTACAAGGGACTCAATAAGGGGAGACAGTTTACTTTTTTATATAAGGAAATATAATTTGTATGTTTAAGACCATTATTAGTATTTGGGTATGAAAGAAAGATTGGAGTAGATCTGAGTATGGTGTGATACAGAAATGTGTGTAGGATATATGAATATATACACACATGTATATAGATGTAAGTAGGTATGTGTATGTATATGTGTCTATATATATATGTATATGTGTATGTATATATATATGTATATGTGTATGTATATATATATGTGTATATGTGTATGTGTATATACACACACACACACACACACACACACACACACACATACACAAACATACACACACACACACACATATATATCCACAAAAGTATTTTAAATTTGGGACAAAATAAAAGGCTAAGGTAATAAGGAGAGGGGAGAGGATAAGGGAGGGATAATGGTGAGGGGTTAGGTTAATAGGAGGGCAAGGTAACAGGTATAAGTAAGTAGAGGAGTCAGGAGGAATAGGAAATAAGAGATAACTGCAAATATAAAATAATGATCAGGAATAGAATTTGTTAGGGAAAAAATACAGGGGTAGTAAGCATGATCTCAGATAAAGTTAAAGCTAATATGTATTTAATTAAAACAGAAAAACAGAGAAACTACAATATATGTTAGCTGTGTTAATCAATATTATTTTAAATTATTTTAAAAACTAGACTATATAGGATTGGAATATTGTAATGGCATAGGACATAATGAGTTGTGGACCTTGAAAAATATGGAAAAACTTGGACCTGTGAAAGAAAATGTTATTCAATCTCAGAAAAACAAAAGACAAACATTACAGTATGATCTTAGGTAGATGCATATGAATGCATATGTCTATATATGAGTATGATTATATATATCTAAGCATCTGTATGTGCATTTAAGTATATGTATTAATATATATATGTATATTGTGTTTGTATACATATATACATATACACATACATATAAATCCACACTTTATTGTAGCCTTCTTGGGGGAGAGGAGGAAGAAGAGGAGAAAAAAAAAACAAAGCAAAAAATGAACAACAGAGAATAAAAGAATATTTACATGGAAGCAAAGAGAAGATAGCCCTGAATATAATGTGTAGTATTTATTATATTGACTTTTTAAACTGGAAATTTGTTGCTGTATATTTTGAATCCTCACATGTTCTGCTGTGCACATTTTTTGTGCACATGTGCTTTTTTCTTTTTTTCCTTTTTCCTTTTCTTATTTTGTATTTCTTTTAGCATTTAAGTTTAAAATACATTAATATTAAAAAATAGAGATGGAAAAAGCTTATGTACCACTGCATAATAGGTATATAATCTTGCCAGGTTACATCTAAGCAACTCTCTTTTTGTTAATTATTGATTGACCTATAAGTACCTCATTTCCTTATAACATCTAACTTGAACTAATAAAGCATAGTTGTGAGGACTGTCCCTAACATTAGCCATCTTAAAAAGGTTGTCTGGTATAAATTCACAGACATCTGATTGGTACAACAAAATGCATGAGGTCAGTTCCCTCACCTTTATATAAAAATGTAAATCATAGTGAAAATCACATGGAAATAAGTCATATCCTTGATAATCTAAGAATTGCATTTTAGTTATTTATAAATCATTATGTATTTAGGGTAAATTATTTGTATGTTAATAGTATAGTTTTGATTTTCAAATGAAATAGTGTAATTATAATTGATTGTTAAGTTTTACTCTTTTAAAAATAAAATCAACATGATAAAATTGAAAGAAACTTTTTGACAATTAGATACATTAATTAGAAATTTTCATCTCTCCTTCTTCATTGTATATCATGTAGATGGATGATTTCATGAAGAATTACTATAGAGTAATTCGACAGATTCCACAAGCCACATTCAGAAGTTGATCCCAGTAATATATTTAAGAGATTAGTGTTGTATAGAAGAATATGTATGGATAATAATAGTAAATATTTTAATTTGTTTTGGTAGTATTGAAGGCATTCATGTTTATAGCTCCTAGGGTAATGGAATTGTATAAAATAGGTTTTGTTTTTAATGAAATCTTGAAGGTAGAAAATTTGAGCATTTTAGATGATTGCTTCTTAGAGAATAAGGTCAGAAGTTCAACTCCCATGCAGATTTCATCTCATTATCCAATTCATACATATTATTTTTCTGTTAGTTCACCCTTTACTAGATGTCCATAATCTTAACTAAAAAAACACTTGTGATAAATGTGAAGAACTTCTTTAGTCAAAATTGTGTGGAACTTATTATGGGTAGAATGGTGTGATTGGATTTTACAAACCATTTTAAATAAATATCAAGTTAAACATCACTTTATATCAATATTCATGAAATGCTGAATAATTATTTTGCCATTCCTTCAGGCAATAAATATTTTTGACATCCTTACTATTAGCTAGGCACCATGCTACACACTGAAGATTCAAAGAAAAGCTAAAGACAGTGTAGGGGATGATGGTCTGTTATGAAAACTCAGGAGTCAAGGATTGAAGGTCACCATGAAGACAAGGATCAGTGTTTAGCATTGCAAGGTAGAGGGAGACACAGAATAACAATAGATTTTGATAATATAAATTAATTACAGAGATTGTGAACTATGAATTGGAGGAATTCTGGGTAAAACCAAGATCAAGCTTATGGCCTTTTTTCTGTGTTGCTGATGAAAGGTGGAGCATTGCATCATGGGAAATGAGTAAGTTGAAAAATTGAGATGGGAGAGTGCTTCAGGGAATAGTAATATGAATATCAAAGTCTTGGTCAATAATATGAAGATAGGAATTGGGAGGAGAGTGAGCCAGACATTGCACTAATTGAAAAAAAGAAGGAGAATATCTTTGATTAGGTGTCAGATATGGCTATAGACACTCTTAAAAATATGTCTCTACATAGAGTTATATGTCCTGCCTTGAAAGATCCAACAGTTGAATATATGGGTTCAGGACTCAAAATAGTTAGACACAAGCTTGAATGTATAACAGAATTAAATAAGAAGAAAGTTAATTATGATAAATATAATGTCTTACAGTTGAATTAAAAAATAAAATTCAAAAACATGGCAGGAGGAAGTTCACTGGTAGACAGTTTGAAAATGATATGGAGGTTTTAGTGGACTACAAAATAAACATGAATTAAAAGTATGACATGAGAGAAAAATGATGCAACGAAAGATGCTGAATGCACAAATGGGGGGAAGTCATGTCTCTTTTCTTCCCATTGGTTAGGCCACCTCTGAAGTTTATATATACATACATACATATATGTATATATACATATATATGTATAGATAGATATATATAGATATAGATATACATATATATACATATATATATACATATATATGTATAGATAGATATATATAGATATAGATATAGATATAGATATAGATATAGATATAGATATAGATATAGATATAGATATAGATACACACATATACATATATATACACACACATATACATATAGGTGTGTGTGTCTGTGTGTATACATATATACATATACATACATATATACACACACATATGCATATACAAATATATATGTGTGCATGCATATGTGTGTGTATATATGTGTGCATATATACATGTATATGTGTGTATATATATATACATATATACATGTATATGTGTGTATATATATATATATATATATATACGTGTGTGTGTGTGTGTGTACACACACACACACACACACACACACACACACACATGTATAATGTATTGGGCACCAAATATTTTTAAATATCCTTTTCGTGAAGAGTAGCTACAAGAGAGAGAAATGAGATGAGGTTGCCTCCTTCCTATTGGTTTCCTTGATAGATTATGCATATGTATATTCAAATGATCTCCAAAATCACTGAAAATAATCTTAAGCATCTACATAGGAAAAAATGTAAGTAGGTGAAGAATGTGTAATATTTACTTTAGTGATCTCCAAAGCTAGAGCCATGGTCCACTAAAGTTGATGTACAATGACTCTAATGTCTAAAACCTGCCCTGATACACCAAACCCTGCATATGATATACCAAGTAGAGTGTGGAAAGAGTAGTTGACCCTCCATTATCCATTCAGTAGCCAATCACAGGCTTCCACTCCCCCCCAACATAAGTATACCATCCCTTTCTTTCTTTTTATTTTTATACTCTCCCTTTCTACTATATTTCAATTCTCCTTTAATCTGTTCCTTCCTTCATATGACTACTTAATAGTTGTTCATATCTTAAACCATTCTAGGTAGTTATGACTGAACCTTTGACATCTACAGCTACTTCACAGGCAAAATACCTGCGTCATTTCTCCCTACCAAAAGACAAACCCTACTCTCATAGCTATTACTGATTTCCTTTTATAGACATGCACTTCCATCTAGGACAATGGTTAATATTAAATATGGGTGTACATGTATACACACACACACACACACACACACACACACACACAATTATTTTTCCAGTGGGAAAAAGTGAATAGCATAGGGAAAAGGCAGGTACTGGTAGAAGTGCTACAATCTACATTAGAGAATTCATTACATTGTCTCTCCATTCCCAAATCCATGTTTTAACTATTTTTTTTTCCTGCAGGGTACCACCACATTTACAAATGCCTAGCTTCTCAACTTCATTATTATCCATGTCTCCTCATTCAACTGAAACTTTACATTGCAGTCACCAATAATCTCTTAACTATAAACATGAGGGCTTTTTTGCAATTTGCATCCTTCTCTACTTCTCTGATGCATGTGATACTACTAATCATTATAATAGAGCTAATATTCACCAATGTTTTATCCATGAGTTGGGCCTATGCTTTCTCTTTCCATAGAATGATAGGGATTAACTTTGCCTAAAAGAGACAAAGCAGTCTTAGGACATGATTGGTCCCTGTTTCCCTGATTCAGCTTCTTTCAACAACAGCCACAATGAGCTATGACCAATCCCCCGTCCTGTGACAGGTATCAGCTTTCCTAAATAGGAAACAAAGCTGTTCTCTAAACTCAATTGACCCTCATAAAGCAAGGGCATAACATTTCCAGCCAAATGGAGTCAGAGCCTCTCAGATTCATTGAGTTATTTAGATAATGGGTCTTCCTAAGCTTTATCCTGATGACCTGTTGAACAGACTGATTTCCATAATGATGCTTAGGTGGCATGTCTACCAAAGATGAATGGAAATACTACTTTATCATCACTGTGTGGGGGAAAGCAAACATTTTTGTTAACAATTCAATAACTTGTGAATGCTTAAATCAAATTTGAATTAAGAAAACTGGTGGTAGATCTGCCTCCTAAACCACCAATCTCCTCTTGAATAATCACCCCCTCCTGATTTGTTAAAAATAAGGTAGGAAGTCACATATTTTCACAAAAATTTGGATACAGAATTTTCAATCTGATTAAAAATCTTTCAAATGAAGCTTCAGCACATTGTAAATCCATTTGTTAAAAATAAGAAAATGTAGTAACTTCAAATTAGCTTTGAAGAACAATTGATAAACATCAGGGAAGATGGAAATTTACCAGCTAAATTTAGAAAAGAAATCTTGCATCATTGGAGAATACTCATTAAGAAATATGTTATATTTAGTTAAGTATAGTCAATATTTCACTATTGCAGTTAGATTTTTATGTCCTCCAGTTGTAGAGTTCTTTTTCAGACCTTCCATTTGAGGAAATGTCCACACCAGCCATGTTCACTTCTGTCCTTTCTCAACTCTCAACTCTCTGGATTACCTTTCCACACCTTGCTTCCTTTCTCCAAATTCAGCCCCTTTTCTGTGTTGTCTTCCCTCTTTAGAATGCAAGCTCCTTCTCACAGGAAAAATGAAAATTAAAACAACTCTGAGGTACCACCTCACACCGATCAGATTGGCTTATAAATTGGCTAACAGAAAAGGAAAATGATAAATGTTGGAGAAGGTATGGAAAACTGGAACACTAATGCACTGTTGGTGGAGTTGTGAACTCATCCAATCATTCTGGAGAGCAATTTGGGACTATCCCCAAAGAGCTATAAAATTGTGCATACCCTTTGATCCAGCAGTACCACTACTAGGTCTGTATCCCAAAGAGATTATAGAAAAAGGAAAAGGGAAAAGGACCAAAATGCATGAGAATATGTATAGCAGTAATTTTTATGGTGGCAAAGAATTGGAAATTGAGGGGATGCCCATCAATTGGAGAATGGGTGAAGAATGGCTGAATAAGTTGTGGTATATGAATGTTATGGAATACTATTGTTTCATAAGAAATGATGAGCAGGAAGATTTCAGAAAAACCAGAAAGACTTACATGATGCTGAGTGAAGTGAGAACCCAAAAAACATTGTGCACAGCAATAACAACATTGTGTGATGATCAACTATGATAGACATAACTCTTCTTAACAGTACAATAATCCAAGACAATTACAAAAGACTCATGATAGAAAATGCTATCTGCACCCAGAGAAAGAACTATGGAGACTGAATTCAAATCAAAATGTACTTTTTCACTTTTGCTTGTTTTTTTCTTTCTCATGGTTTTTCCCTTTTGTTTTGATTCTTCTTTCACAACATGGAAAATGCAGAAATATGATTAATGATTGTCCATGTATAAGCTGTATCACTTTGCTTGTTGTCTTTAGCAGAATGGAGATAGGGAGGGAAAAAAAACAACCTCAAAATCTTATAAGAGTAAATGTTGAAAAAAAGGGGGGGAAAACAAGAATGCAAGCTCCTTGAGGGCAGGGTCTTTCTTCTTCCTTTTAGTTTTATTCCCAGCATTTAGGTGAGTGCCAAGCACACATTAAATGTTTGGTAAATGCTTTATCACAGTAGCTGGTGGCTCAGTGAATAGAGCTCTAATAGAGCTCTTTAATTAGTTCTTATATCTCAGACAGAAAATGTAAATAGATAAGGTACTATGCCAGGAATGCTACAGGAAAAGGAGAGCCAATTAAGGTCACCTTTGAGAAAAATTGCATTATTTAATGGCTCCAGTCTACTCCTTTAACAACATTCTTCAAGAGATGGCTATGACTGTCAGTCATGGAAGATGACTTTCCAAAGAATTTGAAATTGAAACTCACACAATGGGCAGTGGAAGAGTTCCTGGTATGAACAGGTTTCAGCACTTTATGAACAAATTATTACAGGTAGAAAAAACTTTAAAAATGACATCAGAAAAATGTGTAACAAAAAATAAGATTAGTAGCTTTTTTCAAAATGATGACTGAGTCAATTCAGATTTAACATATGTATAATTGAACTCACAATCTCTCTACAAAAACTCTCCCCTTCCCAAACTTTCAATTTTCAAATTTCTGTAAAAGGTGTGTCTTTTCAAATGTCTCAGATATATAATAATGGCATAACATTCACCTCCCCTCTCTTTATCAGTTGTTAAAAGTTGACCATTTATAACATCTCTTACATCTACCATCTTAATTTAGGACTTAAACTTACAAGATTATTATAATAGCCAATGGACCTGCCTGCCTCAAGTTTCCCACCTCAAGTTCCATCCCATATACCGATGCCAAAGAAAATTTCCATAAGTGAAGATAATGGCAATGTGACTCCTCTACTCAATCAATAACAATGCCTTTTGATTTTCTCTAGGCTAAAATGCAGATCTCTCTGTTAAAATTGTAATAATTCCCTAAATCATCTTGCCCCAATCTATCTCTGTAGTCTTATTAAACATGACATCTGGATGTATACTCTCCAACCCATCTAAACCGGCCTTCTCTCTTTCCTCATATATAGTAATCACTATGCAAGTCTTCATGTATGGCTGTCTCCCATTCCTAGAATGTACTTTCTCTTTACTAATAGGTAACTCAGAATTGATAATGCCCTCCATTTCCAACTATCATGTATTTAACTCCTTTATGTAGATTTTTAAAAAATCTTTACAGTAATATATTATATTATTATAAATTAAATTTATTGTATGTATATAGATGTATATATTTGCACTTTTACTAACCCATTAAATATAATCTGCTTGCTATGATTACATTAGCACATAATAGGTACTTAATAAAATCTCATTGATTTATTGATTGGTTCATTGATTGATGGTGAAAGCCAGTGAAGCAAAAAAGGAGTTTTGATTTGTTCTTTGGCTTTTGCTTTCTTTACATTACCTATAATTTTCCATTATGAAAAAATTAAATCAGTGTAAAGATATTTGCATGCAAATGAAAATATAAAAGGCTTAAATGATAGGATTCAGTTATCATCAATCCCCCTCTACCTCCTCCACTCTGCCAGCACCCTCTCCCTTTCTCCTCTTTGGTCTGAACAAAATTTTATTATACTGTGAAATGAATAATTTCTATCACTAACATTTTACAAGTAGTCAATAGCCTAAAAATGAGAAGCTAAAACTGCCACAATTACAAAGAAAGTATTAGTGTGTTTACTTGGAAATTATTCTGCACAGACCAATCTTCATGTTTAAAGCAGTAAAGAATTTACTGCTGGGTTATGTCAATGTTAGAATGTATTTATAAAGGCATATATAGGGAAAATATAATACATCTAATGAAATTCTGTAACACGTACCCTTCCTGCCTGCTAGCAATATATTACTCCAGACCTGTGGAAGCTAAATGTTTTTAATGAGCACAATGCTGTTGATCATCACAGGTTTTTGACATCTTAAGAACAGGTTGTGTTTACATCATGGGGCTCTAGAGATAAACAAACACATTGAAACCCAAAGTCCTCCTTTAAAGAAAAACAAGTTTTCATTTTATAGGTGTTTATTATGAACAGAAAGCCTTTTTATAAATGATTAGACTCAGGCTGAAATGGGATTGAATGACTTTATGTGTTTGAGTTTAAAGGGCTGTTAAAATTGTTGACAGGCTTTTTTCCAATAAAAAATATATATATTCAAGGAGATGATAGGAGGCATTGTCTCCTTTTATTTTCAAAGGTGATGTTTGATATTGCTGGGAGTTTGTGTGAGACAAAGAGAAGAAAGAGTAAGAGAGATGACAAAAACAGAGTCAGTGAGAGAGAATGAGTGATAAAGAAGCAGAGATAGAGATAAGAGGAATGGGAGGGGGAGGGGGGAAGAGGAGGGGGAGAGAGGGAGAAAGAGGGGAGAGAGGGACAGAAAGAGAGGGGGAGAGAGAGAGAAAGAAAGAGAAAGCGAGAAAGAGAGAGAGAGAGAGAGAGAGAGAGAGAGAGAGAGAGAGACAGAGACACAGAGAGACACAGAGAGAGAGAGAGACAGAGAGACAGAGAGAGAGAAAGAGAGAAAGAGAGAGAGAAGAGAGAGAGAAAGCGAGAAAGAGAGAGAGACGAGAGAGAGACAGAGAGAGAGAGAGACAGAGAGAGAGAGAGAGAGAGAGAGAGAGAGAGAGAGAGAGAGAGAGAGAGAGAGAGAGACAGAGAGAGAGAGAGAGAGAGCAGCAACAGCTCCAAACTCTGAGACGCTCCTCCTATTTATTCAAGTCCCACTTCCCCAGGCACAATTTTCCATATTATTTCCTCCCCCTAAAAAAAAAATACCTACATCCCATTCCTTCCTCTTAGGCTCCATTCTAAAGCAAGGAGAAATAAAATTGAGTAATTCATGCTAGCTTATTGATGGCATTAACAAAAATGCTTAATAGATTTTCCTCTTTGAGGAGTACAGCTATAGAACCATAGAAAAAAAATAATGTTTAGAAATAGAGAAGGCTGTAGACATTACCAAATCTAATGTCCTTGTTTTACAGATGAGGAAACTGAGAACCACTGAGATTAAATGATCTGTGTAAGGATATGGAAAACCAGCTATGAAGTAGAAGAATTGATGTGCAAAAGCAGATCATCTGATTCTCAGTGCAGCGAATTTTTGTAGACATTCTTTAATTGGTGCTTTTAGTTTCTTAACTAAAAGAAAGAACATTATGGGAATGTAAGGCAGGTGAGAAATGGCTTGGGGGGGGGGAGGAAGGGAAGGGTAGTTCACACAAGGCCTCTTGTATCACACAGACAATGATCTAGTCTATTCAATAGTATGATTAACATTATATAGAAGCTTAGATGGCACTTGAGCCAATATGATTCCAAAGGAAAAAAGTGAGGAATAAGGGCTGTTAAGTTCTAGGAATTTTAGTACACTGCAAGTTTTCCTGACTACATTGGAGGAAGATGATCGGGGAAATTTTATTTAGGATGAAGAGGAGTCAAAAATTAGAGATTAGGGCTTCATCTTCAAGTCTGCGTATGATCATATTTCCAAGTTAGAAATATTCTTTTAGAAAGGCAGTAAAATTCTAGAAATGAGAAGCCATTAGAGATAGGAAGAGAGGAAAATTGTGAAACAAGAGTTCATCCACCAAATTGCAGACTCGATCACATTTTCTCAGCATTCTCTTCATTTGTTCCTTAAGAACTTGGTCTCAGGGGCAGCTAGGTAACACAGATAGAGCACTGGCCCTGAAGTCAGGAGGGCCTGCGTTCAAATTCATCCTCAGATACATAACACTTAACTAGCTATATGGCCCTGGGCAAGTCACTTAACCCCAATTGCCTCACCACAAATAAAAAAAAAAAGAAAAGAAAAACTTGTTCTCAACTAAAGATGCATGGTTAATATTTCTGACTCTCTTTGGCTACTTATTCCAGAGGGTTTGGTTACTAAAAGTGTACTCAACGATGAGTATTGAGTGTGTTAAAGGAGTCCTTGAATTTTTAATTTGCTTTTCTTGGCTTCGTGTTTGAGTTGAGCTACTGAAGGGGTCAAAGCTTTAAGAAAAATTCTAAAAGGACTTGAATTATTTTTCACTGAGGCTGGTTGGATTTTTTTTTAATTGTTTAGTACTTTTAATCATTCCAAACCACTTCCTGGGAAAAATAATTTTTTAAAAATGAAATAAAACCTCATAACACAAATGTCCTTTATATAAGTTAATTAATAAGTTACTATCTTGGTATTGATTTAATATACAATTTAATTATATATTAAGTTCATGTATATTTGTACTTTCAACCCATTAAAATCTAATCTGCTTGCAACATAACATCTAGCACATAGTAGGCACTATATCGTATCTTCTAGTAGATGTCTTATTTGTACAGCCTTCTTTATTGGCTAAAACGAATAAAATGGAATTCACATAAGGACATGATTAAAATCTTAACAAAACACCAATTCACTGAGGATACATCAATATACTTCAAACAAGCATTCTAACTATTGGACTACAATGCTTTTTTGGTTGCGAAATTTGACCATAATGATTTACACAGAATCATAGCTGTTGATAAGCAACTCAAATCATAATGGAAAGAGGTGCATTGTGGAGGAAGAGGGAGATGAAGCACATTTCCAAATAGCATAAAGGATAAGGCCTTGAGGAAATATATGTTAAATCAATCAACAAGAGTTGATAAACTCCTGCTATGTGCCTAGTACTGTGCTAGTCAATCACTGAGAATACAAATGGGGAAAAAATGAAGTTTCTGCCCTAAGGAGTCTAAAAATGAAGTGGGCAAAAATGTGGCAAATGTGAGGAATAACAAATAGAACTCAGGCTCAAATGAGATGTCGAAAAAAATGACACAAAAACAAAAACAAAACAACAAAACCTGTAGCAATAGTTTTTTTTTTACCTAGGATCCACTACTCTGCTAGGGACAAATCAGTGATTTAACTGGGACCATGATCCTGATGGAAAGGAATTTTATCTTTATTTCAATATAATTAGTTTAGTTTATAATATAATTTATTTCATCTGAAGGATTAAAAAACTTTATTCTGAGAAGAGGTCCATAGGCTTCACTAAGTTGTCAAAAGGAGGCAAAGACCCAAATAAAGGTTAATAACAGACTTAAAACAAGACCTCTTATAGCACTTAAGTAAACCATTTGGGGTGGGGGATCTATATCAGAATATTTACAAGCATTTCATGGGTCACTAAAGGATGCATAAAGTGTAGTCTACACCATCGTGTCATGAGGAGGGGTACTGATAAGATCAAAGACTTATTGAGTAAATACAATTTTTCACAAGCATGAGGGAATGGGAACTACATATCATTATTTTACTAAGTGTAGTCTTTAAGTACTTTCAAGGTGGTCTTCAGGAAACAGAGATTTAAAGTACAAGATAGAGGTATGCTAGTTGTGTTTTGTGAAAGTCACAGTCAAATAAAGAGGAAAAATAGTCTACGTTGAGGAATTTGTAGTAGTCGAAATTCATAAACAGATATCTAACGTCCTTAATGGATATCCCAAATTTCTATGTTTGGTTTTCTGCTTTTCCCTCATTTATGCTCCCTTTTGACTGTAGTTCAAATGGTAAAGTTCAAGGCATCAAAAGTGAATAGTCCACAAGCAGGAGAGTTTGTATTTCCTCTAAAGTTACCAGATGGAAGTAACTTTAACAATTATTATTTGTGATCCCATCTATATTATCTCACAATTATCCTGGGATCCTTTCCAGCCTCTGAGTCTCACATATGGCTTTCTACTTTGGGGACACTGCTGAACAAAACAGAGCAAAGGCATCATTTCAAAAATTTGAACTTTAAAAAAAAAACTTATTGCACTATAGAAATGTGGCTGTAAAAGTTGTCTATGAACTGGACTGATTTATGCCAACTCTTCTGTTTGGCTCCGCATTGGAAATGGGAAATCATGCTACTCTATTTCAATTTTAATATCAATGAAACCCTTAAATTAAAGTCCTGGTTTCAACAGACCTCAGGTATAAAAACTTTATAAATAATATATCCCCATGACCTTGCTGAAGGAGCTTTTTGTTATATTTTTTTCTCTCAGTCTGTTGGAGTTAAGTCAAATCCAAGCCAGAAACATAAGACTATTTTAAACAAGACTATTTACTTCACTATTCTAAGTAGGTGCCTCATTTGCACAACCTTCATTGGCTAAAATGAATAAAAAGGAATTCACATAATGCCTCTGTTAAAATCTTAAACCATCAATTCACTGAGGATACTTTTATGTAATTCAAACTACACAAAAGGCATTTATTTATCTTTAGACCATTCTTGACTAACAACAATATATAACTTTCAAAAAATTAAGTAAAATGAGTTTGGTAATGATTTTGTTAAAATAAAACAAAACAAAACAAAATAAAAGCCGAGAATACTGTGTTACTTCAAGCCCTCCAGTGGCCAAATATTTTTTTTTTTGTAATGACTACTAACTTTGAAAATTCTAGGGGGAAGGATTTGCTTCATATTTTGAAATTACTTCCAAAATCCATTTCAGATATAGATACAGATTGAGAGAGCATTTTCTTGTTAATTTTATTTAATGTTAACAAGGCAAAATTTTTAAAAATGTTCAACATTTTTCTTTAAATCTCAATTGGAATAAAAACATAACCAAGTATCTCAGACTAAGTAACCATAACTTATCTTTTAAGAATAATAATACTCTAGGCTCAGATTCCTTAAGGATCTGACCTGCTTGGTCTCTGAGTGAAAGAAGTCTTGAGTCCAATTCTTTCCAGACAGGACCCATGTCTTTTGCCCTTGAATTTCAGTATTCTTAGCACCCCTAGACCTCATTATATGGTTACCCAACACCAGGAAACTGCCTAACCTCAAGCCCTCTCCAACCAAAACTGGAAGATATGTAAGCACCCCTCTCCCTTTCTCACCCTGCAGTTGGGGTCACTCACCAAGCACTTAGGAAGGCTTAGAGGTGCTTTTCGGGCCAGACTCTCAGGTCCCATTTGGGTCAGATAGAGTCTTGGACCTGGGCACCCCTTCCACAGCATAGAGGACAAGGACTGATGCCTTATCTGGAAAAGCCCAATTCTCTCAATTCCTTCAGATGCTGGGAATTGGGAAAACAGCAGGTGCTTTTTAGTTTCTTGAAACTTACTCCCTTCTGTCTACACTCCTAGGTCCTCCTTCATAGAGGGATTCCCCAACCATATACCTGTGCCTGCAAGAACCCCTTCTCTCCTGGCTTCATGGTCACAGGATCCTCACAGATGGACTCAGTGGGACTTCCCCAAAATTTGCACCTAGATTAGAAAAAGCTCAGTCTCCAAGACCTTGAAAAGGAAAACTTTGTGCCTTGCCTCAAGTACATTGAGGACCAAGAAAAAATTATAAAAGTTCAAAGAAAAATTCTTAAGATTCTTCTAGAACAGCAAAAAACATCTTAGCAGATTCTAGAGGTATAATCATTTCAACTGTCCTTGCATTGTGCCTTTGACCTTACCCCAATCTCCAATTCTGTTACCTCTAACCTAGCCAAGCCCTTCCTTGTCTGTTACCTTTCCCCTTGAATTTTGGGATTCCTAGCACACCTAGACCTCTATAGAGCTACCAGCAGGTTATTTCAATAGTCCAAGCGTGGGGTGATGAAGACCTGCAGCTGATGTGCAAGTATGAGCTGATTAAGGCAGCTATGTGGTTGGAGAGAAAAGTTCATGTATGAGAGATTTAGTGAAGGGAAAAATAAGATTGACTAAGAAATTATGTATATATAGGGTGAGAATTCAGGATGACAGTAAAGCTAGGAGCCTGGAAGACTGGGAAATAGGTTACACTTGGCAAAAGGACAGGGCTTTTGGGGGGAGGAATAATGACTTGTTTGAGATGCCTACCAGATAGCCACTTTGAGATATTCAAATGGCAATTGGTGGCAAAGACTATAGCTCAGGAGAAAGACTAAAATGAAGCTCTGACCATGTTACCGCCACACAGAATAAACTCAGGAGCTCCCTATTACCTCCTAGATCAAATATAAAAGCTAGCTTTTAAAAAGCCCTTTAAACATTGCCTCATTTTACCTTTCCAGTCTTTTGTGACAAGCAAAATGACACCTAGGCAAACTAAGGCACAATTTTCTCCAGGGCAAGATAACAGTTTATTAACAGGGCCTTAATAAAATGACTCAGACTTCCCTCCCCAGCAAGGTCAGCAGCCAGGAAGAATGAAAAGATCTTATTTGTAGAGACCCCAAGGGAGGGGGGGTAGTTGAAAAGCCTTAGAACTGGCTACAGCTGGGGAAAGTGGGTTGGCTTTCAGGTGTGCCTGATCCCACCCTTCTCTGTCAAGTAAGGAATGTGAATTGCTTTTATGGTCCTCACCTGCCTCTAGTAATCTTGGCAAGAAAATCAGTGCCATCTCCAATCAGGATCCCCTGAATTATTCACCCCCCTAGGAGACCAAATCAGCCCTAACTACCTAGGAGAGGCAAGGACAGGAGAGCAGTCAGGAAAGGTCTAGTCCTAGCCCCAGCTGGTTCTTTGTTTATTGGATAAAGGAAGCAAGGGTCCCTGATCAGACAGATTAGCAAGCATATACCCCAGGAGGGGCAAGGGGCTGGGAGTGAGCACATTTTCAACCATGTGGATTGTGAAAAGTCTGTCTTTTGAGCTACACTGAGAGATGGTGTTTGACAAAATGACATTACAATGTTGATTATTAAATGATACAGTATAACATTCATTTTAAGTGATATTTTATTTTCCCCAATTACATGTTAAAATAATTTTTATCATTAAAAAAAAAGTTTTAAGTTCCAAATTCTTTCCCTCCTGCCCTCCTCCTTCCCCCTTCCCTGAGGAGGTAAACAATCTGATACAGGCTATATATGTGCAATCATGTAAAACATTAGCATGATATTAATTGTCTTTACTTCTTAAACTTTTCTCCCCTCCATGAACTCTACCATGCAGCTATACTGCTCTACTTGTCCCTCACCGAGTATGTTTCATATCAAGCCTTTTGGCTGCCTGTCCCATGCCCTCAATGGTCTCCTTCCTCATCTGTGATTCCTGGACACTACCAAGTCTCAGCTCAAACCCTACTTTCTGGACAAAAAGTAAATCCCTCTGGGATTTACCTTCCATTTAGACTACAGATGTCTTGTCTTTATGTAATTGTTTTCATGTTGTCTTCTCCACTAGAATGTGAGCTCTTTGAGGGTGGGGAGTTTTTTTTCTTTTCTTTATTCCCTATGTTTAGCATAACATCTGGCACATAGTGTTTAATAATTTGGTTGATTGTCTAGCATATATTTTAAAAAGAATAATAATATTATATGATGGAGAGACTTGAGAATCATACCGCATTGTCTCAGTTCTATCTCTGAACAGGTTCCGTAGGCAGCTCACTTGACCTCTGTAAAAGTCTGGACATCTTTCAAATCGTATGGTAATACTTGTACTACATCTCACACAGAATCGTTACAAGGAAATTTGTTGCAAATTCTAAAGCTCTATATAAACTGTATATAACTGGATCTTGAAACAGGCAATATTTCCTCCCCAAAACTGGGCTTTTTATTACCTCTTGCCTGAACTCGTATAAAATCCTCCTAATTAGTCTCCTAGATTACATTTTCGTGTCTTCTTCAATTCATTTTCATAGAACTGTAAAATTACATCTCTAACGCACAGGTTTGACCAGGTCATCCTGTCATCCAAAAGTTACAGTGATTTCACTGCCCACACGATAAAATGGAGAGAGTAGCAACGAAAACCTTCCCTAATCTTCCTTCCACCTACTTCTTCAGTTTTGTTTCATTTTGTTTTCATATTACTTCTCATTATGAAGATTCTCTTCTATCTAAACTGTATTGTTGACTATTCCCTGACATCAGCATTCCAACCTCTGATACTGTGAATTTTTTCCAATAATTACTCATACCTTAAGTGTACTCCCTCTTTATCTTTACCCTTCAAAAGCTTTATTTTCCTGCCAAAATGTTCAACTGAAGTTCCCCAACTTCTAGTAAAGTTCTACTTCACTGCTCTTGTTAGGCATTAGTATTCTTTCTCTCCTCAGTTTTCCTTTATTGTATTTTTCAACATGTAATCCTGTTAGATTCATAATAGTAGCTCATATTTTTACATAAACAGCTTTAAACTTTGCAAAATACTTTACATATGTTATCTCATTGTATCCTCACAACATCGCTTCCTATGAGTTAGAATCTATTATTTTACCTTGATTTTACATGTGACGTAACTGAAGCTCAAAAAGGCTAATTGACTTGCTAGTATCTGTCCAAAACAAAATCTGAACCCATGTACTCCTGACTTCAAATCCAACCTTTTGTACACTATTTTTTTTTATTTCAGAGACTATTTTGATTTTGTCTTTGTATCTGAAGTGATTAGCATGGTGCCACAAGCACAGAAAGCACTTAATGTTTGTTGAAATGAATTGAAAATATGAATAAATAAAAAGCATTAAAAGATAAAATATCTTTAATATTATATAGTCCTACTATCCCATCACCTGTAGAGTATCCTTTTTTAAGAAATGATGATGGATTTACATCAACTAAACCATACTCTTCAGTAATAACCCTCATAAATGATGCTTCATATTTACCCAGTGGTTCATTAACATTAGGAGTATAGGAAAGCATAATGCTGTCGTTTATGGAGATTAATTAAAAGCCCAACCTTGGACTCAAAAACTAAGCATTCAAGTCCCCATCCCCACTAATCAAAATACTCATGATAAAGCACAGTCATATTTGGCTAAATTCTCCCCTAAAACTTTTATTATCTTTTCAGTCTAAAGAATCCTTACCATTCCTGAATTCTCTGAAGGCTTTGGCACAGTCAATCTCCCTCTTCTAGTTGAGATCCTACTCTCTCTAGCCATTTATAACACTGCCCTCTCCTGATTCTCCTTCTATCTGTCTGATTACTCCTTTTCAAACTTCTTTGCTGGATCTTGATCCAGCTCTCATCTGCTAAACACCAATGTCCCCCACTGCTCTGTATTGAGACATTTTCTCTTCCACCATGATACTATTTCATTTAGTGATCTCATCATCTTATATAGATTCAAATATCATTTCTATGCTAATAATTCTCAAATATTTTTGTCTAGTGCTGGCTCTAATATAGTTCCTGACCTCCAATTTCATATTGCTAACTTTCTATTGGATGTCTGAAAGTGGATTTCTTAAATTTAACGTGTTCATAACTTAACCCATTATCTTCCCTTCCAAACTCTTGTCTTTTTTCTAAGCTCATCACCTACATGGCCCTTACTCTTCTTTGACACCGCTACCACCCTGGACCTCATCACCTAGTACATTGCTTATTCTTTTTTTTAATTTTTAATTAATTTATTTTGAATTCTCAACAATCACTTCCATAAGCTTTTGAGTTTTAAATTTATCTCACCCTCCCTCTCCACTTCCCTCCCCAAGAGAGCATACAATATGATATAGGCTATACATATATATTCCTATTAAACATATTTTCACATTAGTGATGTTGTAGGTAAGAATTAGAACCAATAGGAGGAATCACCAGAAAAAGGAAACAAAACACAGCAGAAGAAAAAAGTAGCAAATAGTATGTTTCGATCAAAATTCAAACTCCATAGTTCTTTTTTCATATGTGGATAGCATTGTCCATCACAAGGCCTTTGGAGATGTCTTACATACTTGTATTGCTGACAAGGGCTAAGTCTATCGATATTAGTCATCACACAACCTAGCTGTTACTGTGTACAGTGTTCTTCTGGTTCTGCTCACTTCACTCAGCATCAGATCATACAAGTCTTTCCAGGTTTTTCTGAAGTCAGCCTGTTCATCATTTCTTATACCACAACAGTATTACATTATATTCATATACCACAACTTATTCAGCCATTCCCCAATTGATGGGCATCCCTTAAATTTCTAATTCTTTGCCACCACAAAAAGAGCTGCTATGAATATTTTTGTACATAAGGGTCCTTTTCCCATTTGTATGACCTCTGTGGGATATAGCCCTAGAAGTGCTATTGCGGGATCAATGGGTATGCACATTTTTATAGCCCTTTGGGCATAGTTCCAAATTGCTCTCCAAAATGTCTGGATCATTTTGCAACTTCACCAACAATGCATTAGTGTTCCAATTTTCCCACATCTTCTCCAACATTTATCATTTCCCTGTTTTGTCATATTGGCCAATCTGATAGGTGTGATGTGGTACCTCAGAGTTGTTTTGAATTGCATTTCTCTGATCAATAGTGATTTATAGCATTTTTTCATATGACTATAGATGGCTTTAATTTCTTCATCCGAGAATTGCCTGTTAATATCCTTTGACCATTTATCAATTGGAGAATGACTTGTATTCTTATTAATTTGACTTAATTCTATATATATCTTAGAAATTAAGCCCTTATCAGAGACACCAGTTATAAAAATTGTTTCCAAATTTTCTACTTCCCCTTCTAATCTTGGTTGCATTGGCTTTGTTTGCACAAAAGCTTTTCAATTTAATATAATCAAAGTTATCTATTTTGCAATTTGTAATGTTCTCTATCTCCTGTTTAATCACGAATTCTTCTGTTCTCCATAGATCTGACAGGTAAACTATTCCTTGATCTCCCAGTTTGCTTACAGTATCAGCCTTTATATCTAAATCACGAACCCATTTTGACTTTATTTTGATATATGGCGTGAGATTTTTATCTATGCATAGTTTCTGCGATACTCTTTTGAATTTTTCCTAGCAGTTTTTGTCAGAGTGAGTTCTTTTCCTGGGAGCTGGGGTCTTTGGGTTTATCAAATAATACATTACGATATTCATAGACTACTGTGTCTTGCATATTTAAACTATTCCACTGATCCACCACTCTATTTTTTTGCCAGTACCAAGTAATTTTGATGATTGCTGTTTTATAATACAATTTAAATTCTGGAATGGCTAGACCACCTTCTCCTGCATTTCTTTTCATTAGTTCCCTTGATATTCTGGACCTCTTGCTCTTCCAAATGAATCTTTTAATTATTTTTTCTAACTCTATAAAATAATTTTTGATATTTTGATTGGTATGGCACTGAGTAAGTAAATTAGCTTTGGTAGAATTGTCATTTTTATTTTATTAGCTCAGCCTACCCATGACCAACTGATGTTTTTCCAGTTATTTAGATCTGACTTTATTTGTGTGAAAAGCATTTTGTAATTGTGTTCATGCAGTTCCCGGGTTTTTCAGCAGGGAGACTCCTAAATATTTTATAAAGTCTACAGTAACTTAAAATGGAATTTCTCTTTCTATTTCTTGCTGTTTGGCTTTGTTGGTAATATATAGAAATGCTGATAATTTATGTGGGTTTATTTTTTAGCCTGCAACTTTGCTATAGTTGTTTATTATTTCAAGTAGTTTTTTACTTCATTCTCTAGGATTCCCTAAGTATATCATCATATCATCTGCAAAGAGGGATAGCTTTGTTTCTTCTTTGCCTGTTCTAATACTTTCAATTTCTTTTTCTTCTCTTATTGCTAAAGCTTACATTTCCAGTACGATATTGAACAACAGTGGTGATAACAGACATTCTTGTTTCACCTGCCTTGATTATTCCAATAGCCTTTTAGTTATCCTTCCTTTATCAAATCTCTCTCTATTCCAGTCCAATCTCCATTCAGCTATCAAATTGATTTTCTTAAAATACAAAACTGACAATGTCACATAAAACCCACCTTCTGCCTTCATTCAATAAAGTCCAATGGCTTTCTATTACCTCCAGGACCAAATATAAAATCCTCTGTTTGGATTTTAAACCCTTTGTAACCTAGACTATTCCTAACTTTCCATTCTTCTTTCCACCTTAGTATCTTTCACATACTTTTTGACCCTGTGAAAGTAACCTCCTTGTCCCTCACACACAAAAGTCCATCTCTTTAGTCCAGATATTTTTAGTGACAGTCCCCCATACCTGGAAATGTTTTCATGCACCTCCTGGCTTCCTTAAAGTTTCAGCTAAAATCTGACCTTCTCTAAAAGTCTTTTCCCAGTCTTTCTTAATCTTAGTTCTTCCCTGGGAGTTCAACTCCAATTTTTTCTTATATATACATATATATATATATATATATATGTGTGTGTGTGTGTGTGTGTGTGTGTGTGTGTGTATGTGAGTGTGTGTGTATACGTGTATATATATGTGTGTGTGTATGTGTGTGTATACGTGTATATATATGTGTGTGTGTGTGTGTATGTGTGTGTGTGAGTGTGTGTGTGTATACGTGTGTATATATATATGTGTGTGTGTGTGTGTGTGTGTGTGTGTGTGTGTGTGTGTGTGTACTTACTCATTTGTATGCAGTCATTTTCATGTTGAATCCGCCACTACACCGTGAACTCCTAGGGAAATAGGTTTTTTTTAATGTTTATTTTGTTATCTTTGTATCCTCAGCACTTACCATAATATCTGACACATAGTAAGCGCTTAATAAATGCGAGGTGATGTGACTTTCGATGCTTTACTATGTCATGAATATGACTACAAAGACCAAGTTATGATTGAAGACTTTGGTGCTCTACAATTGATGTTTCCTTGATGAGTTTGAGCTTCTTACCATTAAACTAGATGGCTAGGATTCCAAAATAAATGAACACAATCAAACCATTTGCATTCCTTACTTCTTTCCCACTTTTTTTTTAAACAAATCAATTGTGACTGAGAGTTTCCTACACATGGGTTTCATACTAATCCTGAAGGTGTGTGCAAGACCTACTGGAGCAGAATTTCTGAATCCTTGTCCTGCTCTCTGTGATTATGAGAGTCATCAACCTTTTATTCCCCAGGTACACCTCGTACAGAATGATGAATACTTAGTACACTATGATGGAATTTTTCACCTGGAAATGTGTGGACTTGTGGATCTGCCCAATCAAGATAACTACGAACCCCCCATAAATTGGCTAGGCCCTCCTCTTTTATACTGTATTTTCAGTGATTACTAGTCTTTTAGGCTTGATATAAAATAATAAGTTTTCCCAGGAAACAGAGATGTGTGAAGGATACTGCAGTATTAGTACTCAACATAGACTTAACAGTAAAACAATAATTAGAATTGAATGCACAGTAAAATGTAAAAACAATTGATGAACAACTACAACCTTGCTGATTTCAATCAAATCCCCTTCCAACATGGAATTTACCTGGACCTAAGAGTTCTATGATATAAACAGTAAGCCCTCCCTTGAGCAGACAAAGTTGCTTGACTCATTCTTTCCTTATTTCAAGTCACAAAATGAACACAGGAACTCTGGAGTCAAGGACTCTGCTCACTCTCAACATGACAGCTGCACAGTGAAATTTAATGGGAACTGGCATTCCCCAATAGATAACATTTATATAATGTTTGACCTGTGCAAGGTACTGTGCTAAGCAATTTATCTCTTTGGATCTTCACACCAACTCTGAAAAGTAAATACTATCATTATCCCCTTTTTACAGATGAGGAACAGAAGCAAAGAGTGATGAAATGATTTGCCCAAAATCACACCATTATTAAGTGTCTTAGTTCAAATCTGAACTCATATCTTCCTGACTCCAGGCCCAGTGCTCTATCTACTGTGCCAAATAGCTGCCCAATTCAAAAGGGTTGTTGTTCTGCGTGGCCACTCTGGGGAACTTCTTACTTTATCTGACTACAATGAGCTCATCACTTATTATGAATAATGGAATCTAAAACCCACACAATATCACCTATAATGAATACCACCATTGTTCTTGGATCCTTTATCTAGAGAGCAGAGCATCACATTTTATCTGTGGCTGTTTTGTCTCTCCTCTCCTCCCCACTTCCTATTGCCAACCACAGCCCCAATCTCTGGAGAATAGGATGCCTAAGGAAAGCCAAACACAGTCAAAATGAGAGACTGCTACCCATTTATCTATCTCCTAATTCCCTTAATAAATATTTATTTAATAACTAGACTGTCAACCAATTTATAAGCATTATTTAACACCAACTATGTGTCAGGCAGCAGTTAGATGGCATAATGGATAGACCACCAGGCCTGGAATCAGGAAGACCTAAGTTTAATTCCAGCCTTAGACACTTACTTAGCTCTGTGACCCTGGACATGTCACTTAACCCTGATTATCTTGGTTTCCTATCTGTAAAAGAAGCTGGAGAAGGAGATGGCAAACCACTCTAGTATCTTTGTCAAGAAAAACCCAAATGCAGTCACAAAGGCATCACTCAAATATGACTGAACAACCACATGTTTTAATTTGTTTTTAAAATACTTTACTTCTGGGGCAGCTAGGTGGCACAGTGGATAGAGCACTGGCCCTGAAATCAGAAGGACCTGAGTTCAAATCTGGCCTCAGACCAAACACTGGACACTAACTAGTTTTGTGATCCTGGGCGAGTCACTTAACCCCAATTGCCTAAAAAAAATACTTTATTCAATTTTAAAAAATTATTTTAATATTCCTCTTCTGTATAAGAATGTAGGCACAATTTTACTGCATTTCCATCTTTTTCAGTTCATGTGTTTTATTGACCTTGGGATAATACATACTCAGTCTATCATTCATTAATGTTTCTCATTCAATAGCTATGGAAGACTGTTTACAACTGGTTTGCTCTTGTTACCTTTGTTTCCTTTGTCCATCTACTATGGTTATCTCACTCCAACTTTCATAGCATGAAGAACTAGATTCCAGTGATGCCTATGACACTAAGGTGCTGCTCAATCTCAAAAAACAAAACAAAACAAAACAAAACAAAAACAAAAGCAAAAAACTAGACCAATTTCTCTGTGTCATTGTTTTCTCATCTGGAAAAATGTCAAACAAATCCATTCCAAATCATTCATTTGTAAAGTTTCTACTGGGTAACAAACTGGTGGACATTAGAAATGTGAAGGCTGGGCAGCTAGGGAGTACAGTATCTAGAGTACTGAACCTAGCATTGGGAAGAGTCATTTTCCTGAGTTCAAATCTAGCCTCAGATATATATTAACTGTGTGACCTTGGACAAATCATTTAACCCTGTTTGCCTCAGTTTCCTCACCTGTAAAATGAGCTGGAGAGGGAAATGGCAAACTGCTCTATTATTTCTGCCAAGAAAACCCTAAATGGGGTCATGAAGAATTGGACACAACTAAAACTACTGAACTACAACAAAAACTACTTAAACATAATAAAATGCGTTAAAGATCTGGGACTTAACCTACATGAACACTATCTACCTATCTGTATCTACATATCCATGTAGCTACAAAACACTTTAAAGGGGTACCTATGTGGTGTAATGGTTAGAGCACTGGCCCTGGAGTCAAGAGGACCTGGGAGTGGGAAGGAAACAACACAAATATCAGCATAATAGCTGATTTAAAAAAAAAAAGCACAACAAACCATTATTTGTTAGAGGTAAAGAGTGCTTTCACAGAGTTGTGGCAAGGTTAAAAATAACTTAAAAAATCTCTATACATAAGTTATCACCATCTTTATCATTATGTTATAATAAAAGACAGCATGTAATATACTATTCTTACTTATTTCTTGCTAATAATAACTACGTATTTAATCCTTACTAATTATTATCTCACTTAGAGATAGCATGGCTTGGAGGACAAAGATCTGGTGTCAGAGTCAAAAAGATTATTTCAAGTCCTTCCTTTCCCATATGTTGGCTATAAGACCCTGGGCAAGTCCACTAAAATCTCAATAGCTAGGCAACTCTGCAAGACTGTAAGTTGCAAAATTCTTTATTGAACTGCTTTGAAAGTGTACATTTCCATACCAGGAGTTTTCTATATCAGTAAAATCACAAGTCTTAACCTATTTGGTGGGTGGTGGGAGGAAACCAGAATGATTAAATGGATATGTTTGCAGAAGGTGTATTTTCACTGCTAATTTTGTAATTCCTTGCATTTGAAAATATATTTGATTTGATTTGATGTATTTCTTGAATATATGCTGATGAAATAATTCATTTTAAAAATCATGTAAAAGTCTCACATCTAAGGATTTTGTCTCACAAGCCCTTCTCAATTTAGATGTCTGGGTTTATGACAGAGTTCATGAAATAAGAAAGGGTAATCAAATTGGCCTAAATATTCTTCATTTGTTTAAGAATGTTTCCCAATGAAAATACATGTTTAGAAAGCTATAATAAGCATGTAGAGGAGCTATTTTTCTTTTTCTCTTTAATAACTATTTACCCAGCATCTGCCTGTCATCAATTCTAATCCCTTGTCACACCCTGTACTGAGCTTCCATTAATTTTAATTTGGGGGTAGGAGAATCAAATAGTCAATTGTAAATTGCTGTAATTATTGTTATTTTTATGTATATTGTTTTAATTCTTTCTGTGATTAAACATTTATTAAAACTAAACCATATGGTATGCCAGCCACCTACTACAAGTCATCAAATGTTTTGATACGTTTCAAAAGCAGATCATTTTTTGCTTTTGCAAATCCCCAAATCTCTCTTTTTCCTAACTTTCCTATTACTGTGGAGGGTACCACCATCTTCCCAGTCACCTAGGTTCACAGCCTAGGTGCTAATCTCAACTCCCCATTCTCTCACCCTTCCATGTGTTTCCAATGGATTTCCATTGATTCCACCTTAACAATATTTCTTGTATATCATCCTGTGATTCCTCTGACAATAACACCACTGGTGCAGTCCCTCATCATCTCACAAATGAACTATTACAACAGCTTTCTGATTGGTCCTCCTTCCTCAAATCTCTCTCCAATCCAGTTCATACTCCAATCAGTGATCAAACTATTCTTCTTAAATTAGAATAGAGACAATGTACCCCACGCAACCCCAATATTTCAACTTCAGAGATTTCCTAGAACCTCCAGTGTCAAATATAAAATCCTCTGGCTTTTAAAGGCCTTCATAGCCTGGGCCTTTACCACATCTTCAGTCTTCTTCTACTTTACTACCTTTCATATGTTCTGTGATCAAGTAGCTTTCTTATTGTTCCTTCCTTAGAACATTCCTCCTCTCCAATTTTTGTCCTCCATATCTGAAATCCTATCCCTCCTCATATTCACTCCTTGACTACCTTCAAGTTTCAGAGGAGATCGTCCTTTCTGTAAGAAGCCTTTTCCTATCATTCAGAATGCTACCTCTTTACCCTTAGAATGTCTCCAATTTATTATAGAAATAGTTATTTATCTGTTTATCAATATATATGTATAGGAATATATGTATATGTGTGTGGGTATCACATATTTTATCTGTGTATTGTCTCCCCCATTAGATTTTAAGTACCTTGAGAGCAGGGGTTATTTTTGTCCTTCTTTGCATTTCCAGTTTTTAGCATAGTGCCCAATACATAGTAGGCACTTAATAAATGAGTTATAATCTGCCTGTATCTATCAATCTTTTCCCTCTTAATTAAGATTTTGATTTTGGTTCTCAAGGAGTTCTGGTGAGACTGGTCTCTTTGCATTGCCATACTGGTTACAATATGGCTGATTTAAATATTTTTGCTTTTCATTTTGCTGAATCCATTTATACTCATTTTGCTTTTGTTGAGCAGATTCAAGACCATTATAATTGGGGAACAAAGTTTATTCTTAGTATAATTTATATGCATAATTTGGCTCTATCACTTAGAGACACGGATTTTTTTCAGTGGTAAAGTTCTGATTGATTATGATTTAGACATGGTCTCAGATATATTGACCCTTGCAGGATGTTCCATTCTATATATGTCCTATGTTTTAGAAGTAAATCACTTACATACGCTAGTGGGCATTTGGATTTCTGAGATAGAGAAGATGCAGTAAAAGTAGTTGTAGATAGTAGATAGTTGCTGGGATTTTCCTGATTAATTCTTGGAATGATAGACTCTCCTATCTTGCTGCTTCCATCTCTATAAGATTTAAGAAAGTAGGGAATGCAACTGTGACTGGTAAAACAAACAGGCATACTACAAATGTAAGGAACATCTAATGAGTACTTAAGCATTTTTTTAAAATAATCATTAGGAAGGAAAAGGCAGCTAGGTGGTATAGTAGATAGAGCTCTGGCCTTGGAGTTAAGAAGTCTCATTTTCCTGAGTTCAAATATGGCCTCAGATAACACCTGTTTCACTCAGCTTCCTCATTTGTAAAATGAGCTGGAGAAAGACATTGCAAATCATTTTAGTAC